>NW_028258317.1:32644130-32952282 GCF_053883595.1 Heterocephalus glaber
ATGTGGGTAAAAAAGATGTTCTTGTTTACTTTGAAAAAATATTTCACTGTCTCTGAATTCTGTTTTCATTGTTGTAAAGACCACTGTCACTGTAAATGTTGCTCCTTTATAAGGAATCTGTCTTTTCTTCTTGATTACTTTCAATGTTTTCTCTGTTCAGCATTCTCCTTCAGATATTTTAAGTGTAGTTGTATCATGTATGCGTCCCCCATTTGTGATTTGTCAGACTTCCCAAGTTTGAGGGTTAGTGCCTTTCATCAGTTTTTCCCTGGTCCCATTTTTCTCACTGGAGTCGTCTTCTGGAATCCCATCATATGGCACCTATCAGCCTATCTTCCACACCTTCTAACTACTCATGCTTTCTATCTATGCCCCTCATTTTGTTCACTTTTTACTGTCTTCTTGTTTCTCATTTTCTGTTAAGTTTTGTCTAATCTGCACTAAAGTTCAGCTGTTCAGTATTTAACATTATCATGTTTCTCACTTTTACATATTCTATGTGTCTCTTTTTCAAATCTGCCAGGATGATTTTCATTGCAGCATATTCCTTCATCATACTGTCAATGCCATATTTCTCTAAACATGTTATATTTCTTTTCTATTCCATAATTAGTAATTTTAGTGTCGACATCCCTGAGGTTGTAGTTTTGGTTTTTTATTGAATCTTGAGCCTTGACTATGTGGGATTGCATCCTTATATTTATTAATTTAAAATAAAATGTAGTGATTTATTTTAGAACATGTGTTCCTTTGAACTTTACTTATAGGACTGCATTGACGCCTGAGTTTTGGGTGTGTTCCTCCAGAAAGGATTGCTCCTCTGTTAAGTGCTTAGAGTAGTACCAACCTGGAACCATGCTAACTTAAATGTTTGACTTGTATTCCAAGCCCACATCACATGAGTTTATGATTAGAGATTCTTAACAGTTTCTCGCTCTCTCTCTCTCTCTCTGTCTCTCTCTCGATCATGAACACACACACACACACACAAAAGTAGATTATTTCCCTTTATCCACTCATTAAGATTTTTAGCCTTCAGGATTCTCACCTTATGGTGAGTGGACATCTCTGGACTACTTCCCCCACCAGGTCTTATGTTTATAACTCCTAAAAACCTAGTCTGTATGCTACCAGGAAATGGCAAATACCTCAGCACCAAAGCATTACAGATACCTCTGGTTTGTGCTTACTTGGTGTTCTGGGTTGTAATAAATCCTTAATTTCTCACTAATACAATTGGGTAATTAAAAAATATATTAAAAATATAATTTCCAACATTTTGAAGAGTCACCTATTGGGATGTTCTCTGAATGTTTAATCTATCATATTGCAAAAAATATGTATTTCTGACTATGAATTTGTCAAAAGATAACGTATATAACAAATGAAATTGACATGAAGTTTTAATAGTATGCTCTCCGAAGTTTTTATGCAACTTTACCATGATAGTAAAGCTCATCAACAGAAATCCTACCAACAGCAAAATATTTAGTCAAGTCAGTTGTGAGACAGTTATAATAGGAAATCATATAAGGACACTTTAAATTTGAGACTTGCTTATTAAGTAGTATTTTTTACTAGATACTAAAGTAATATGTTCATTGTATAAGGTTATAAAGACACATCAAAACATTTAAATCACTTATAATCTCCCCATTTTACCATCCATCCGAAGATAATTATGCACTATACAGTGATAACTCTTGCATATATTCTTCCAGAGCTCTCATATATATGTAGCTATATATTTAAATAAGTTGAAATTATATTGGATAAGGACAATTTTAAAGTGAGGGTGAATGTATACAATATTGACATAGCTTTTAAAATCTTGACCTCTTAAGAACATGTGCTCTTATTAATTTTTCTTCTAAAATATTATTTACTGTTTAGTATTATCATAATGTAGAAAGACATGTTTGTGTTGCAATTATTATATTTCATTAAAATAATAATACTGCAAATAACCTTACATGTAAATTTCTCTAATTTCATACAAGCAGAAATTCTAGATCAAGGTTTATGAGGTTTTTTTAAAGTTTCTACCACATTGCCACATACTTGGTAGTGTTGAATATTATAATTTTTCATGTCTTCTAATTTCATAGGTGAAATACAGCATTTTAATTAGTTTTAATTTGCATTTCCCTAATTAACTGGTGGGTTGAGCTTTGAAACATATGGTTTTGACAAGTTACATTTCTCTGTTGTAGATCATCAGTTTCCTGTGTGTCTTTGTGTCAATTTTAAAGTTCATTGTGATGACTCATACAAAGATCTCTTACAAATATATGCTGAGAATCACTGACTTTAGCTCTCATCCCTCCCCACATTTCCACACCTAAATAAAGTCAGGGAGTGTTGGCAGTTTTTGTTTTTGTTTCAATGGGTAAATTATTCTGAAGATGAGGCCTTGGAACTGGGAAGTTGGGAGATGAGGTTTCCAGAATGTCCTTCCTGGCTGAGTGACCTTGGGCGATGCACTGACTCCTGGATCTGTTTCCTCATCCAGAAAAGACATCTTTGACCTAGATGACCCAAAATACTGAGACGATCTGATAGATCTGAAATGCCCTCGTGTATAGATACTGCAGCTTATCATTTCTGTACTTAGAAGCGCTAATACATACTCTGCAGAGTAATGTAACCAGGCCACAGTAGCAATCTAAAATACTTACCTTAATGGAGGACCAGAGACTAACCTTTAGCAAGTAACTTTTGTTCCTTAACTGGTTTACATGTAAATTTTTCACTCAAATGATTTAACTGACTCGATCCAGCAGTAATTTTAGCTTAAGCGTGCTGTGGAGACAGCTCTTCCAGACAGAAAGGAGGACAAGGCGCATGGAGGGAGAATCGTTCAGCGCTTACCCAGGACTCTAGATCTTGGAGTCTGTGGCCTCTGTCAGTGAAAGGCCTCAGGGACAGTGTCTCTGGACTGCTAGTGACTGCAGGACTGTGCTGGTCTCCTAGTCAACAGCAGAGAGGTAACACAGCCAGGAAGTTCTCCACACCAGAACAGCACTGTGTCAGCGCTCTGAAATAGATGCTGTTGTCTGCGTGCATACCAAGAATCTGAGGGTTAGGAAACAAGCAAAGGCTCAGAATGAGTGATATTTAAGCTGCATTTGAACTTGGGTCTCTCTGATCCAGGGTGCATGCTAGTTCTCTTACACTTTAGTGTTTCTCATTAGAAAATTGGAAATAAAGACCAAACAGTCCTGTCGGCTAGATTCACTTTTCATATTGGGCTCTGTTAAGTTAGTGACTTTCAAATACTTTTGACCGTCACTCACACTCAGAAATATATTTTACATTTTAACCCAATATATACGTATACACATCTAATCCATGTGCGTATATTTATGTATACATCTAAAAGTAAATCTAAGTGTGAGGCACTTTTATATTATAATTTCCTGACTCCCCAGTGGGTTGTGACCTGAGTTTTTAAAAATACCATGTTAGGAAATTTCTTTTTTCTCCTTCTTCCTCTCAGCAGGTTTGCCCTGTAAAGCTGTGCTAGACAGATACTGCTCAGGGAAATCTATCCGATTAAAGAGATGAACGGGGGCAGAAATACCAGCACTGCCCTCTGGACAAGCCGTGTGCTCTGCTGTGGGGCCGCAGCTGCCCAGAGCAAGGGCTGACTTTTCTTAATTCAACAAAGCTTCCCTTTGGACTTCTTAGTTCCAGTGTCTCCTTTTATAATTTATTTAAAGTTTCGGAGCCACGAATCCAAAGGGATCATAATTATTTTTAAACTCATGCTAATTTTCCCGATTTGGACCCTTTCGGCTATTAGAACTGGGTCCGCATGTCTTTGCAGCTTCCTCCAGAAGCATGCACACCATCCACATCCAGCTGAGCAAATCGGGCCCTCTGCCTGGTACAGATGTCTGCGGATCCCTAAGAAGCCAGCGCCCACCAGACTGTGTTGCTTACTGGCTCTGACAGAGACCAGTTGCAGTCTGAGGAAGTATAGATTACGGTATGAGCTTTCCAAACCTCAACTCACCCAATGAGCTTGGCATCAGTGGAAAAGAAACTTGGCTGAAGCAGGAAGGTTATGAAATCAAAGAGAAGCCAAACCTTGATAAGAAGGCTAAGTCTGCATTTCAGTTTAGGTGGATTTCCTTTTTGAAATGAAGTATTGGATCAGTAAATCATATGATATGGACATGGTTGTTGTACTGGTAAAATTGGTGGTTTTGGAAAGGATCTGAGCATCAGACCATATTCAATCCATGCTCACAGAAGCATGCATTGGCAGGGACCATGCCTGGAAAGATGGAAGTCATTTCATCCCACACACTAGCTGTGTAACCCTGTACCAGACGTGCTGTCCCAAGCATCTCTTCTCTGAAAATGAAGAGACTAGTTTATCTCTGAGTGTCCAGCTGTTCTTCCCTGTTAATAGGAAAGAAACAAGTATAGTCAGCCTTAGGTATCCATCGGAGACTGGTTCTAGGACCTCCTGGATACCAAAATCTGAGGATGCTCAGATTTCCCATCTACAATGGCCTAGTAATTGTACGTAGCCTACATACATCCTTCTATATACTTTAAATCATCTCTGTTTTGCCTATACCTAATGCAACATACATGTTATGTAAGAAGTTGTTAGGCTTATTATTTAGAAAATAATGACAATAAAAAAGCTGCATGTTCAATGCAGACACAGTTTTGTTTCCTGAATATTTTAAGTCCATCATTGGTTGACTCAGTGGATGCAGAGGGCTGATTGTG
The DNA here is from genome assembly GCF_053883595.1 of Heterocephalus glaber. NCBI lineage: Eukaryota > Metazoa > Chordata > Mammalia > Rodentia > Bathyergidae > Heterocephalus > Heterocephalus glaber. The sequence continues at coordinate 32,648,880 of NW_028258317.1, forward strand.
TACCTGTTTGTAACTATGTATTGACCAGTAGAAAGATGGTCAGGTAAGGAACCCCAGCATATACCTCATCTGAAGTGCTTTTTCAATTAAGAACCCAGTTAAAGGAGATTAGTTCCTTTGGAAGGATGATGAGGGTTTCTTTACCTGTCCATAGGACTTTCTTGGAAGGTGGTGCTCTGTAACTTTCTCTTTTCCTGCTTGCTGGACATTGAATTAGGCAAGCGCATTGCAGACAGAAATGAGGGTCCATCTTCAGCTGTCCTAGCCTTCCCACTCACAGCCTGTCATCTGTTGCTCCAGGCTGAGTCAGGTTCACTTTTCCTTGAATCACTCTTATTATTTTAGGCCCCTGGTAAGTACTGAGCATCAGTGTATTTCATGAACCTTTTACTTTCTTCCTGAGAGGAGTATGGTGATTAATGGTTAACACAATGGAATTGTTTGTTTTTTAGGCCTGAGACATATGACCTTCCTAGCTGTGTGATCTTGGACATGTTATTTAACTTCTTTGGGCATGTGTTTGCTTATGTATAAATTGTGAAAATTATAGAATTTCCTATATAGGCAGAGTATGAATTTTGAATGAGAATGAAAAAAATGTTTAATAAAGTCTAGCTCAGTTCCGCCACTCCACTACCACCACCACTACCACTTGCCAGTCAATCAGAGGTGCTCTACTCCTGTTCTCTTTTGCTCTGACTTCCCTGAGCACCTCTCCCTCACCACTGTCTCTCTCCTGGTGTGACTTCCTGTCTCTCTCCTAATGTGACTTCCTGTCTCTCTCCTAATGTGACTTCCTGTCTCTCTCCTGGTGTGACTTCCTGTCTCTCTCCTGATGTGACTTCCTGCCTCTCTCCTGATGCATCTTCCTCCTGCCATTTCAGGCTCTCGCCTCACTAGCAACCCCAATCCCCATGTCTCCTTTGAAGCCATAAGAATATGTAGTTTCCCAACTAATCCTTAACTAACAGTCAAACCCTCAGTATTTGGACTTGAACCTGCTCTCCCTTATTCTTGCAGAGAAACAGCTTCCTTAAGTATGAAACTGAATCTCACTCAACCATGAAATTAATCTTGAGCCTTCCTATTGATGCCCTAAAATTGTACTTGCTTTTCCTTATATACCTCATTAATATTTAATCTTAGTCATTCACTTGTCTGCTCCTAACAGCTCTTCCTTATGTTGATTTGCAGCATTTGTACTTGTCTCAGGATGGACCCCTCCCCTTGATGAGGTAACTACCACTTGCAGTCTTTGGAACCTGGTTCAGTATCACAGGTAGAAGAGCAAAGCGCATTCAATGCTTCAAGAAATTGATACCAGTAGTGATGACTGTTCATAATTAAAGGTCTGGCCTGATCAGTCATAAAATGTAACAGCTTATATATTAAAGTAAAGTGACAAAAAAATTTTCTACTTGAAAAACAAGAGTCATTAGATGTCCTCCAGTCCCCTCAGGTATAAGTGTAGCTGTGAGGGAAAGTAAAGACTTCCAATTTTAACCAGATTATTTCAGTTATGGCCCTAAATAGTTCTTGCTTTAGCTCTACATAATGCTTCTCTATTAATTTTTTTATAAGTTCTTTAAATATGTAATTCACTTACCATTGGTTTCACATTAAGTGTACAGTGTTTTTTAGTACAACCATCAGAATTGTGCAACATCACCACCAATTTTAGAATATTTAATGACCTCCAAAGGAGACCTTGTATCAACTAGTAGTCCCTCTCTATTCCTCCCTCATCTCATCCCCCAGCAGCCACTAATCTACTTTTTCTCCAAAGATTTGCCTATTTTGGGAATTTCATATAAATTGAATCATATATTATATAACGTTTGTGTCTGGCTTCTTTCATTTAGCACAATGTTCACAAAGTTCATCCACATTATACCTTTTTTATAGCCAAATAATATATTGTTGCAAGGATATAACATATTTTTTGTTTATCCATTCATTAATTGATAGACATTGGTTGTTTCCCCCCTTTTGGCCATTATGAATAATACTGCTATGAACATTCACTCACAAGTTTTTGTGTGCATATATCTTTTTAATATTGTTTGGTATATACTTAGGAGTAGAATTTCTGAGCCATTTGTTAACTCTGTGTTTAACATTTTGATGAACTGCCAAACCATTTTCCAAAGTTCCGGTACCATTTTGCATTCCTACCAACAGTATGGGAGAGTTCCAGTTTTTCTACATCTTTGTTAACTTTTTCTATTGTCTTTTAGGATGTACTTGTTCTTATGGGTATGAGGTAGTACCTCTGTGATTTTGACTTACATTTCCCTGAGGAATGAAGTTGTTGTCAGCTTTCTGTCACTCTGACAAAATACCTGACAGCAACAACTTAAAGGATGAAAGGTTTATTTCAGGATTTCAGGAGTTTCAGTCCATAGTTAGCTGGTTCCATTACTTTCAGACTTTGGGAATGGGAAAAAAAATGGAGGAAAACTGTTCACCTCATGGCAGCCAGGAAGGAGGAATGAGAAGCTCAAGAGGAGGAGAGGGAGGGTGGGAATATGAATATGCACTACTGGATGTTGCTGCCCACATTTAGAAATAGTCTCCTCCCTCAGTTTGTTGACCCACATGCCAATCATCTCTGGAAACATGCCCATAGCCACACTCAGAAGTATGTTCTATCAGTCTCCTAGACATTTCTCACTCCAGTCAAGTTGACCATCAGGTTGTCACAGATGATGATGATGTCAAACATCTGTTTTAGAGTTTGACTCTTAAAATTCTTTGTATATTCTGGTTACTAGTCCCTTACCAGATTTATGACTTGCGAATGTTTTCTTCCATCGTATGGGTTTCTAAAGCATGTGCTGTACAAATGCAGTAGCTCCTGGACTGGGAACCTCTACGACACGAAGCTACTCCATGATTATCCTGGAAGCATACTTGTAGCTAGAATGATTCTGGACGCTTGGGTCAACCCTAAAACTGCCCATTCCCAGGGCACCTTGGGGAAAGTTTGATTCCCTTGAAGCTAAAGACTAGGGAAAGATTCAGGGAGTGCTTGGGGTCTAAGAGCTCCTGAGTAGGGGAATCTGGGAACAGGAATCTACTTGAACACTGGGCCTGCGATGTTTGTCATGATTGCTGCACCACCCTTCTTTGCTTTCTCCTGACTTCTCTGTTTGATTCAAGAGAATTTCTTGTCATCAAATCCCCCTTCCTACTTTCTTGCCTAGAAGCTCTTTCAGCAAAGCAGTTTGGCCGAAGTCCTTTGCTTCCTAAGGTAAACTTTGCCTAATTTTCTGTCCAACATTGGTTCTTAGCTTTATATATCTTGTTTATGGGCCAGCACTGCTAAACTGTACCTTTTCCCATAGTACATATATATATATAACCCTGCCTCTTCCAGGCCCTGGGAACATTTGCATTCATCTTGAAAAAAAAACTTAGTAAGTATATGGAGATAAATGCAATAAATAATGACAGTTGCAGTATCCATCGTTGTCCACAGTGAACAGTAATTCCACAACAACCCTACTTAATATGTGTGTTATGAGGGTAAAGAGAATTTATCACATGATTTCCATGCATAATCCATCCAGTGCTCTAGTGGTTTCCAAGGGGCCCAGGAAACATCCTCTTCCTGGCTTCTAGCTTGCATCACCTGCACCACAACTGGTGGCCTGGTGGATGGAGTTATGCGGCCCTGAACACAAGGCTGATTTGTTTGACTAGCATGCAGCTGAGCCAGGCTGCTCTTTTTGTGCTTACTATGAAGGACCATTATAAACCCACTATTTAATGCTGCCTTTTATTTAAGTCCAATTAAATAGATAGCCACAAATAGCTCTGACCTTGAAAGTCTGAGTGAAGATGAGATATGTGAACAGGCTTAGAAACATATGTTTTGCTTTGTAAATGCTCTGCAAGTCACACACACTTAAGGCAATAAATAGAACAGGACAAGATAGTGTTGTGCTGAAAGAGGAAGAATTTAAGTGCCTTGGGAAATAGCACCACATGCTTCACTGATGGATAATCATAACCTGGGCTAAAAATCAACCCAACTCTATCTCCACTCCTCTGGCAGCTCTGGGAGATTGGCCCAAGTAAGAAGTGTGCCAGTGGCGTTCATTGTATAATCACATTGGACCCACAGCTCTGCCCTCTGCTGTCGGCCACAGCTGAGCAGTTCTCCCTCTCGGCAGCCCTAATACGTGCTTTTGTTGTTTATTTTTAGTAAAGTAGTGCTTAGAGCATCATGCCACCATTTTAGTTGTTTCTTGCAAATGTGGATCACAGGATGAATCGTATGTAGTGGAATAGCTTGCTTAAAAAATGTTATTGGCCTGGGGCTTCTTGTTGAAATTCTTAAAGTGTTTGAATTGGGTTATACAGATTTAAGGAGTTATTTTTTTTACCATCTTAAAAATAATAGTATTTGTGATGTCTTATGATTTGATATTTTCTTTCTAACCTAATCAGTCCTGGGAAACAAAATGTTTGAGAATCTCACTGACTCACCGAATGGTCAGTGTTAAACTTTGGTTTCTACACACGTGTTTTAAATATCATTTATGCTTCTGCTGTCTCATTAAATGCACCAGCACTTCATGAGTTATATATGCATTTATCTGTCCCCAGTGTTTTACATCAAGAAATGCAAGCAGATGGCCTTTCCCTTGCTCTGCAGCGAAGTGTGGTGATTAGTGAGGGAATGGGAGTGGGCTGCTGTCTGCAGCTGTGTCAGATGAAGCTGCAGACTCAGACAGTGGCAGTGCTAAACAGGGGCATTAGGAAATAGCACTGGTATGATTTTAAGCAAATTTTAGTGTCGGGTTCAAATAATATTTACAGAAAGGATTACATTAATGTGAATATCCTTTTTAAAAGCCCATGTAGTAATCTTGAGAAATTAATATATGTGGGTATGATTTTAATCCTATAAACTTTCACTTATCCAAGAAGCCTAGAGCAGAACCAAGATCCAAGGCCAAGAGACCCTTGAGCTGCCAATCTGTCAGAAGATTGATGTTCTAATTTCCAGGCACTCGATCATACACCTTATAGAGACTCTTTGTTAGAGTGTATTTACTTTTATTGTATCCAGAATTCAAACAATTTAGGTTGCATGGTTTCCCTGCCCATAAGAAATCAGAAGCAGTAACTGGTTTATGTGGGGGGGGGCAGCTGTTGATTGGTATAGACCCCTACATGCACGGTGATAACCAGACCTGCTGCTGGCCCTGTCATTGTCCTTGAATATATTTTAAAAGTCTCCCTTCCTTGAGCAGTGCCATTAGAAAAGACATACCCCCACACACGTGTAGACAGACCTACAGGTACTGGACATGATGGGCAGCAGACATCTTCGTGCAAAGGGAAAGGTACCTTTTTCCCTAGGTGGACAGATGCTGTATCCAGCAGGGTTCATAGCTTGTGTGGCACACAGGCTTGGCTCCACCCTCAGCTCTGCACTCATAGCCTTGCCTGTGCTGTTGCCCTGCTGGTCACATGAGTAATGCAGCCCATGGCAACAGGAATCAGAAGAACTAGAATACACTAAGAATGTATCTGTCTGGGTTTAGAAAGGGTAGAGTCAGATCACAGTACTTCATCTTCCCATGGTACCTGTGGGCATACAAGTCATCCAGTCTTAATGTTGATGATAAACATAGAAAGACTGAGAGAGTCTGCGTCATGTTCATTGTGGCTTGTGTTAGAGGCAGTGGAGCTATGAGAATGAGCTGTAGGGTTAGAGTGGGAACAGAGTGACTCATGTTAGGCACTGGGTTCATGACAGTGGCTTGGTCAGGGTGATAGCCACAAAGGCAAAGAGAAGTGATCAGATTCTGGACATACACTGCAGGCAAAGCTAACAGCATTTGCCAGTGGGTCAGCTCAGGGTGTGATAAAAAAGAGAGGGGAATCGAGGATGATAACATTTTTGGCCTATGTAATTAGAAGAAGAGAATTGCTACTGAGATGGAGAAGACTTCAGGAGAAACCAGGTTTCCAGTGGAGGATGCATTAGTTCAGTTTTCAATTTAAGTTGGAGATCTAAATGGTTAAGTTAAATATTTAAATGGGGATGTAGACTGGGTCATTGGATACGAATCCAGAATTTAATTTGGAAATACAGTTTCAGAAATCATGAGATATTCTGTAAATCTAGAAATTATACATAGTCTATAGCAACGGAGACTGAATAAATTCATTCAGGAGTGAATGTAGACAAAGACTGATGATTGAGCTGTTAGGTTCACAGCATTGAGGCAGGAAAAAGAAAAGGAACCAGCAAAAGAGATAGGAAGACAGCAGCTACTGAGAAAGGACCAAAACCTGGCAATGAGGAAGCCAAATGAAACAAGTAGCTCAGAGAACCAAGCGGGATGACAGATTTGGATGTGGGATTAACAACCAAATGAGAAGGTGACTGGTGGCTTGGCAAGAGCAGCACTCAATAATGGAGTGAAACCCAGCTAACTGTGTCCAAGAAAAGGAAGAATGGGAACTGGAGATATTTATAGAGAGGAACAGACATGGGGAGAAGCTGGAAGGAAGCATTGGGGCAAAAGAGTTTTTTTTCAAGTGGGAAGAATAATATCATGTTTGGGTGGTAACGTAGATGACATGGCAGAGGGAATAGTCAGCGACAGAGAGAAGGGAGAATAGTGAGGAAGGGGTGGGGATCCTACTCAAGTGGAAGGGCCAGCCTGATGAGCACCCAGGGAGGAAGGAAGCCTGGCAGCTGTGCAGGGTTGCATGTAACACAGGGACTGTAGGTGGGACATGAGGCAGTTGTCTTTTCTTGGTAAAATAGGAAGCAACAGATTTCTAAACTTGATTGGAAAAATCCTTTGATGAATAATAAAAAATTATCTGTCAATCACACTGACATTCAACAAAATTCAGATTGAATTACAAAAATCTGTACTGCTTAAGAAGCCAAATAACAGTGATAAATGTTAAATTATCTTGTTAAGGAAAAAAGACTGAAGGCCAGCACAGGGCATGATATACTGGCTGAAGACCTAAAGGGTGGCTTCCTCACTCAGGTTATGCAGCAGAAGTCAGTAAAAGTCAGTAAACCAGGTTTCCTTTCTTTTGTTTACACATGAATCCCTAATGCCCAAAACAGCATGTGGCAAATAATAAATGCTCAGTAAATAGTTACTGAATTACCGGTTGATGTCAAACCAAGGGCAACCAGAACACTCTTCACCTAAGAGGATTCAGCATTTATTTTAAATGATCTATTTCTACATTCTCAAATGTTCACCATTTAAGTGAAAGTGTCCATATGGCCACAATGCTGCCATTTTCCTCCAAACACTTTGTTCTTGTGAAGTGACTGAAAAATATTGCTTATAGCTCTGCTTTTATGGGATAATTTCAGAGGCATCAATCCATAAATTTACTTTGCAGTTAAAAAACCAACTGGCAGAATCTCTGGAGAATGGCTCTGCTCTCTGGTCTTCCAGGGTCGATCTCATTATTAAATGGCGATGTGGATCGTAATGTTTAATGGGTAAAATGTCGGGCACCATCTGTTGGTGAGTTGGATACCTACACTAGTGATTGGACCAGATACAGTCATGAAAATTCAAAACAAGGTCCTCTGGTATTTAAGTTATGCCAACTCGGTACCATATGGCAGGCATAGTAAGAATCAGAAACTAACTAGAAGCACTATACTTTGTGTTCCTGGTCTAGAGACATTTTTCATTGTCTTTTGTTTGATCTTCTTTGTAAACAGCAGGATCACAGAGTAAGCTCATTGTGTTTTGTTTCCCTTTACTTGGCAAGATGAGTGCCCTCAAATAAATCAATAGGCTGCATGCTGACGACTGTGCCCTCTTCAGACGCAAGAGCTGTGCAAGCACTTGTGCAGTCTCTGTCGGAGCTCGGTGGAGAGATGCATTGCAGTAGAGGGTAAGGAATCGAGTCATGGAGAACAGATAAATTTTCCTTAAGAGAACACTCATGTTTTAGCTCCAGCTTGCCTGGTTAGCAGGAGTTATGGACAGACATCAGTGATAAGTTAGGAGAAAAATAACTTCCTTAATTGAGGCATTGGATTTAGCACTGTTTAAAAAAAATCACTTCCTTATTAAAAACCAAGCAGAACCTAACAAGGCTATCCCCCCGGGGCCCTGTCTCTCTTATAACTTTAAGGTGTGCATTACTCCACTGGGACTTATGGTTCCATGAGCCAATAGAGGAAACCAACAGAAAAAAAGAGCCATTTATTTTCCAAGTAACATTATATTCCACCACTCAGGCTTGTTTTCAATTAAAGACTTAATGGAAACAAGGAAAGGTCAGAATTCTGTATGGGATAGTCCGAGTGACAAAGCATGATGCAACTTTCTGGCTCCACAAATAGGTTATCTGTGGTTGTTCCTCCCTTCCTCTCCCAGAGGAGGCCGAGGTCCTACGTGTGTGGACAGGCAAAGTGCGAAGGGGTGGGAGCCAAGGCCGATCCCGCATCCATGGGGATCCTCTTCAAGCTAAAGGGCTAAACTTTATGTCTGCTGGCAGGTCCTTAGTTCTCTAATTCTTCTCCTCCTCTGCCTCCTCCTCCTTCTCTCCTCCTCTTCTTCATCCTCCTTTCTCTCCCTCTCCCTTTCTATTTTTTTTCTTTTTCTCTTGAGTTGTTTTCCCCCCTTGTTCTATAAGCTTCCTATTTGGCATTAAAATTGTCCTTACATGAACTTAGTGGTGAAATCTCTCTAGTCTCTCTGCTGTTGTATCCAGATAGTTATCAAGCTCTTTACTGAATTGTCTTATTTTAAAAGTCTAGGACATTGGTTTATTGGGTTGTTTTGCATGTTTCTTTATTTCAGTACTGGCTCTGGTCTCTTTCTCAGCTATTTTTAACTATCAGGGTAATATTTCTGTTTCACATCTATTTGCTAACCAAGAAAAAATAACCTCATAGCCTGTTATAGTAATATTATTTAAAGCAAGAAGAAGGAAGAGGAGAAAAGGAAAAGAGAAAACAAAAGAAAAGAAATTGCTTACATTTTTTCCTTCTTTCCTTACAAGTAAGCATGAATCAGTGAACTGTTCAAATTACAGGTAATTGTTATTATGTAGTCTTGTTTTGCTGCCATGTTTATTTTTATCCCAAACTCTCAAATACCTGAAACATACAGTGTGTTGAATACAGGCAGACCCTGTGCGTCGCTCCTGTGGTAGAGAGAAATGAAACATGCCTTCAAGGGACTCACAACCTGCCATCATCAAGCTCGGCAGTTGTTTCAGTTGTGAGTTGCCAAACTGAATGAAATGACACTGGAATTTTGAGGTAGGCATTTCTATTTTTAAGAAGCTACAGTAGAAACCTGGGCCATGGACTCCAACCTCTAGTTTTATACATTTCCAGTACCATTCCCCTCCCCTCTAGTCTTTTCTGAACTTGAGCTTTTTCCAGAACTACAGAACTACAGAAATGTGATCTTTCTCTGAGCACAGTAGACAGACTTAAGACTTCTTTCAAAGAGCCAGGTCTGGAATGGAACCAGATAAAATCTGGTTTTTTAGTTATAGAATAATCTAAAACTCTAAGGTAGTCTTCAGTTGCTCCCTGCTTTGAATTTGTTGTCACTTAATAATACATTTGCCCAAGGGGGGAACCCAGCTGAGACATGCTGTAGCTATACTTCGTACCCATGGAAATTGTGAGACAATAAATGGTTATTATTGTAGGCCTCTGGTCTGTGGTGACTTGCTAGAGCAATGATTAAAAAAAAAAAAAAGAATGCGTCAATAATAACATTATATTAAAAACTATCCAAAAATTTAAGTCCATGATTCACCTCTTTTTGGAGTCTTTTTTGGAACTGTATTCTTAGTTTCTATGGTTTTTTAAACTCTTTTACAGAAGGATACAAATACTTACTATATATCAACTATGTGTGTGCTGGGCACTCAGCTGAGCAATTAGAGGTAAAAATCAGAAACGGGCACATCAGAAACTCACAGACGGAAAGCGGATGGATCATGGTACAAGGTTCAAATGTTCTGCTTATAGCTGGCCACGCAGGGCACTGGAGGCAGGCAGCAGTTAGCTTGGTGAGTGTGCCGTGGTCAGGACCTGGCTCTCGGCCCAGTAGAATCCTAAGCCCGGTTGCAGTGGCTCACGGCAGAGATTGTGTCCTAGAGATGGGCTTGTGGTGACAACGCTCGTTATGACTGCTATATAGTAATACAAATACAATTAAGGCCCATTAAAATGCAATAATAGTGACATCTCCAAAACAGAATCGAAAGCTCAGATCAGTGCCCTATGTGCAGTGCCTTATAGGCAAGTACATGGAGTGCAAAATCATGATAATCAGGGCGACCATGTATTAATTTACAATAAAGAATTAAACTGTCAGGCTGACTGGTCTGACCAATGCTTCGGCTCTGTAGATAACAAAATGGGGAGCCAGATGTGGCATCGTGATGGGTTTAAAAGGAGTGCTTTGCTAAAATAGCCCGACAGACTCTCACTCGCAGCAGGGATGACCTTACTGAGGAAGCCCTTGCCCAGCCAAGGTTTTCTCTACCCCTGAGTGCCCTTGGACAGCCTGCCCAACTCTTTCCTTGCTCTAGCTCCACACCGACTACCTGTTTCACACTGTGTCCCATAACCAAGTAAACAGAAATGATGGTGTTTTTAATGAATTACAATCATTTTGTAGTTCTCCCTTCAGGTTACACCTGAGTCACCTTGTTTTGAATTTGAGATATTCCTATACTTTTTATTCACACGTTACAGACAGTTCTCTAGGCTTGTGTTCACAGGGGACTTAGTGGTCAAAACAATGCAATAGAAGTGTTCAAAGGGCAGAGCCATCCTATGGGATCTCAGACCAAGAAGAAATAATAATTATTGAATTCATATTGTGACAGGGATTCCACAAGTATTATCTCATGTAATCCTGTAATAACCTCATCATGGAGGAGCTGGAGATTAAGGAACTTGGTCAGGATTACAAAGCAAGTAGGATGCAGGACCAGGATTTAAGCCCTTGCCATCTGAGCCCAGAGCTCATGTTCTTAACTGCTGTGCTCTGTTAACTTCCATGAGTCCTTCAGACCTTACACCCACTCTGAAGAATGGAGATGTTTATCAGTCTGGACTCAGTTGCAGAAAATAGAAACTGCTGTCTAATTTTAAAGAGAAAAGAGGTATAATGTAGGAACTGGGTACTCACAAACTCATTAGGAGACTGGAGGACAGGCTGGGGCTCCAGAGATGCTTTCCAGACAGTCCTGTAAGACTGACCTCCCCCATGAGCTGCCACGTCCACTTCAGCCAGAAAGAGGAGGAATCAGTGTGCTGCCTGGACTGTCTTACATTCTGGAGCAACCACCAGTGCTTTGCCTCTCAGTGTTTATAATCCTAGCTACTAAGTGCCACTGATAAATAAAAATCCTCTGCATGACTGCCAGGAGAAAGAGCAAAAACACTACCCTATCGTGACTTTTACCTTCTTAATCTACCTTGAGAATATCTGACTAAACCTGAATAATACCTTGTGTATGCAAGTCCAACTAGAAAATGTCACTGTTCGATTTCCCAACTATTGCAGTTCAGGAGCACATGTATATTAGTCAGACTTGAGTCACTATAACTAAATACCCAACACAGACCGCTTATGAAGAAAAATGGTTCATTTACCTCCATAGTTTTGGAGGTTAAAGGGCAAGGAACTTATATCAGCTCAGTTCTGATGAAGGTTCCATGGCAGATGGTGGATAGTGGAGCAGATAGAGGAGCAGGCAAGTGATTACTTCTCTAACAAGGAACAAAGAAGGATGCTGAGACCACACAGTCCCTTCTGCAGGCACAGTCTCAATAACAAGGCCTTCCACTAGGGCCCATCCCCCAGAGGTTCTTCCAATCCTGGTAGTGCCATCCTGGACCAAGCTGTAGCTATAATAGATCCTGGGAAAGTCACAAACAACATTTAACCACAGTACCGTGTTAGAAGGAAAGCAGAAGAGGTGCTGGGCACCAGTCTCATTTCCATTGAGGCATAGCTCAAGTCTCAGAGGCTTAAGTGTCCGATGCTACGGCAGGAAAAATAGGATTGGCTAGGCTGTCCTCACACTTGCCAGACTTCCAGATCTGTGTTCAGGTGATCCTTTTCAAGGCTAGCTCGACATAGCATTTATACCACCTCCTACAGCTTCATATGGCAGGGAGAAATCCGGGGAAAGTGGTTCATCCCATCCAGGTGACATTGGATGCCTGTCTGGGCCTTGACTCGATTTCCTCACTAGTCCATGGCCTTGATGGGACAGTGGTTTTGAATGAGTAATGTATTCTAAAGAGACGGTTGGGCAGGCAAACATAGATGAGAAATACTAAAGCAAAGAAGTGCTAAAGGATACTTGAAACTTGGAGGTTCAGATATCGCTGTTCTCATTTATGTAGTTTAATTCATTTCTTTAAAATTAGAGGTGAATACAATATTAAAGGAAGATAGTAGCTTAAAAATACAGATGGATTTTATGTCATTATGATTAATGAGCCCCAGTGTATGGAAATAGACAAATTATTTGGAGATGGTAATAGTTTGGGGTTATTAATCTTTTTCTTCATTTGTACTCTGTTCACCCACACTTAGAACTCTCCAGAATAAAAGCTAGCTCTATTCTATTCTTAGAAACTTTATTGATTGTCAACAGATAAAATTCAGGCTTTCAAAAATGCTGGCTCTTGGGAATCTGAAAAGTAGATGTGAAATGATTCAGCTGGGTGCTCCCGTCCTCTCTGCCTGCTGAGCCAGGAGCCACTGGTGGTCTGAGGACTTCAAAACGTGCCTTTTGTGTCTTTTTATAAGGCTTTTTCTCTGTCCAGCTGTGGTAAGCAAAGAAAAGGGGGGATGTGAAAAGTGGCTCAAGCTCTAAAGGCTACTTCCAGCACTGAGGATCAGGAGCCTCCTTTGAGAACTATAACTTAGGAATTCTGACATTTCCATTTTTCTTGATTTGCCATTTGTCCTCATTTTGTCTGCTAATCCATACAGAGAATTTTGAGCATAACATAGACGTTAGGAGTCTAGACTCTGGTATCAAAGTACCTTGGTTCAAAATCTGTCTTGCCTACTTACTATCTGTGTGGCTTTAGGCGAGTCACTCTGTAAAATGGTACCCATGGGCTGAGGTTGTTGAGAGATCAGTCAAATTGATTGCGTATCTATGAGCACACACTCTAACAGTGTTAGCCCTTGTTGATGTGGATTCTTCATTCCACCCCATAACATTTGAGGGAGGCACTTATATCTGCAAAAATAAATAAATAATTATATGCCTTTCCCGTTTTTTCTCCCTCTTGGGTAAAGCCTTCCTTCTTTCTGCCCATAGACTCTCCAATTGCTGTTCTTCCTTTTTCCATCCTGCAGGCAGCTGTTGCACATTACCAAATACCTGTCAGGCACTCGTCAAATGTACGTTTTTAAGGTCAAATTCTGCCATTTGACAACTTTCTGACTACATGGACAGTGGTCACTGCACTATGCATTCTAATTTTGTAAGAATGATTATTTTATTTATTCTTGCAAAGCAGCAGCTGGCACTCAGAGAAGCAGGACCGATTGTGCCTTTGGAAAAGATTAGGTGGAAATATAGTACATATGATGAGAACTGTCAGATTCTGCCCAAGCCCCCACGGTCACCCAGGCTGGAAAGGAGCTGTGTCTGCCCCTTTCACACGCTGATCCTCCAGCTGTGCTTTAGGCTACAGAAAGGACCAGTCCTAGTTGCAGTGTTAGGAAGGAGGTGAGTGGAGTGTCACATGGTCCTGGCCCTGCTAGATTTTCTGAATCTTGGGCCTGATGGGACCTGGTGGGCCATGTCTGCAGAGTTCCTCAAATCTCAGGCGCCAGTGGTGGAGGTGCCTTTTCCCCCTTAAAGTTCTCTGACTCTCCTCCTCTTCCCTCAACTTTGGTTGAAGTTTCTTAGAATAAAGCAGATAGAACAGCGATTCTCAATGCTGGCTCTACATGATAGTCACCTGGGAAGTTTTCCTAAGATCTTCCAGTCCTAGTCCACCAAAGGTTCTCCTTCAGTGGTTCTCAAGGGGCCTGAGCAGCAGTGTCTTTCAAAACGCGCCTCACGGGCTTCTTCTTTGTGGCTACGTTGAAACCACCAGTATGCTAGCTCTGCTGCTTACATCTCTACCTCTGTTTCTCTTCTGTCTACTAAGATCCTAACAGTACTGGCCTCATAGAATTTTTGCTAATATTACTTAAAATGAAAAGGTGCTTTAGAAAATTGTTCATCACATAGCGCTCAGCAAGTGCTTAACATAATAATTTTTACTGGTATAATTATTATGGTCAGTGCCTGTGCAAAGTCCCAAGGGCCCAAAGTGGAGTCAGTCATTCCCTGGCCTCAGACATATAATCCCAAGACCTATAATCCCAAGAGGAAGGCAGGCTTCTTAGAAGTGGTGAAGCCCATGGTGGAAGCAGGTGTATGGGGATGCAAACCATGGATCAGCCACATCTGCAGTGGAGAAGGAAACGGGCCTCCCCAGTGCAGGACTAACACTGACAGAGGCTCTGGAAAAGTGAGGTGCCAGACAAAGACAGGTAGGCAGAGGACATTCCAGGTAAAGGAACAGTCTCAGCAAAGGCATCTTGCTGTGAAGGCATCAGATGCCAGGCAACCAGCCAGTCATTTGGCACCATCTGTTGTTGGGGAGAGTGATGGTCAAGATGCTGGAAACAAAGACCAAAGCCAAACTGGGAAGGAAGGACCTGTGCTCTTGTCCAAAGGCAATTTGGACTTTTTCCTCCAAGGAAAAGCCACTTTGGTTTTAATCAATAGGAAAACAGCCTCAAAATTGCATTTTAGAACAATAGATCATATGGCAACCAAAAAAGATTTTAAAAGACAATGGCTGGGCATAGGGAGTTCAGTTCAGGCCGTCTTACTGTTGTGGAGGTCAGAGAGGTCGGTATCTTGAACTAAGAGTGAGGCAGCCTCAAAGAAACTGGCATCTGCTGCCATGTGCCAGAGGAATGGCATCTGGGAGACTGGGGTCTCCATAGGGCTGTTGGAGTCGAGGTGTGCTGTATTAGAGACAGGATTGTGGAGGACAAGTACGGCTGGAGAATAAAAGAATAAATTAAGGGATGAGCATGTTGAGTGTGAGCACCCTGTTGGCTGTACAGATAGAGAACGTTAGGTAAAAATGTTCGGAAGGCAGCTGGGGGTGACAGACAGCCTTGTGCTCTAGGTCTTTCCAGGCAGCCCAATAATCGTTCTCCACTCTGGACCTCGGTTAAACATTACTCTCCAGCCACTCTCCCAAGCTGAAAATCAGGATTGTCCTCAACTCCCGAATCATTCTTTGGCATCATTTCCCTCTCCTTAAACTACTTTTGATACAGTCTACTGGGAAGCATCTCACAGCTGATTGTTTTGGTCCAGGGACGATGAGCAACTGTAATTCCTCTCTCAGTGGCTTGTGCTCCTGGAAGGTCTAGCAGCTCCCTGCAACTGCTGATATCTTCCACTGGACTTGATCATAAAGGAGGATCCCGGTGGGAGAATACGGTTTTTAGTCCCTTTAGCACAATACACTACACTAAGTGGGAAGTATACACTAAGAAAAGATTTTATCAAGTTCCAAATGTGGGACTTGTCTGTCTGCTAGCTGCTGCTGCATGATCCTGAGCCCACAGAGCACCACCTAACTAGGTTGTTAGATTAAATATGGGATGCCCAAGAAAGTTTGAATTTCCAGTAAATACCGAATAATCTTTATCCATAAACATGTTGTAAATATTGCATGGGGCAAACGTAGTATAAATGATTCATTGTTTCTCTGAAATGCACATTTGACTTGAGCATTTTGAATTTTTACATAATAAGTCTAGCTATTCTGAATTTAAGCTATCCTGGACATTTCTTGTAATGCCTAGAATCTCTTCTAGTAAGAACAGTGACCTGTTTTGCTTTCAGTCCAGGAAGACTGCTGAATTTGATTCTTGGGTAATGCAGCTGTGGCTGTCCCTATCCTACAGGGAGCAAACAGCTGGCTTTGGATGTGTTTTCCTTTCTAAATCTCTGCCGATACCTGTCTTACCCTTTAAACACACAAGCACACCTTTAAATAAACACGTCTGTGTTAATCAACTTGCTGTCACTCTGCAGATACCTGAGAAGAAACAACTTAAAAGAGAAAGATTTATTTAGCCTTATGGTTTCAGGGGCTTCAGCCCGGGGTCTCCTGACTCCGGCCCCTTTGGGCTGTGGCTCGATGGGAAGTGTGGGGAGGGCCTGCCTCCTCGAAGAGAAGGCTGCTGAGAAGCAGAGAGAGACAGGAAGCACTCCGGGACTGCTTTCAAGGTCCCCCACTGGCCTCACTTCTTCTCACTAAGCCCTTCTCCTGAGGTTCCAGCACCTCCCAGTCAGTGTCACGGGCTGGGGCCAAACCTTTAACATGAGTTTTTGAGGGGCACCTAGTCCCACATCCGAAGACAGCCAACAAAAATTTTGGTTAGTTTCATAGCACTTATACAAAGAAGAGGCCAAAAAACACATGTGCTGCTTACCTCTTTTAGAAAGAATTAGTGAGTACTCTTGTCTTCTTGGGACTCAGGGACACTAACTATGAGCCTTTTATTATATATTTTAACTTTTATCACCTAAACACCCTGAGCTGAAAGCAAGGAAAAGAGGTGACCTACGTCAGTATCTGGAATGCACACATCTATTTTGCTGATTCACAGGAGCCTTAGGGGCTTATTGATGCATCTGGAAATAGCTCTGGAAGCTGGTGATGCCATCGGATGCGTCCTTCCTTTACCTCAAGGTTTCTGGAGACAGACGTTGCATAAACTGGTGCCACGACCTGCTGGGCATAGGCAGAGGCTCTTGTTGTTGCTTCCTCCCCTGCCCTTCCCACTGGGAATGTAGAAGGGCTGCTCGCCACTCCTCCTGGGCTTGAACTGTTCTATGCTTCAGCCTTCTGAACCCAGAGGCACTCAGTTCCTCCTGATCAGACCGGTGGCATTGAGAAGTTGGGAGACCTGCCCCCTTGTAGCCTTCTGTCCATTTTTATTGTGCTCTTTCTTTGTACTTTGTACTGCAAACATGTATTGATAAAAATATTTCAAAAATAGAAGTTGGGAGAATTTTTTGAGCTATATTGTAAAAACAGAAAAGAGAAACAAAAAATAATTGGGCCTAGTATACCTAGGTGAAAGGACTGCTCAATATTGTTGAAAAATCATTATGAGGTTAAATGACAAAGATCATAATGTTGACACTCCCTAGCCACATCTGTATCTGTCCTACAAATCCCCTTGCCATGCATTTGTGCCTAGAGAAGGTTAATAAACACACTTACACAGGTGCCACAATTTTTCCATCACTTTCGCCACTGTATCAATGGAAGGCCACTCTTCAAAATTCTTTTGTCATTCTTTGTCTAACTTCAAAGGGAAAGGGTTGCTTGCCTCCCTCCTCTTTTCTTTCTTTTTCTCTTTCTCTCTTATACTGTATAGCCCAGGCTGGCCTTGAATTTACTATGTATCCCAGGTTCACCTTGAACTTAGGATCCTCCTACCTGAGTGAGTGCTAGGGTTAGGGTTACAGGCATGAGCTACCATGCCCAGTGTTCTTCTTTTGCTAAGCATACAGGAAGCAGGCCTTGAAGAAGAGGAAACATGTCTGGCAGCTTGGGGGTGCAGTACTGAGGGGACTCGGGCAACCTAAACTGCACATGTGCTCTGTACTTCATCCCTCTTCGCTAAACTGAGTGTGAGCCACTGTCCAATGGAAATGATTGTGGGTTTTTGTTTTTAATAAGTAAGTTATTAAATACCCTAGGAAGCAGAGATGATATTCACTGCCATGTATCTCTTCTCTGAACTCAAAACTTTTACAAAACCAGAAAATAGAAAAATTCATATCAGCAAAAAGGTAGAGAAGCGGCGAGCATGAGCCTGAGCACAGGCTTAGGGGCAAGACTGCCTGCACTGGGACACCCTGCCTGGCACCATTTGGCAGCTTTGTGCTCTCAGGGAACTTATTAACCTCTCTGTACCTCAGTTTCCTCATCTGTAAACTGGAAATAATGAAAGTGTCATCTCATAGAGTTGTATGGTTGAAACACTTTGATATGGAGATGCTTTAGTCAGTTCCTGTGCATAGCTTCTGTGTGAGTGGTATGTACATGTGTGTATTTGCACAATCACAAGTGTGCTCCAGTATACACTCACATTTTGTTCTATCGTGGTGTTACATGGGGCAGGTAGAAATACCTGAATTTATCAAAGACAGTCATAGTAAAAGTGAAATTCCAAATAATGCAAAAAGAATTTGCTGTAGCTAATCTCTTGAAAGGCAAAATGGTATGTGAGATGATGATAATAATTTTGCAATTAACATCTACCAAATATTCATTATATATGGAACACTGTGCTAACCACTTTACTGATATTATTTAGTCCTCCTGTAGTAGGGTTATTGTCCCTGTTTTACAGAAGAGAAAATTGAGGCCTAAATCAACTTGCATAATATATATATAACACAGGTCAGAAACGGCAATTGTATATGTATACTATGGAATGATCTATAGAAATTTCTAGAGATATGTACATATTCCTGTATGTTTATAATGGGAGAGAGAGAAAGTAAAGTATGGAAAATACACAAGAACAATAAATACCAAATTCAGGGTGGTGAGGAAAGGGAGAGAAAGGAAAAGAATAAGGGAGCAGTGAGGGGCTTCATCTTCCTCTGTAATATTTTATTTCTTTCAAGTAATTGTGAATATGGAAAAATGTTAAAATTTGAAGGTCAGGCAGTAGATCCAGAGCCGATTATTATACTCTTATATAATAAGATTATTATCCTCTGTACCTTCTTGAATGCTTAAAATACCTCTTGGTTTTAGAAAGAAGTCATTTCGTCATGACGTGGAGAGCCCCAGCAGAGCTCTGGCGCCAGCAGACCCTCAGCAAATGGCACTGTTCTCGTTCCTAGGATTTTCTTCTCCTGTAAACACTGCTGTGCAGTAGCACTGTTGATGTCAGTGTTGGAATATATTTGAAGGGAAGATCCAGCAGGTTACAAAAAAACCCAGGGGAACTCAGAACACCTGGGAAATGTTCTTGCTAGCAGTCACCGCCTAAACCAAAAAGATAAACAAGTGTGGCTAAAAGTGAACATGTACAAGTACACTCAATAAGGGTTATTTGTCAAAAATAGCACTTAACTTGGGTTTCCCATGAATTTCTTCATGCTCTTCAGCCTTAGCTTTTTAAATGTGTAAGTAAACAAAGTGAGAAAGGGAATGCTGGGTTTTAGAGTAAGGCCAGAATCAAGGAAAAATAATTCTCTGGATCAATAAATAAAAATGAAAAGCTTCTCATTACTTGCTGCTGGGTATATTTTACATTATTTCCTTTTGCTCCAGAAGCAGTATCAATTTTATTGACACACTAGACCATTATGTTCATAGAGGTTCGGTGTCATTACTGTTAATGAATTCTATTGCAGGTGGTGCTTTAGGGATGCCTAACAGTGTGAGGTTTTGAATATTTTCATATCAGGTTTAGCAATTTCCCCTACCTGCATGACTACTAGAGAAGTCGGTGATGCTACCTTCGTTTTAGATTTTGCACCTACTTTTAGAGTTGCTTAGAACTTCAGTGACAAAAGATCAATAAAATAATTATTTACATTTCTCACATAAGTTGCTGTAGGCTCTGAGAACAAGGGCGGTGCCTGTCTCTTGATAGTGTTGTGTGGTGCCATTGAAAAATCGGCTGCACCCACATAAGCAGGCACACAGTTCATTAAAAAAAAAGAACAATGGCAAAGGAATGTAGAATAATTCTGGATGATGTTTTTAGTTTACTTTCTGCATTTACTGGCTTTTCTGCAGATAACAGAGTTAACTATTGCAAGTGGAAAAATACTACTTCTACAACACACAAAGAATGCTGATTTATGTCAGGAAACTAGTCTGATATTTATTCTAACAGCGTCTTATTACTAATTTTCCCACTTACAAGGTGGCCATATTGCGGAAAATAAACTTTTTCACTTGTTTTACCTGACCTGTAGGATTCTTTTTTTCTTATTAGTACATGTTCACAGTACGTGAAGTTTACATTCATCTTAAGGAACAAGTACATGTACAAAACATATCTTGATCTTTTCATTCTCCTTCCCTCTCTCCATCTCTAGATCCCCTTTGCCTATTTTCATTATTATTGTTATTATTTTGTAGTTCATATTTACAACTCAGATCACATTCATTGTGGGTAGTTGGTGCATGTCCACACATTTTTAAATCCTTTTACTACCCCTTCCTGTTCTCCCCTTCCCTCACCCTAGGTCTGTTGGACCCCTTCCCATTTGCAAAAGATCTATATCCCTGTTTCCTTTTATTAGCCTCTTTATTTGTACTTTGCATTACTCAAATGAGAGAAATTATATGATATTTAAGCTTGTGTATCTGATTTATTTCACTTCACATTAAATTAGGTGATAGAATGTAAAAAAGTACTTCAATAAAAACTGCTGCTGCATCAATGTAAAACCTTTCCCAGGTATTTGGAAGAGCAACTGAAGTTGTAGCACAAGACCTAGAGATGTAGATTAATTTGCTTCGGCAGAAGTCCCATCCACCTTCCCTGTGCAGTCAGAGACAGGAATACTTAAGGCAGTAGTTCTCAGTTTGCCAGGTATCAGAATTGCCTGGGGAGCTTGTCAGCACACACATTGTTGGTTTGGTAGGTCTGGGGAGAAGCATGAGATTCTGTAGATCTAGCAGGGCCCCACGCTGCTGACCTTGCTCCCCCTGCAGTTGCGGGAGATCCATTGTTTTAAGGATATACAAAGGCACTACATATACATGGTTATTCAGGGTATTTGGCACTAGAAACTTCTTGGTGACCTTCAAGAAGACTTTCAAGAGAGTGGAAAATATTGAAGGTAACTGAGGAGAGAACTATAGGTATGGAAGAGAAGTCAGTGGTTGCAGGCTAGATGCTCTGCAAGTTTAAGAGTGAAGTAATGTGGAATTTGAATGGGAAGCAGAGTCAAATGAATGTTTAAGTGAAAAGTGAAAGTCACGGTTGACACCCATGAAGTATTTGTTTCACAAACCCACTCTGTTGTTCAATTTTTAAAGTTAATGGTTAATATTTAAAAGTTATCAGATTTCACAGAAAAATCCAGATTCCTGTCAACTTTTGAAAACTCAGATGTGGCAGCTTGAGACCTGCATTCCCATGTGAACAATGACTGTGTGACAGGTGCTGCCTTCACCTGGGGCCTTCATACCTCTGTCAGGCAGCCCTGCCCAGGCCTTCCCTACTCCAGATAACCTCCCGACCCTCTCTGAGCATGTGAGTTTGCAACAACAAACCTGGTTTGCACATTTTTCATCTGAGGACAGACAGGAACTGAAGGTGCTAGGGAGCTAAATGATCATAACATGAGCAAGGACCAATAAAGAGATGGACTCAAGGACACTTGTGGAAGTGTTGGCTTTGGGAAGGAGTGGGGGCATTAATCTCCTTCATGTCATAGAGGAAAAAAAAGAAGCAAAAGAAGAATTTGGATTAAAGATGATAACCTTCATCCTCTCATTGTCATAGTTAAGACCCTCTTCTAAACTTGTGAGAGGAGGTCTTAGGTCCTAGGAAAGGAAACAGAAAATTCAGCCTGACTCCTGCAGAATATGCTGCGAAATTGATACAGTGTGTCAGAACATCAGAGTAGCTCTGCCAGTCCATTGGGAATGAAGTATGTTCTAGCACTATTGTGCATGGGTAGTTGGGATAGTGACCTGAGACTGGCATTTGGTCTCTTACGTGCTTCCTTTTAAGCCACTAAACAATCAAAGACAAATACAACCCTGGTGACATCTGCAGCCACACCAAAGCAAGGTATAATCACCTGTCCCATTGATCCATCTACCCATAGACTTTCTACTGCAC
The DNA here is from genome assembly GCF_053883595.1 of Heterocephalus glaber. Taxonomy (NCBI): domain Eukaryota; kingdom Metazoa; phylum Chordata; class Mammalia; order Rodentia; family Bathyergidae; genus Heterocephalus; species Heterocephalus glaber. The sequence continues at coordinate 32,670,824 of NW_028258317.1, forward strand.
CAAGAACTGAGCCTAAATTTCTATGCTTTCTGAAGTAGGAGAGCAAGAACATGTGCCTCAAGATATGCGGGTGCTGAAGACCTGACCTTAATTTTATTAGTAAGTATTTTAAAGGAAGGCAGTGGTTAAATAAATTACCTAGCAAGTGATTCAAAACATTTAATATACAAAAAGAATCATATTATAGAAACAAGAATGTATTATAGAATGCAGAATTCCTGTCTTTGTTGAATACAAAACCAATTTCAGCTCAATGTGGTGGCGCATGACTGTAATCCCTACTACTTAGAAGGCTGAGGAAGGGTGATCTCAAGTACAAGACCAACCTGGGACTTTTAGCGAGACCATATCTCGAAATAAAAATTGAAAGATCTGGGGATGTACTCAATGGTAGAGTGCCCCCAAATTCAATCCCCATTGCCACAGAATTTTTTAAAAAATTAATTTCAAAGGAATTGTAATTCACAGCCACTGCTTTTGGCTGTCCACATCTGCCCAGCCACCATGGCATACCCACTCTGTCCTTAGTCCTGGAACAATAGCAGTTTCAGGAATGCCAGTGAAGAAAATATTTCATTCCTCGATGTTAAACTTAAATTAATCATTATTTTGAGAAATAGCAGAATAGTGTTAATCCTGTGCTTAACCCTGTTTTACAAAATAACAGCCTATAAAAATTATCATTTTATACTTTATTTTGTCACACTAAAGATCTGTTTGTCAGCATAGGAGAGTAGGACATATTGGAACAGCTTCTTAGCTTGATTCATTGCACCAGCATATTTACGGATCTGTGCAATGTGGCCTCCCTGTCCTCACAAGCGAGCCCAGATGGGTCTGACGGTGACCGGAGGGCAGTGCAGCCCAGTGGGAGAGATTCCAGCCTCCTTGTTCTTTGGGTTCTTCAAATGCTGAGCTAGTTCCATGCTGAGTTTTTGGTCCATTCTTTCTATCAGTTTCTGGGGAAAGTCTATCACATATTTGTAGATCTTTCTATTCCTCCATTTAATTTTCACTTTGTATACTCTGAAACTGTGTCATCAAACATGCTATAAACTGAGAATCATTCTTTTGTCATAGTGAGTTAACCCAAGGATTACTGGGTTTCTAGTGATTCTTCTGGCTTAAAAAGCTACTTTGTTTAATTTTATTGTTGCTAAACCAATCTTCTCTTGGTTAATGTTTATGTGGACTTCCTACTTTTTTTTTTTTTTTTGTACTGGGGATTGAACTCCGGACTTTACGCTTGCAAGGCAGGCAGCGGCGCCACTGAGCTAAATTCCCAGCGCCTGGACTTCACTACCCTTTACTTTCACTTTTTCATGTCCTTATAGTCAGTTGTGTCTCATGTTATAAAACCATGCGATTGGATTTTTGTAATGTTTTGTTTATCATCTTTTTCTTTAATTAAGATATTAAGTCTATTTATATGTGATTTAATTATGAGTACATTTGGGTTTTAATCTGTCCTCTTATTTGTTTTCTATGTGTCTTACTGAGTCGTTTTCTCTGTCTCTGTTTGCTCATTTTTAGATTACAATTATTACATTTTCCTTCTTTCCTCTACTTTATTTTTCTTCTGTTAAAACTGTAGGCAATATATAAATCATGCTTAACTTAGTAAAGTATTATTTTGCTTCTCTATTATTTTTCTGTTAAAGCTATAGAAAACATGTAATTTGTGCTTAATCTACTAAAGTCTAGTATAAATGAGGACTTTTACTACTTTCTGGGTGACATACCCTAAACACCCTAGAATATTTTAATTCCATTTAGTCCCCTCCACATTTTGCACTAATGTTATCAGATATTTTAATTCTAACAGCATCAACCCATTCTATCTTGTCTTGGCTCAGAAAGTGTTCCCTGTACCACACAATTGGAAGAACCTCACCCCACCCTTTCCCTCTCCATCCTTTACTGGGTTTTGTTTTCCTTCATGGACTTACCACCTGAAATAAGAGTATTTCTTTCTTCTTGTCCAGCTCTCTCGGTAGCATATAAGCACCCTGAGGGCAGGGGTTTGTCAGCCTTGTCCACAAGGATTTGGCCCAAAATAGGCATTCAGTGAGGGCATGTTAAATCATAAGTGGAAGTCAAAGGTGCCCACAGAACACACCACTACACACAAGAATGAGGAAAGAGGCACTCGTGTGGCATCGGAGAACTACTGCCAGCTACAATTTGGAGGATTTTTATGTCCAGAAAACTTAGGAGGGATACTGGGATTGCTCCAGAAATAACTAAGTGGGCAGATTTCCTCTATTCGTGTCTTTTCATTCATTCAACACTTCCTGAACACCTGTGTGGATCTGGGCGCTGCAAGAAGTGCTGAATGTGGTGCCAGACTTCATGCTGCGAGCAGCAAGTAGCATTCTCCATAAGGTTCCTTCACAGATGGCACTGAAGACAACACCTGGCTAGAGGTATGAGGCCACGAGCCGATGACAGGGGAATACTGGAATAATAATGAATGGAAATCGCCTTGCTGGCAGGTCTTCTTGGGCAGGATGAAAGTGAGAGCTTTGAACCTGATACCGTAGGTCAGCGGTGTTGAGACAATTTCATGTTTCCAAAGGGTTTCACACATAAAGGTGCTGAGACTGATCCAAGAAAAATTCTAAACCCAGAACCCCTGGATTTATAATGCCTTGCTCTTTGTTTCACTGAGATAGGCTCCAAAGGCCACTGTGTGTGGAAATTGGGAAACTGCTGTGCCAGGTGTGGGCTGCCTGCAATCACAGCACCGTTAATGTCACCTGGGAACTTGGTATCATATTGGGTGTTTTATCCATGCCATATGCCTTGGTCAGCTCAGGCTGCTACAACAAAACACCACAGACTTGTGACTTAAACAACAGCAACTTATTTTCCTCAGCTCTAGGGTCTGGAAAGTCCAAGATCGGGGTTCTGGGTGATTCACTTTCTTCCCCACTTTACTATATATTCAGGTGGGAGAGAGGAATCTCCAGTGTATTTTAAAAGAACACACAGCCTATTGGATCAGGTCCCTTCCTTATGATTTCATTTAACCTTAATTACTCCCTCCAGTTACTATTTCCAAATATAGTCACTTTGGTGAGTAGGACTTCAACATATAAATTTGAAGAGGAATAAACGTTCAGTACATAAATGCAATATATATGTATTCCTTACAAGAAACATTTTACAGGTGGAGAAACTGAGGCTCAGAGAAGGTCAGTCGTATTGGTAGCTCATGGCAGATAGGATTCAAACTGAGACCTGATTCCAAAATCTGTACCTTTTCCAGCAGCTAGAATACTTTCCAAGCTTTATTTAATGACTTGATATCAAGGGACTATATAAATGAGAACTGTTAAACCTGACTCACCAGTTACCTTACAAACTGTGCTAGTTTGTTTTCCTCTGTTTTGTTTTGAAAAATGTACTCAAGACAAATCAATATCACTTAGCATTCAAAAAGCAGACTATGCAGCAAAATGAACTGCAAGTGTGACAGTTTAAGTATGATCAATGCTTGGAAAATAAGTATCCTTTTTCCCCTTGTAAGAAACTTTTAGGCTGGGGATTTAATTCAGTGGCTCTGCCGCCTGCCTTGCAAGTGCAAGGTCCCGACATTGATCCCCAGTACCAAAAAAATAAAAAAGAAGAAACTTTTATTATCAGAGGTTAAAAAAAAAAATACCTAAGAACTGTAAGATTTAAGTATAGAAGGGAGTAGGTGTGATATCTTAAAACACTATTAAATGTGAATTTAAATGAACCCATTTATGCTGAGAAACAATATGCATCAATAGCACTTTAAGTGCATTGAAGATTTTAATACAGAAATATTTGTATTATATTTTAATCAATTTAAGCAGTAGAAAATATATAAAGCCAGTATAGATACATGTGTATGTATTTTTAAACAAAAATTCTTAAAGTGAATATCAACTTCTGTAATTTCCTTTTTTTATTAAATATATAAGTTGGACATATTTTCATGTTGCTACTATATAAATTCACCATACTCTGTGAAATAATGGCCTAGCATTTCGGAGTAGGATTGTAACATCATTTGTTTAACTACCACCGTATTGGTTAGCACATTTAGATTGTTTTCTATAGTCACAGAAATGTGGCATTGAACATCTTCATGCTCTATATTTATACAGCTGGACAAATGGAGTCTGTAATTGTTGTGTATATACTATATATCCTATAGATTTGATTATATAACTTATCTATAAAGTAAATGCAATTCCTGCATCAAAATCATGTACCTGATATTGGTAGATATTGCCAATTGCCATGAAGATAAATTTTCATATTTAATATTTTCCAAAGACTAACCTGAATGTGATGAAACACTGTCATGGGTCTCACTGTGTTCTGTGCTTTCTTACCGATAACACTTGAGAGCAGAGGCCAGTTGGAAGTGCGGAAGACAGCCACACTGGTGTGGAATGTGCTAGCAAAAGCAGTAGTCCACTAAATTTCCTGTGGACTGGTGTGAGGTGAACTGACATTCACAAATGAAAATGGAAAGACTTCTCTGCTTCCAGCTCTTACAGTTAATCCAGCAAGCATTCACTGAATATTTACTATGGGAGGATGAAGTGATAAACACTAAGATTGTTCCAGATGTAAGTCAAATGGGGCCACTATAGAGACACAGGGTTTTATTTTTCTGTTTTAGTCATTATTTTTTTTAGCTTACAGATGTAAAATTCACTCTTTTTGATATACTGTTTTGCTTTCTAAGTCCAAGCCTCAATTCAAAGCAATAAAAATAACTTTCTAGTATTGAATACGCCCTTATCCTGTCAGTGAATAAAGTCAGCTGACTAGAGTTCTTTAGGCCTCTGACTTTATAAAAATTGAGGAACCTTCCAATACTTGGAATTTCTGAAATTGACAGTCTGTACAATTAAATATATTTTAAAGTTTATTTAAAAAGAAAAATTGTGTGACAGCTTTTATTTTTTGAAGCAAGCAGTATATGGTCTTTGAAAATTGTACCTGCCTCTCAGACCCTTTTTCTCTGGCAATGGAGAACCTTCTGGAATTATTACCTGTGTGACACCCTAAGAATTTTTCATTACAACAAAGCATAAAGAATGGAAGAGCCTTAATGAAAGGTATAGTCTCCTGGGCTAGAAATACATGACTGAACTGAAGCTTTGGGAAATGCTAATGCTCAGTATATTAAAAGGACAGCCAGCTTAGCCCCCTTAATGCCTATTTGTCTGAATTTATGAGATACCATTCTTTTCAGTTTGGCATTTTTGAAATTATCCAGCTGGGAATGAGTCTATTTTTTTTCTGTCACTAATTCATTAAAAATGTCAGTCACACAGAGGAACTCAAGACAGACCGTCTGCTTTTCCAAAAAACTTAAACACACAAAGACCAAGAGGGACCATGCTCCTTATGCTTGGGGTGGACCAACTCCACATGCACTGCACAGCCTCCACACTGCACACATAAGCCTGAGCCAACCTGTCACTGGCAAACGGCTGGTCCCTTCCAAGCCTCCGATGTTGCACTTGAAAAGGGCGAATACCACTGACCTCCAAGATACCTGGACCCTCGGGGTTTGCCTACCTGCCTTTCCTTTCACGAACATGCAGGGGTGGGCCATGAACACTGGGAGCAACCCAGAGGCCCACAGAGAAAGAGATGGGAATAAGCTCAGTTTATGATTTTTGGTTTTTGATAGTAAATGACCATCTTTTAAATAAATGTAAAACTGATCACACCATTGCACAGAGAGACAGAAGGTAAATTTTAATGAGGTATTTTTCCAGAAAAGCTCTTCTTTTTAATATTTAAGATAAATGAATTCTTAGAAACCATTTCATCTAGAAAGGAATTTACAATGGAATTACTTGAATACAAAAAAAAAAAAAAGACTGGAGAAAGAATGAAAGCTGTTGAATGAGCCCATTCAACAAATGGGTGCCAGCATCTCCCACGTGCTGGCCATTGTTCCACGTATTAGGCTCCTGCAGGGAACAGCCCTGCCCTCTGAGAGTCCCCTAGCTGTATAGGAGACAGATAATGCCAGACAATAAAGTAAATGATAAGTGTATAGAAAGAAGTAGTATGTTATAGAGAAAAATATGGAAAAGGATGAGGAAATTATAAAGTCACATTCTAAAACAAAATGATCACTGCCTTAGATATTTAAAGCCACTTTTAAAAATTTGCATTATATGGGGCCGGGGATTTAGCTCAGTGGTTCCGCCACCTGCCTTGCAAGCGCAAGGACCCGAGTTCAATCCCAGTACCAAAAAACAAAACAAAACAAAAAAAAATTGCATTATATCTACAGCATCTTTTTTGTTCGCTTTATGAGGAATGACGAAAACATTAGTTACCATATGACAGTCTGCTTTGTTCTTTGGTTCTATCCACATAAAAATCTCTAGCACTTATGTCAAGTAAATTGAGACTATATAGCATTAAATCTCAGCAGAAGTATCTTTATAAGAACCCTGCAGAGTAAGGCTGGCAGACATAGAACTACCGTTTTCACTTGCCTTATAAATAAAGTGACAGTCTTTACTTTGTTACTGGTGAACAAGTTCTACCCCAAATTATTTAGGTGGCTGAATAAAGTGGGAGCAAACAATAAATCTAGGATTGACTTCACATGGTACCTACCATGTACTACCAAGCAATAAATAAAATGCCATTGTTTTGACATGAGGGAAAATCAGATGTACCCCGGAACATTTATATTAACTGTAAAGCTAGCCTAAAAGCTTGCCTTGGATTTGCCTGGTTTTTGTTGCTGTTTTTTAAAGAAAGGCTTCCTATATCATGTCGGATTTGCCCTGCAGTAAACAGATCAACTCAAAGGGTGCAGAAATGCTCCATAGGATAGTTGGTAAACTCGGATACATTCAGCTGTGTTAACACATGTGAAGAACACCATCCTGCAATGGTTTCACGTCAGTCATCTGGATGATAAGTAAAAGGGTCTGATGCCAAACGGCTGTGTTAATAAAGAGAAGTCTGGTGGTCATCATGAAGAGAGCTGAATCACATTTACACTCTGTTCATTTGGAGAAGGTCACTCAGATCGCTCAGTGCCCATCCCAGCCTTCTCTCCTGTCCTTCCTGTTTTAGGGGGAGTAATGTGACTTCTGATTGTTTTTATTTGGTGTCATATTAAAGCAAAACAAGATGAGCAAACAAAAACAATATCCATGAGAATAACACAAATTTGCACTGGTACATAAAAGAAGATTATACTATTATTTTGGGAACTACATTTTGCCTTCCCTTTTCACCTTTTTAGTTGGGTATAAGATGTTCTTAAAAGTATGTTTTCTCAGGCAGTTGTAATACTGTTACTTCAGCAAGAACATTGCCAGGTAAGAGGAAATGTAATCCTATGCAACTTCGAATGGGAAATGTTTGCATATATAAGGGTCTTGCAGAGAAGTGGGTGACTCCCGGGGGTGGATTTTTAGATGCTGTGAAGCTAGAGAAGTCTTGACCAGGGTACATAGGTCTTGGATCTGCTCTTTGTTCCTGGGTAGGAATGTGGCTTCCCTAGAGCTAAGTTTGTTTCAAGAAACAGGTGATCATAGTGTTTGTGGATATTTCTTATTAACAAACATGTATATTAGAAACAGAAGGTTTTGGTTTTCTCTTTTTGTTTTCTTTTTTTCCCCAATGCTATCTAAGTCTGAATATGAAAGGAACATGGCAGGAACTGGATTTTTCTTTCAAGTCTGACATAAGTATACCCTAGAGAATAATTATAGGAAGTGACTGTATCCTAGGCATTAAAAAACAAAACAAAACAAAACAAAAAGTCCTACTGGATCCACATTAGTACCATTCCATTCTGTGTGTTTAGGACCATGGACAAGTACATGTAATGTATCCCACCGAACTCTCACCCCTAGCATACTACAGTCACAGTTGTTTAAATATATATATATATTAATGCAGTACTGCAGCCTTTATTCATATGCTATCTCATTGGATTCTTATGTGTATTTCATTTAAAATGGTAAAAACACATGTGCTCATGAAAGAAAAGGCTGTAAATAAAATGCGGTGGTATGTATAAGGAATCCTCGGAATATCACTGATTTTGTAGACAGTTTACCTCCAAATCTGAGAGTTTTTATAAATACATTCAATAGAGTTTGTATGTGTTTCATCCTTAGCCAAAATAGAGTAAAAATAAAATGCTGAGCCAAGTTCTCATACCTAAACTGTTTACTCATTCTGAAGGAGACACTTTAGGATTGGCATTAGCTCTTCTGGCTGCTGAAATAAACAGTTCATTGAGTTATGTGCAATTACAACATGCAATATGAAGTTAACAACTTGCCCGATGTGCAGTGTACACGGCACACACCAGACTGCCTGAGCCTGGCACCGGTTCTTTGCTGCAGAGCATTGGCAGACCGCTGCAGAAAGTTCAGAGGTGTCCCTTTCCTCCACCGGCCTGATGCTAGTTGCATAGCCACCCTCCACTCTGGAACAACCGAGTATGTCTCCAGACATTGGGAAATGCTTCCTGCAGGGGCAGCATCACCCCGCTGGTACACACCATTGTGGATACATGAATGTAACTAAATGTGTAAGACAGGTTTTGAGCAGCACATGCCAGGGCTACAAGAGTTGTACGCTGGGTCATCTCCTCCCACAGGGAATGTTGGGGGGCTACAAGGAGTAAGTCAGATGTGTCTCGCTCTTGAGCTTTGTGTAGGATTTTGTGTTAAACTGGTTTGCTTATGAGTTTCCTTTTAATGGTATCTAATCTAAGTGGTGTTTATGTTTGAAATATTCCCAATTGATTTCAAAGATATTTGAATTCTAACTATGCTCAAATTATAATTTGTTCATGAATTAGAACTTGAGAAATTTTAAATTGTATTTATTTCCCCTTTAAAACTAAGATTGTGTTATTTCTGAAATTGATAATTTGGATCTTTTGGAATTAAAAGCATCTGAAGATAATTGGATTGGGCATAAATTCAATGTTCTCAGTTTATAAATGCCACAAAGACATTTGGTACTGTTTTACTGAAAGAGAAATAATTTATCAGATCTTGCATTAATAATTTTATCTTGTGGCAGGACCTTTCCCTAACCCCTACCCTACACCCCAAAATATCCCAAATGCATGTCAAATTAATTTGAATAATTTACCCTGTTCCCAGTTCATCACCCAAAATTGTGCACAGTTGTCTTTCAGGTATTTGTTGGCCCTTCCATTTAATCTTAGCATTGAAGTCATCGCCTTTCTCGAGGGGAAGGACTTGCTCACGTGTCATGTTTGAAAGTCAGATGTCATCATCTGCTGCTGTGTGCTATTCTCCTCCTCTTAGCATCTTCTCGGTCTCACCAAGTGACACTGAACTACACATTTAGCCACATAGGGAGGCTGGTCATGACTCTGTAATCACCAATCTCTGTAGCTCTGAATTATTCAAAATAGAAGTCTTTTAGGAACATCTGCCCTTAAATTCTTCTTTAATGAGTTCTCATTCTCTTCAAAATACAATAATTGTGTGTCAGTGTGACTACCTAGAAAATTAAATTATGACTTTATAGCAAAAGTTGTTTTCAGATATTAACCTTGCTGTGACTGTATCATAAATCAGATTATGGGGATGGCATGACTCAGATTACATTATAATTTCAAAAATCTAAATATCAAATGCATTCAAATTTTTAAATCAAAAATAATATGAGAAAATGCTCACATCATCAGAGATATACTGCATATAGAAGCCAATGTCTAATAAACCTTTAATAAATGTTTGTGGAATTAAGCTCTTTATGTTAATTTCTGTCTTGACATACAATGTATAGAAGACTTTTTAAACTGTAAATTTTGCCATAATGCTTTTTTTTCTCTTTGACTCTGGCTATAGACTTCTATCATTAATTATTAACAGAAATTCCCCTGCAATTCAAGGAGAATTCCATGAATAGGGCAATAAATGACCTGCCTCTGTCTGATTCCACTAAACTGGGACAAGATAATAGCCCGAATATTTCTTGGGGTTCCTTCTAGTATTTGAATAGCTCCTAAAGTCATATGGAAAAAATTTCTTATTTCAGGGAAACTATATTAAAGTCACTATGAGTTGATGAAAGATGTAAGTTATGGCTTTAGAATTTAAGGAAGAAAACCATAACAGTAAATTAAATAAAAGGTGATAGAATTTCAGAATGGAAGCACGTGTATTAAATATTATTTTTAAATGAAGGAAGAGTATCAGATGTTCTGTAGGCTCACTTTTTTTGGTGCATCCTATTTTTCTTTTTGTTAGCAGAAATATGAAATAAAACTCATTCACATTTATGCAACAAAAATAGAGTAAGAGAGCAAATGACATGACTGCTAGATAAAAGCACTACCTAAAATAATTGCCACAAGCTATTTGGAGATTTATTGTGAATTAGATTGTAGGAATATGCATGATAAAAGTGGCATCTGTCATTTAAAAACAATATAATTTATTTAAAAATGAATCTTTGTGTGTACTGCTTAGATTGATAGGTCTTTAAATTTTGATGATAATTTTATCACTACCACCCTCAAGCCCCATATTTTATGTGCCATTTGCTTTGGGATTTTCCTTGAATTAAAAATTGAACAATCTTATTGCAGTGCAGAAAGGATTTCATTACTTTCAGAGGTGACCTTCCAGATTCTATTAGGAAAAGAAAACAGCCTTTAACAACCTCACTCAAAACCTGTCTTCTGCTGGCATCACCCAATTCTCTATTTGCCTGCCCATCCTTCAACCCTTCCACCCCTCCCAATTTACAAAGACTTTGTTTCTGTTGTTTACTTTTCTCATATTTTTTCCTTTCCTCTGCCCACCTCCTTCCCCTTCCCCTTCCCATTTGGGACTTTTCTTCCTACTTCACATTATCTGTTATATATTTTGCTCCTCATTTACACTTTGAGTTTCTTACACCAGAGAAACTATTCAGTATTTACACGTGTGTCCTATTTATTTCACTCAAGAGTGTGGCCTCAGTGTGCATCCATTTAGCTATAAATGACTCTAGTTGATCATTCTTTATGGCTGAGTAGTACTCCATCTTATTTTTAAAAATGACACATCTTCTTTATCCAGTCACCAGTTGATAGGCATTTGGGCTGTTTCTAAGCTTTAGGTATCATAAGCTGTGTCACTATAAACATGAGTGTGCACATATCGCTGGGGTGTGATGCTTTTAATTCTTTTGGAAAGATACCCAGCAGGGGAATAGCTGGGTCAAATGGGACCTCTAATCCTACTTTTTTCAGGTATCTCCATACTGATTTCCACAGTGGTTGCATCAGTCTACACTCCCATCAACAATGGAGAAGGGTTCCTTTCTCCCCACAGCCCCGCCAGCATTTGTTATTGGTTGATTTCTTGATAGAAACCATTCTTTCTGGGGTGAGGTGGAATCTCAGCATTGTTTTTATTTGCATCCTCGAATGACCAGTGATGTTGAACTTTTTTTTTATATGTTTATTTGCTATTTCTACATCTTTGTCTGAAAAATGTCTGTTCATTTCAGATGCCCCTTTCTGAACTGGGTCTTTAAATTTGGGAGGTCTGACTTTTTAAAGTTCTTTATATGTTCTAGATAGTAGACCTTTGTCTGAGGAACAGCTGGTAAAAAATTTTTCCCACATTGTGGGTTGTTTCTTCACTCTGTTGGTGGTTTCACTTGCTGTACAGAAGCTTTTTAATAAGATAAGATTCCAGTTGTTGATTCTTTGTGCTAGTTCACATATGACTGAGGTTTTGTTAATAAAATCTTTTCCTGATCTAAAGTCTTCAAGAGTTCTACCTAACCTCTCTTCCAACAGGTTTAGTGTTTCTGTTTTAATATTTAGATCTTTGATCCATTTCAATTTTAATTTAGTGCATGATGAGAGATATAGGTCTAGTTTTAATCTTTGGCAAGTTGAAACCCAATTTTTCCAGTACCATTTATTAAAGAGGCCATTTTTCCTCCAGTAAGGATGGTTGGCTCCTTTGTCAAAGATGAGGTGATTGAGTGTATCTGGAGTTATTTCTTCCTCTTCTAATCAGTTCCACTGATCCTCGGGTTTGTTTCTTTGCCAATACTATGCTGTTTTGATCACAGTAGCTTTGTAGTATAGTTTCCAGTTGGGGATTGTGATACCCCCCTACCTTGTCTTTGTTGTCTAGAATTGATTTTGCTATTCTAGGTCTCTTCCGGTTCCAAATGAATTTTTGGATTGTTTTCTCTAGTTCTGTGAAATATGCTGTTGGAATTTCAATTGGCATTGTATTGAATCTGTGTAGCAGTTTTGGAAGTATGGCCATTTTCACTATATTGATTCTCCCTAACCAGGAACAAGGGATGTTTTTCCATATTCTGTTATCCTCTTCAATATCTTTTTTCAGAGTGCTGTAGTTTTCAGAGTAGAGGTCTTTTACTTCTTTTGTTAGATTGATTCCTAGGTATTTCATTTTTTTGGATGCTATTGTGAAAGGAGTTGTTTCTCCAGTTCCTCTCTCACTAAGTCTGTTGTTTGTGTACAGGAAGGCTATTGATTTCTGTGTGTTGATCTTGTATCCATCTACTCTACTGAGTTTATGAAGTCTAGTAGATTTTCAGTGGAGTTCTTGGGGTCTTGTATATAGAGTATTGTGTCATCAGCAAATAATGACCATTTAACTTCTTCATTTCCTATCTTTATTCCTTTTATTTCTTTTCTCTTGTATAATTGCTGTGGCTAATGCTTCTAGAACTTTATTGAATAGGAGTGGTAATGGTGGACATCCTTGCCTTGTTCCTGATTTTAACATGAAGGATTTCAGTTTTTGACTATTTAGTATGATGGTAGCTGTTGATTTTTCATAGATGGCTTTTATAAGGTTGAGATAAAGACCATGTATTCCAATTTTCTGTACAGTTTTTATCATGAATGGGTGTTGGATTTTGTCAAAAACTTTTTCTTCATCTCTTGAGATGATCAAATGGTTTTTGTCCTTGGCTTTCTTAATATAGTGTATTACATTTATTGATTTGCATAAGTTGATCCATCCCTGCATCCTTGGGATGAATCCCACTTGGTCAGGATGTAGGATCTTCTTGATGATCTTGTGCATTCTATTTGCCAGTATTTTATTGAGGATTTTTGCATCTATGTTCATTAGGGAGATTGGCCTATAATTCTCTTTTTCAGTTGGGTCTTTCTCTGCTTTGGGGATCAAGGTGATGCTTGCTTCCAGGAATGAATTTGGGAGTATTGCTTCCCTTTCAAATTCACTGTAGAGTTTAAATGGTAGTGATAATAGTTCTTCTCTAAATGTCCTGTAGAATTCAGTAGTGAAGCCATCAGGACCTGAGCTTTTCTTTGTTGGTAAGTTTTTAATTATGTTTTAAATTGTGTTGTTTGATATTGGGTTGTATAAAATTTTTAGGTCTTCTTCATTCAACTTTGGTAATTCACATGAATCTACAAATCTTTCTATTTCTTCTGTGTTTTTCATCTTATTGGTGTGTAGGTTCTCAAAGTACGTATTGATGACCCTCTGGATTTCTGCTGAATCTGTTGTAATCTCACCCTTTTCATTTCTAACTGCACAGATTTGGGCCTTTCCTTTTCTTTTTCTTTTTTTTTATAAGGTTGGTTAAGGGTTTGTCAGTTTTATTCTTTTGAAGAACCAACTCTTTGCTTCATTGATTTTTTTGTATCATTCTCTTACTCTCTATTGCATTGATTTCTGCTCTGATCTTCATAATTTTCTCCCTTGTACAAACTTTGGGTTTGTCTTGTTCTTTTTTGAGAAGCTTGAGGCTCAGCATTAGGTTGTTTATTTGAGATAGCTCTGTTTTGTTAATATAAGTATTCACTGCTATGTATTTCCCTCATAAGACTGCTTTTATTGTGTCCCATAAATTCTGATATGTTGTACTGGCATTGTCATTTAATTGTAGAAACTGTCTGATTTCTTCTTTAATTTCCTGTATGACCCACTGGTTTTTCAGGAAGGTGTTGTTCAAATTCCATGTGTTTATAAAGTTCTTGTGGTTTCTTTTGCTATTAATCTCCAATTTCTTTGCACTATGATCTGGTAATATACAGGGGATAACTTCAGTTCCTTTGCATTTACTTAAACGTGTTCTATGAGCAAGTATGTGGTCTGTTTTGGAGTATGACCTGTGTGCAGCTGAAAAGAATGTGTATTATGATTTTGTGGGGTGGGACACTCTGTACACATCTGTTATGTCCATTTGCTCAAGAGTTTGGTTGAGTTCTAGTATTTCATTGTTGATTTTTTGTCTAGTTGACCTGTCTGTTTGTGACAGTGGGTTATTGAGGTCCCCCACTACAATTGTATTAATGCTTATTTGATTTTTCACATCTGTTAATATTTGTTTTATATAGTTGGGTGCACTAGTATTTGGTACATATGTATTTATGATTGTCACCTCTTCCTCTTGGATTGTTCCCTTTACAAGGATGTAGTGGCCTTCTTTATCTCTCTTAATTAGTCTTGGTTTAAAATCCATTTTGTGTCCAAATATGATAGCTACTCCTGCTTTTCTTTGAGTTCCTGTCACATGGACTATTTTTTTCCACCCTTTAACTTTGTCTATGAATTTCTTTTTGAATTAAATGTGTTTCTTGTATGCAACATACTTTTGGATCTTGCTTCTTGATCCATTCTGCCAGTCTATTCCTTTTGATTGGTGAATTGAGACCATTAACATTGATGGTTATAACTGATAGGTATTGATTTATCCTTCTCATAATTTTTTCCTGTTGTTGGACACTCCCCGCCCATTGCATTTAATTTCTTGTCTTTCCTGGTGGATTCATTCTGTTGGGCTTTGTGGGGTTGTGACCCTCATTTTCTTTTCCTAGGATATTGTTTAGAATTGCTTGGAGTGCTGGTTTGGTATTTATGACGTTCGTCAGGTGTTCTTTGTCATGAAAGTATCTTATTTCTCCAACAGTTTTGAAAGATAGTTTTGCAGGGTACATGGATCTGAGTTGAAGTTGTTTTCTTTTAGGGCTTGAAATACTTAACTCCAGGCTCTTCTTGACTTGAGAGTTTGTGTTAAAAAGTCTGCTGTGATTCTGATGGGCTTTCCTTTGTATGTGATTTGCTTCTTTTCTCTAACTGCTTATAATATCTTGTTCTTCTGTTGGGTTTCTGGAATCTTGACTAATATATGTCTAGGTGAATATTTTTATTTTTGACCGTGGCTAATTGTAGTCCTATATGCCTCACTCATCTGTATGTCAAATCCTTTTCCCCTCCTTGGGAAGTTTTTTTCCATTACGTCTGTAAACGGTTTTTTTATGTCTTTTGCACTCTCTTCTGTTTTTTCGTTGACTCTGATCACCCTTATGTTATTCTCTAGCAGCTGCTGGATTGATTTCTCATAGTTCCTTCCTATTTTAAGAAATCTTTCTTTTCCTGGTCACTAACCACAATCCAGTCTTCTGTATCTGAAATTCTGTCCTCACATAGGCTCATTATGCTCCATAAACTTTCAGTGCTGTTTTTAGTCTCCCGGATATCTGTTTGAATCTGTTTTATGAATTCCATTTCTTTTCTATGCTTGAATTCAATCATGTTCCTGAACTCCTCTATTTTTTTTAATCTGTGTCTGCTCCAGAGTTATTACGTCTTTCACTATGGTCACCATCTCTGTTATAATCTGAGAAAATATTTCTGATTTCATTTTTTCCAGATCCTCTTTCGTTGCCAGTTCAGGGAGGCCAGGTGGTTGAGTTTCAGATTGTTCCATCTCACCCCCTGAATTTCCCTTTGGTGATCTGGAAGTCTGAGTTTGCATCTTGTTCGGGTATCTTCTAATTTCTATTTTTTTGTTATTGTTGAGGTTTCTGGTTCAATTTGGTGCTTATAAATTGCCTATTGCAAGTATCTTTATTACTAGTATTTAGAGCCTTGGGAAATGGCTACTTCTTGGATTATCTTCCTGGTATAGTTGACCTTTGGGTTTTGAGTCTCTAATGGCCTTTAAGTGACCTCAGTCTATACCAGAAAGACAAATGACTGGAAAAACCACATCATCTTGGCCAAAGTAATACAATCAGCAACAATAGCATCAAACACAGCTTAGAAAATGACAAATTGTGGTAGCTATTATTGTGCCACTTTGAACTGCATAAACTATACTTGTGGTTATATATCAAAATCAAGGACCAACTCAAAATATGCTACAGTTAGTAAGCCCTTGAATACAGCAGCTTTACCCTCCAGGAAGAAGACTTAGAAGGAGTTGGCAGGGGCGGTGGGGTGGGATAGAGAGATGGAAGGAGAGGTTAGAAGTAGGGCTAGAGAACACAGGAGCATCACGCAAACATTGGGAAACTGATGAAGACAGGAGGAAAAGAGAGAAGGAAGGAACAGAAATAAGAACAGAACAAACTAACAGCAACAGGAAAACTAGAAACTGTATTCACATTCTTAACAATTAGAACAATGAAGAAAAAAACAGAACAGGACAAAAAGAGGATCAAGAAAGAGAAATGAAGAATAAAAAAGAAGTAAGAGAAAAGAATAAAAGAAAGAAAGAAAGGGGAAAAAAAAGTACCCCTCATGGTGTGACTGTGCTGTTGCTAGTATACCACATGGGCAGCAGCGTGCAGAGCCAAGTCTATTAATCTCAGCAAACCAGCTGTAGTCCAGTGAGATTCACACTGGTTTCTGGCTGCGAATCCAGCACTGAGCTCCCTGATGTCCTGTGGGTTAAAAATCTACAAAGTTCTCCTGCAGGTTTGAGCCACCCTTCCTCCTTAGCAGGTCCAGGTTGGGTAGCAGGTGCTGGTCCCAGCAACTCGCCAATTGCTGTAGTCTGCTCTGCCTTCGCTCTCGCAGTGGACTTCATTTTTCAACATGCCTGGGAGAGGGCCCCTCTCTGCTGCTCACCACTGTGCCATTTTCCCGAGCTCATAACAATGGCTCTCTGGCCCCAGGTGCCTCTGCCACACAGATCTGGATCCGTGGGACGTCCTCACTTGCGCAGGGACACTGCACGACTTGCGGGGTCCAGATTGGGCAGGCGCATGTCTCACGGGGTCTCCCCTCATAATATTTATAGAGAACATTTTTGAAGATACAATCTGATTTCATCTGCTTCAAGATTCCTTAATTTTTTTCTTCCAGCTAAAGAAATCTTTTATACCTGCCTCCTACTGTATATGAAACAACTTAAATATTGTTTCCTGTGATTTTCTTTTATATATAAGCAAGAATATTAGAGTAACATGCGCAAAAATATAACAGCAGCAGACTAGTAGCTTCTGGAATGCTTTCTCTTACTCTTGGGAAAGATTATAACCAAAAGGTGTAAGGAATTTACAAAAACATGGAAAATAACTTTATATTAGGTAAAAAATAAAAGACAAAGTGAAGTTGAAGAAAAAGTTTTATTTATCTGAAAAACATGATGAATCTCACTAATTCAATGACTGGTTTCAGTTACATGAAGAATAACAATGAATATTTTCTCTATAAATATATGGTTATAAATGCTTAACAAAAATAAACTTTATATGGCAAAGATTAAAAATAGATGAAAATATCCTCAAAATGGAGACTATAATGTTATTAGATGATTAATTTAGGACTGTTGAATTGTTTCATTAGGAAGTTAGAGGAATGAGGAAGATACATAAATGTCTGAAATGATGAGGATTAAATGACATTGTAAAGAGCTACTGTTTTAATGGTCGAGATTTCTTTTCATTATTTAATTTCTTGATTACCTTTCTTTATTTCATCAGATTCATCATCATCTAATGATTAAAGCTTTTGAAACTTCATTGTAAAAAAGGAAGACATTAATGTTGGATTATTGGAACACCTTTTTGTCCTCTTTTTCGTGTTTTTCTTCTTTCTCTAATTGTTGTTACTCCAACCAAGTAGAAGCACTAGCTCCAAAATAAAAATTCCAAATGTGCACAAAAACTCCAATAGTCAGTATCAACAAAAGATCAGCATTTCAGAATATTTTAATGGAAAGGGTGACTGCAATCATTTTGCTCTGGGTCTAAATGAACATACAGAATTGATATTTGACCTAAAATAAACTAAATAAATGTATGTTTAGAGTGGGATTTTCAGAGTAGGAAACTTATCTGGCTTATCTTGGCAGTCTTCAAATTCTTTTCTGTTCTTTCTTTTTTATTGTGAGGGACTTTAAGGGAAAACAGTGATTTGTCTTAAATGTATAAAAGGAATCTCTTACCGTAGAGTGAAATTTGAAGAGAGAAAGATCACATACATACTTCAGGGCAGGATTGCTTGTACCTTGGTGGTCACCTGTTTCAAGCACTGTGCTAAGGGAATGTAGATAATCAAATTATGATCATAGGAACATCAAAAAAATATGTAGTACTTGTAGAAGCTTTCAGAGATACCACACACACACATAGACACACACACACACACACACACACACACACCACTTTACATAAACATAAATTGTTTCAGAGCTACAGAGAGAAAATCAAGTGCATGAGTTGCTATTTAAGTGTTGCTGTGGAGTTGAGTCACCAATGCCTCAGATCCCACTTGGGCTACACCAAGGTGACTTGTTGGGCGTCTTTGTTAGTTTCTTCTTGTTTTAACACACAATATTTTCAGTGTACAGTACCCCTATAGCATAAAGTCTGAGAAGAGGCTCCAGCCACAAGGAGGCCTCTTGAGCACCATGGACATGCACCTGCTGGCAAGCAAGAAAAAGGATGTAACTGTGAGCACCAGGCTAGCAAACTCTGCCTCTGAAAACTCCTCCTCACAAGGAAGTCTTGGTCATTCATGCCCAGAAGAAAGATTCATCAGGAGCCTTCCCATTTTTAATATTTTATGAAGTGTGGGTGGAAGAGTGCTGTGTAAGACTCGTTTTGTGAAGGACTTGATTGCTCTCTGCCAATATTCAGTTTAACAGCTTATCGCAGATGGAACCCTCTGTCTCATATAACTTGAAATATGACCAGGAAGTGTGTCCCACTTTCTCAGACCAGCTCTAAAATATCAAAAGGCAAGAAGACAGTCTAAAATTCAGAGAGTCATGAGGGAAATAAGTTGACACTGTACTCCAAAGTTCCCGAAGTTGAAGCGGAGTGAAAATGGGTCATCTTTTAATAACTAATGTTTCCACCGTAGACTTGTTGATCCAGACATTGGAAGGTGTGTGAGATTTCTAATCATTCCATATCCCTGACAGTGACACAAGCCTGGCAGCAAAGCCCACCAGTGCCAGTCCAAGCCGCACTGTGGTGCTGTCACCATGCAGGGTCATGCAGCTGCTATCATTGCATAAATCCCAGTCCAATTAGATCTGACCACATGCATGTTTTTTCTTCTTGTACCTGAAGTTTTGAGTAGAATTTTCATTTAGTTTACCCACAGAAAAACTGAATTTTTGATGATTCTTTTATGGAAAATTCTGTGTCAGAATA
The DNA here is from genome assembly GCF_053883595.1 of Heterocephalus glaber. NCBI lineage: Eukaryota > Metazoa > Chordata > Mammalia > Rodentia > Bathyergidae > Heterocephalus > Heterocephalus glaber. Next base: position 32,690,256 of record NW_028258317.1, read on the forward strand.
ATCACTAGAAGAGGCTTCAGATGTTCCTTGTCATAGAATAAAGGGAATAAACTGTAAAGAACAAATAAAAATAATTCAAAAGCCAGGAAAAAATTCAGAATTTCAAGAAATATATTGAGATTACATCAGATATACTGTATGTTTTGTAACTTTGTTGTTGATCTGTTTAACGTTCAAATATAATGTATTTGCATAAAGTAGGCTTTTTAATTATTATAATGTTCATAATGATTTCTAAAGTACATATTTGGGCAGCAGCTTTTTATTGAGAAATGCACTTCATTCTTCTTATTTGAAAGTTAGAGACCCCCGCCAGCACAGAGGAAGTGAGCCACTCTCAGCACACAAGAGGAGGCTTCTGGGACGCCTTACCACCCCCGCCAGTACAGAGGAGGTGAGCTGCTCACAGTGCACAAGAAGAGGCTTCCGGGCCATTGTACTACCCCTGCCAGCACAGAGGAGGTGAGCCATGTGGGTACCAGCAGCACTCCCCCACCCCCGTTGAAATGAGAAGACATGGGAACAAGTTTCAAAACCAGACTTCCAGATCACCTAAAACAGCCCCAAAGGGAAATGAGATGGAACACTGTGATACTCAACCACCTGGACTCCCTGAACTGGCAACAAAAGAGGATCTGGAAAAAATGAAATCAGAAATAATTTCTCAGATAACAACAGAGATTGTGCCCATAGTGCAAGACATGATTAATAAATCTAGAGAGGGCACAGATAAAAAAATAGAGGAGCTGAGGAACATGATGAAATCCCAACATAGGAAACAAGTGAAATCCATAAAACAGATGCAAACAGATTTCCAGGAGATTAAAACTCCATTGAAAGTTTACACAGCAGAATGAGCCAATGTGAGGACAGAATTTCAGATATAGAAGGTATGATTGCAATTAGTGACCAGGAAAAGAAAGCTTGTTTTAAAATAGTAAGGGACCAAAAGAAATCAATCCAGCAGCTGCTAGATGATGCAAAGAAGTATAACATAAGACTGATTGGAGTCAATGAAGAAACAAGAGAGAGTGCAGATGACATAAAAAAAACTGTTCACAGAAGTGATGGCAGAAAACTTCCCAAGGAGGGGAAAAGAACTTGACATACAGATAAGTGAGGCATATAGGACTCCAAGTAGCTGTGATCAAAAAAAAATCTGTACATAGGCATATAATAGTTAAAATTACAGAAACCCAACAGAAAAACAAAGTTCTGCAAGCAGTTAGAAAAAAGAAACAAATCACATATAAAGGAAAGCCCGTCACAATCACAGCAGACTTCTCAATGCAAACCCTCAAGGCAAAAGAGCTTGGAGTGATGTATTTCAAGCCCTAAAAGAAAACAGCCTCCAACCCAGATTGATGTACCCTGCAAAATTATCTTTCAAAATTGATGGAGAAATAAGCTACTTTCATGACAAAGAGCACCTTAGGAACTTCGTGAATACCAAACCAGCACTCCAAACAATTCTAAACAATATCCTAGGAAAAGAAAATGAGGGTCACAACCCCACAATGCCCAACAGAATGAATGCACCAGGAAAGACAAGAAATTAAATGCAAGAGGGGGGGTCCAACAACAGGAAAAAATTATGAGAAGGATAAATCAATACCTATCAGTTATAGCCATCAATGTTAATGGCCTCAATTCATCAATCAAAAGGAATAGACTGGCAAAATGGATCAAGAAGCAAGATCCAAAAGTATGCAGTATACAAGAAACACACTTAATTCAAAAAGAAATTCATAGACAAAGTTAAAGGGTGGAAAAAAAATACTCCGTGTGACAGGAACCTGAAGTAAAAAGCAGAAGTAGCTATCCTCTTTGCAGATGAAGTGGATGTCTAACAAAAATCTGAAACACTCTGGTCCCAAGAATTTCAGATAAGGCATAGTCAACTTGTATGTACAAATCTATTGTAAACATGTGTTTTCATTCCTCTCAAGTGAAAACTTAAGAACAGAACCATTGGTTCTTAAGAATAATACAAGAAATTTCTATATTGTTTTGCAAAATGGTTTTATCATTTTATATTCACATTAGCAGTATTAGAAAGTTCTAACTGGTTCACAGCTAAGCTGACATTTGTTCGTTTAGAACTTTTAACTTCATCTTCCTAATGAGTGTATAATTCAATCTTGTTATTGTACTGATTAGTATTTTTCTGATTCTAGTGTTGCACGCCTTTCCTTGTGCTGTATTGGCTATTTGTCATCTTCTTGTGTCTACTTTTTCATTGGGTTGTCTATTAATGAGCTGTAAGAGTTCTTTATATATTCTGGTCATAGGTTATATGCATTATAAATATGGTTTGTTTAAGGACTACTTTTCATTTTCTTAACGATGTCATTTAAAGTTCTAAATTTTGATGGAATCTCATCAATTTTTTTCTTTTATACATCATGCTTTTTATATCCTAGGAAGTTCTTGGCTACCCTAAATTCATAAACATTTTCTCTTATAATTTCTTCTTAAAGTTTTATAGTTTTAGTCTTTCACATAGATCCTTTCAAGTTATTTTTATGTATGGAAATAAAGGGTTGATACTAATTTTTTATGTACGAATACCAGGTGTTCTAGTGTCATTTGCTGAAAGCACTATCTTTTCCTCTGCTCTTGAATTGAGTTTATGTTCTATAAAATGTTAATGTTAAATAATCTTTCAAAGCTCAGTGGACCATATACATGTGGTTCTATTTCTAGATTCTCTGTTTTATTCCAATGATCTATATGTCTTTCCTTACACCAACACTGCCTTGATTACTGTAGCTTTAGAAGAAGTCTTAAAATATGTACTAAATGACTTCCAACACTGTTTCCTTTTTCTTTTTAATTTTCTAGGTTCTTTGTACTCCTACTTAACTTTTAAATTTCAATATCCAATTCTTCATTTATAGCAAGTATAAATAGACCTGAATTTTTATATATACCTTGTGTTTTCTGTTTCTGCTAAATTCAAAAACAAGTTCTAAGGGCTCCTAGAGATTTCCTAGTATTTTCTCTGTAAATGATCATTCCATCTACATACAAAGATTTTGTTTCTACCTTGACAATCCTATCCTAATTGTGTCATTTTATTGCCAGACTATTTTGGTTTAGGCCTATGTTTCAAAGTTTAATGGACAGATGAAGAGTAGGCATATTTGCCCTTGTTCCCCACCTTAGGGAGAAAGCATTGTATCTTCTCCATTCATATGAGGCGTCTTTGCTGGAAGTATGGAGTACATGTCTTTAATCTGTTGAGAAAGCTCTGTTCTACTTCTAGTCTCCTGATAGCTTTTACCATGAAAAGTTGTAGAATTTAGTCTGATACTTTTTCTCCAACTAGTGACGGGATCATATGGCTTTTTCCTTTCCTCTGTTAAAATGATGACTTTTGGGGGTGGATCTTCCAGTGCTGAACCAACACTGCCATCCCTATAATAAAACCACTTTCTACATCCTGCCATATATGACTTCCAATGGTTTGTTTTGTTAAACAAATTTTTATCTGTGTTCATACTCTTTTCTTCTATTATTTTTATCCAGTTTTAGTATTAGCACAATGTTGATTTCCTAAAATGAGGGGAGAAGTGTTCCTTTTTTTTTTTCTGCTTTAAATGTTTGCTATAATTTATCAGTTAAAATGTATATGAGCCTGTTGTCATATAGGTAGGTTTTCAAGCTAGGAATATACTTTCTTTAATAGGTGCTATTCAAATTTTATATTTCCTCCAGAGTTAGTTTCATTAATTTGTCTTCCGAGATACTTCTTAGAAGTTGTCAAATTTATTTCAAAAAAGATTTTTGTAATATGCTTTCCATATCCTTTTAAATTCTGTAAAATCTGTGGTAATGTCTTCTAGATCTTGATATTATAATTTTTAAAATGTATAATTGATATTGTGTAATAGGAAGAAAAGGTCTAAAGGAGTAGGGGAAGTGGGAGGGGTAGGGGAAAGGAAAGAAGGGAAAAGAAAAAATATGAGAAAAGGAAAAAAATGGAAACAAAGTCTTTGCAAATAGGGAAGGGGAAAAAAATAAGAACCAAGGTACTCATGTAAATGTACAAGATCCCAATGATGAATGTAACTGTATTTTATACCTAAAATGTACCAATAAACTTAATGGGAAAAAAAAGTTAGAAACTCATTATAGTGCATAGGGTAATTATTGGTTAAAGGGTTAAATTGACCTAACCGTGTCACTTTGCCCCCACTTAAAAACAAAGTGGAGTGTCTTAGGCTATGCATGTAGCATCTTCATCTCATGGAACGCTGATATATATCTCCCTCGGGTCTAACATTCCAATTTTCTTTTCTGAAAACTCAAGGACTAGTAAGGGAGCACAAAAAGTCCAAGTTTGCAGAAAAATAGACTGCAAACCTCGGAGCCCTTTGGACTGTTTTCTAGGGTGCTGGTCATTAGCTCTTCTGGTCTGGTCTGCATCTGCATCATCTCAACTCCTGGGAGTGCACCTAGCATTTCAGGGCAAGTTCTCACTGTCTCTGGCAAGGGATCTACGGCAGTTCCTCCATCACCCAGACTCAGATGCCAGACTGCTGCAACCTCAGGCATCTGGAGTGCCCCACAACAAGTCTGATGGCGAGGAAGGACCAATGATTGTGTATTTTAAGATTGTCTTTGTGCAGCCTTCACAATAGTAAGAAGCAAGACTTGGAAACACAGAGCTGAGAGTGGGACCAGTGACCTTCTAACAGGCTGAAAGCATGAAGACACGATTAGAGTAAAGGAAAGATGATGAAGGGGGCAGAGAATGTGTGGCAGTGACATGGATAGGAAAAGAAAAGAGGCCGTGAGAATGTGGGTGGGGCAATGGCTATAAGCCTCGAAAACTGAGCTTATGAACAGTAAAACATGTGGTATGTGTCCTGGTACATGGTGAATATATTCATCATGAATCAACATACACCAACAAAACATTTGAAAGAAGGGAAAAGAGAAAGGACCAGAAGCAGAGGTAGACAGAGCTGCTGTGGACCTCAGTGGCCTTTCAAGACATGGTCCACGGCAGATAACAGGCATCAGCCTCACATAACAGTGCTGTGGTGCTAAGGGTCATATTCAGCATAAAAGTAAACCACCCATGATTGCATGGGGTGTCATTATATAGAAAACATAATGAGGCGTGTGGGCATATAATTCACTAGTGACAGTAAGCTCCATGAGGCCAGGGACATTGTTCTGTCTGATGTGTTGTCTGGCATGCAGTAGGCTACAGCAAAGGTACTGGATGAAATAATACTAAGCCATCATACTGCCATACTGCAGTCTTTGACTACAGAATGTTGGATTGGAGGTGCATTTTACTCAGTAACTTGCAGTATGGATTCAGAAAGGCAAAGGAGAGAAGAGAAGCAGGAGGAGGACAGGAAACCCAAGGGTGATGTCAGTTGGACCTACTCTGATAATTGTTCATTTTTATATGTTCAGTAATAACGTGGCTAAAAAGAGATGTTCTTCATAAAGCTCTCTGTTTTTGGAAGTTTGTTTTAGATTCTGGTGATATAATGTAAAAGCTGCTGTGCTTAGCTGAATGGGGCTGTCTGCTTCATTTGAGTATTTCTCAGTAAAAAGAGAGAATAGATTTCATTCCCCCTCCTCCAGTGACCTTCAAATCAAAACTTGACCAATTTTAAAGAATAAGTTGTAGATTATTAGTTGAGTAATGCAGGGGTATTTGGACGATTTTAACATTTGTGAGTAGCCAACACTGGTACAGCTACATGAGACCTGTCAGTTGCTTGTGTCTTTCAGAGCATTCATCTATACTACTCTTCACCCTTGGCGTGGCATATAATTGTATGCCTTGGTTGTATTTTTGGGCTTCCCTGTGGACTGTGTCTAGATTCAATGAAGACAGATCATGCCTACCAGGGCTAGTCATACAGATTCCTGAAAAATAAATAAAACCTTTAACTTTTAGTAAGGAATTAACCACAGAGCTTTCAGAGGAATTGTGGTATTTATTCCAAAGGACAGACTAATACACAGATGGACACAGAGTGCTTCCCAAGTATTTCCATCATTTTTAGTCCCTTCAGAGAAAGATTATTTCAAACTTGAGTCCAGCTTGAGCATTCTCAGCTTCTTTCCAGCTAGTAATTATGGCTATAACCTTGAAGAGAAGTGTTACTGTCTTTGATCATCTTCCTGCCTGTTAGTGTATCAACTAAGATATTATTCAGAAAGCAAAATACAAGAGGAATTTGTTATGTCCCATAAATACTATATAAAATACCTAAACTTATTCTTCTTAAAATGCATTCCATAAATGTCTGGAATTCTGTTGAAAGCCAAACATTGGGAAAAATACTTCAAGAACAACATAGTCTGGTGTCGGGGGGTTGGAAGTGTTTGTCTTCTGATAATGATGATGTGGTGGTGAGTGTTTGAAGAAGGGATGGAATCAGATCTTCCATACCTCTTCTCACATATATTCTCAGGCTACTTTATATCCTTTACCCTCCATATCCTATTTCTCCCTCCCCACCTGGTCCATATCCATTATTCTTGATTTTTGTACAGATTAGCGAATATGTGGGATGAAAAAGTCTAAAGATGTTATGTACAGCACGAGAGCTAGAGTTAATAATAGTAGTGCATTGTTTTTGAGGCTAAATGAGTACGTTGTGGCTGCTCTTGCCACAGGGGGAAATGAGGATAGGTGGATGGATAGGTTAATGTGCTTCATTGTACCATTTTACTGCATATAGGTATCTCACAAAGTTCTTATGTAACCTCAGTATACACAGTGAGATTTATTTTGAAAAATCCTTGGATTAATAATGAGGAATGGACCTTCTCCATCCAAACAGGATGGGGAAATAGATAAGCAAAGTGAGTTGCCAAAAGTACTGATTGTAAGAATCACAGACAAGGCTTGGGAGGTGACTGGGAAGTTGATAAGACTCTAACAAGAAAAATAAAGATGTTGATCTTTAAAAATTCAAGATACTTTTCAGTGGGGCGCTGAGGGGTTCTTCGGATCATGTCTGGTGATTCTGTAGATTATAACAGAGAACATAGAGGCCCAGAGGGAATGGACCCTGGTGGTGTCATCGACAGCAACTGCAATGAGATTGTGATAAATTTGATAATATGAATTTAAAGGAGTCTCTTCTTCAGGGCATCTATGCTTATGGCTTTGAGAAGCCTTCTGCTTCTCAGCAAAGAGCTATTATTCTTTTTTCTTTTAATTCTTTTATTGGTACATTGTAGGTTTACAACACAACTACATTTCTCATTGGGAATTGTACCTTTACATAATGCATCTTGGTTCTTATTTTTTCCCCATTCCTAGCCCTCCCTTCACCCCTCCACCCTTCCCTATTTACAAAGACTTTATTTTCATTTTTTCCATTTCTCAGCATTTTTCCTTTCCCTTCTTTCCTTTCCCCTGCCCCTCCCACTACCCCTATCCCTTTGGACCTTTTCTTCCTATTTTGCATTATTGATTATTGATTCTAATCATTGGTACATTTTAGGTATACAATATAATGACATTCATCATTGGAAATTTGCACCTTTACATAGTCTCTCTTGGTTCTTATTTTTCACCCTTGCCCAGCCCTCCCTTCAACCCCTCCAGTCCTCCCTATTTACAAAGATTTTGTTCCTATTTTTCCATTTTCTCATATTAATCCCATTCCCTTCTATCCTTTCCCCTACCCCTCCCACTTCCTTCCCCTTTGCCCCTTTTCTTCCTATTTCACATTACCTATTATACATTTTAGTCCTTATTTACACTTTCAGTTTCTCACACCAGAGAAACTATTTGGTATTTATACATGTGTGTCCTATTTATTTCACTTAAGAGTATGGCCTCAATGTGCATCCACTTAGCTATAAATGTCTCTAATTTCTCATTTTTTATGGCTGAGTAGTACTCCATTTTATTTTTTAAAAAACCCCACATTTTCTTTATCCAGTCTCCAGTTGATGGGCATTTGGGCTGTTTCCAAGTTTTAGCTATCACAAACTGTGCTGCTGTGAACATGGGTGCACATATATCACTGTGGTATGATTCTTTTAATTCTTTGGGGAAGATACTCAGCAATGGAATAGCGGGGTCAAATGGGACTTCCAGTCCTAGTTCTTTGAGGTATCTCCATACTGATTTCCACAGTGCTTGCACCAGTCTACACTCCCACCAGCAATGGAGCAGGGATCCTTCTTCCCCCACAGCCCCGCCAGCATTTGTTATTGGTTGATTTCATGATAGCAGCCATTCTTTCTGGAGTGAAGTGGAATCTCAGCGTTGTTTTCATTTGCATCTCTTGAATGACCAGTGATGTTGAACATTTTTTCATGTATTTATTTGCTATTTCTACTTCTTTGTCTGAGAAATGTCTGTTCATTTCAGATGCCCATTTTTGGATTGGGTCTTTAAATTTGGGAGGTCTGATCTTTTTAAGTTCTTTATAGATTCGAGAGAGTAGACCCCTGTCTGAGGAAGAGCAGGTGAAGATTTTTTCCCACATTGTGGGTTGTAAGAGCTATTATTCCTTGTATTAAAGGATATGATGTGATTGCTCAGGCTCAGTCAGGTACTGGCAAGACAGCCACATTTGCTATTTCCATCCTGCAACAGTTGGAGATTGAGTTCAAGGAGACTCAAGCACTAGTATTGGCCCCCACCAGAGAACTGGCTCAAGTGATCCAAAAGGTAATTCTGGCACTTGGAGACTATATGGGAGCAACTTGTCAGGCCTGCATTGGTGGAACAAATGTTCAAAATGAAATGCAAAAACTGCGGGCTGAAGCACCACATATTGTTGTTGGTACACCAGGGAGACTGTTTGATATGTTAAACAGAAGATACCTTTCTCCAAAATGGATAAAAATGTTTGTTTCGGATGAAGCAGATGAAATGTTGAGCCCAGGGTTTAAGGATCAAATCTATGAGATTTTCCAAAAACTAAATACAAGTATTCAGGTTGTGTTGCCTTCTGCCACAGTGCCAACTGATGTGTTGGAAGTGACCAAAAAAATTCATGAGAGATCCAATTCGAATTCTAGTGAAGAAAGAAGAATTGACCCTTGAAGGAACCAGACAGTTTTACATTAATGTTGAAAGAGAGGAATGGAAGTTGGATACACTTTGTGATTTGTATGAGACTCTCACCATTACACAGGCTGTTATTTTTCTCAATACAAGGCACAAAGTGGACTGGCTCACTGAGAAAATGCATGCCAGGGACTTCACAGTTTCTGCTCTGCATGGTGACATGGATCAGAAGGAGAGAGATGTTATCATGAGGGAATTCCGATCAAGGTCAAGCCGAGTTCTGATCACTACTGACTTGTTGGCTCATGGGATTGATGTGCAACAAGTGTCTTTGGTTATAAACTATGATCTACCTACCAGTTGTGAAAATTATATTCACAGGAGTCGATAGCAGCAGTTGGTGACGAGATGTGCTCAGAAGCGGCACTGATGTAATTTAGGACATGGAGTCATAAGCAAAAAACAGCACACTGTTTGAATAAAGAGCGAGTCAGTATTTATTAAAAAAAATTTAAGATTCCCCCTTAAGGGAAAAGAAACTTCAGCCTTTGACTCAGCAATCTATTTTATAAAAGACAGGCTGGTGGTGTTGCCTTTGAGCTCTGCCGGCTGCACAACACCTACAAGAGTAAGTGGCTTCTAGGGTCCCAACTGTGTGACCTTGCACCCAACCTCAGCTGTGCTGATGGGCAGCATCACAGAAGGGAGGTGTGTGTCACTAATATGCTTACACGCACGTGGACGTACACACACATGCACGTGCACACACACACGTTCCAGATATTCTGTTTTAAGAAACAAGAAAGTATTATGTTTGAGCAAAGCTGTCATCATTGAAAGCTAGGAAAATGTGAAAGTGGAATTACTTAATTTTTAAAAGTTTTGTTTAATGTACTCAGAAGTTCTTATTTCCCTAAAAGATGTAGAAATTCACTAAATATCTGTCTAGATCCAGGTTTTATGACATTATTCAGACCATTCACAAGGATCTGCCAACAGTCAAGATACTGTTACCTTCTTCTCCAAATGTGTAACCTTCTTAGTATTTATAATTTCTTGTGAAGATGCACAGTTCTTTCTAGAAGAAAGTCAATCTTAGAAATGAGTCCAGTACATTTTAAGAAACTCAGAAAGACTAAAAATTCTTCAGAGTGAGGGGAGGTTCTTACAGTTAAGTAAAGACTTCAATGAATGACTAAATTTGTGAGGGCTGGAGTCAGGGTAATACTTTCTGAATTGGTACCAGATTATGTAATAATGCTAATAAAAACTCTTAGGAACACATTTTTAACTTATAAACATGAAGGAAAGATGCAGGCCCTTATTCAGCTGCTTTCCTAATTATCAGAATGATTTTTGCTCCATGGCAAACAAATGTCAGTGTTAATATCAGCTGAGAACCTTCTTTCTTGATAGGAAGTGACTACAGTGTTAGGTGTCAAAAGGCATGTTATTCATAAAAGTGTTTGAAAAAATGTATTTAAAACTATAATTTATTTCTTCATTCAAAGCAACATTTTAGAGGTGAGTAAAAGTATGTCTGTTATTAGAAAACTCCCTAAAACTTTACAAGTGTTACATATAACAACTAATACAAGTCTTAATAGTTAAATTGGGTTGAAGCCATTATGTCCATTCCCATTCTGATTTTTCCAAAGGGTTCAGGTACCTTATTCCTTTCTTCACAAAATATTCATAAACCTTTTATCAGTTATCTAGGTGCTAGGATTACAGCAGTGAACAAAACAGGTAGATACACAATAAACAAAAAAAAAATCTGGTATAGTGTTAGCTAGTGATAAATAATGTGAAGAAAAATAAAACAGAAAAGGGGAAAAGGCGGGATGGGGTTTCTGTTTTAGACTGGCTTTTGAAAAAATTTCCCTAGAGGAGACATTTGAGTACAGACCTAAATTAAGTGAGGGAGCAAATTGTGCAGATATCTAGGACAGTAGTTCTTAACCAGGGTGATTTTGCCTCCCAAGGGACATCTTGAGACATTCTGGCATCTAGAGAAATTTTTAATTATCACAACTGCAGGCGGGGTGCTGCCAGCATCTGGTAGTTAGAGGCGAGGGATGCTGCTAAACATCATGATACACAAGATGGCCCTGTAACAAAGAATTCTCCAGCCCAAGATACAGCAGTGCTAACGTTCAGAAACCTTAATCTAGAAGGCTAAGAAGACAGTAAGTGCAGGCAGAACAGGCCCCAAGATGGAAACTTGCTTGGCTTCTGTGGCTAGAGCACAGCAGCGTGAAGATATGTAGCTCAAATTGATCTAAAAGCCAGCTCAGGCTTAAGTCATGTGGTTAACAGTAAAAACCTCCTAGTCTCCCCTCTCCTGCCCTGCCGTCCACTTCACTACACTCCCAGCCACAGCTCTCCCTGGAGACCTGGCTTTGCTAGCAGACGTCCCAGGAAACAGACTGCAGACTTTCGTGGGAGACAAGGATCTCACACACTTGTTTTCATCAAGCATGAGTTCACACCTATCTTTCCCAGAGAGGGGGAGCTCAGAGTTGCCTCTACAGATTAGGAAGATCATTTTACTGACGTTCTGCAATAGAGATCTTCGGTAGGATAGTTACTAGTCTTGTGGCCACTTGAATGTAAATTAGTAAAATGCAATGATGTTTAGGTATCCATTTCCTCAGATATGCTAACCACATTTCATTCCCAGCAGCCATATGGAATCCTGGTCTTCAGTCTTGGAATTCCACTGCCTTCAGTCTGGGCCACGTTTTCTTTATTGCTCTCACTCTGCCCTTCATCAGGATTTTCATGCCAAGGAGCCTAGTAACCTCTTGAGCGGGAAACAGCCCCGTGTCGTTCAGAGCCCTCTTTGGATGGTGTGAGTGACATATGGGGTATGCTTACTGAGCTAGTCTTTTGTCATTGTTGTGTTGTTGTGTCAGGTCGTGTTCTGAAGAAAGGTTCAAAGGGGATCCTGAAGTTTTCTCGGGTTGGGACTCTGAGTCCAGAACTGGTCTGCTCTGTATCATTTCTCTCCATAGTGTTATTTTCCACTTGCCCACACTGCAGCTTCTATTTTGCTTTTTTGCCCACACAACAGAGGTCATTTTCTCTCAGTTATGAGTCTTAATCCATGGCTATGTTTTCTAACTTTAAAAATAAATTTAAAGGATAAAGCATTTCAGAGCTGCAGATACAGATTTCATATATCTACTTAAAAATAGCACATACTGTCTTATGTACTTTGATTTTTTAGTTAGAGGTGGTCTTCAATCAGTGAAGTCACAGGCATTATCCTTAGATTGTGCAGGTGTAGCTGTGACTTGAAAGCCTCTTCAGTCAGTAGTGTTTCCCCTCACTCATACACTTTCTCCACTGTTGCTGGTGGCTACCTTGAAAATGATCTTCAAATGTGTCCTGTGGCTCTCAGATTTTGTAGTCTTGACCCCCCCCTTACACCTTCTAACATCACTGAGGACCCCAAAGATGTTTTGTTATAGAGGTTATAACTCTCTATACTTAACCATATTCAAAATTAAAACAGAGAAAAAATTTAAAGCTCAAGAAAATCCAATCCCATTAGAACATTATCCACTGGAGCAATTGCATCATTCCATATCATGTAGCCACTTGGAGAACTCCACTGTATGCTAGGAAGAATAAGAGCAGAGAAGGCAAGTGTCATCCCTCGGTGTTTGCTGGAGGGAGATTGGCTCTAGGACTCCCAGGGTACCACAGTCCGTAGACGCTCAGGTCACATCTGTAAAGCTGCTTGGTGGCCTTTGAGACTCCTCACAGTAGCCTACCCTGCATAGACACAGAGCGCACTTTTATTGTTGTATCTTTTCCTCTCTTTGTTTGGCCCAAGCTCGCCCTACAGAGCCAGTTTCTCCCTTACCCCTTCATCCCTCTCTTTTCAAATAAACTTTTGGCACCATTTTTGCCTTGTCTCATCCAATTCTTTGTTCAAGGCAAGAAGGACCTGGACCATTAAGAAAAATGCTTAGTATTTGCACTTCGCCTGGTATTACTTATAATACCATAATGCAGTGTGAATAGTAAATAATACTGTATTATTCAGAGATTAATGACAAGGGAGCTGTACTGAAGATGTTTGTTACTGAGGTGGTTTGCATGCATACTTTGGATCCTCAGTTGGACCTCCAGACAGAGGGCCGACTGTCCTGCCTCAGGATTGTGAGCATAGTTTTGACCCCACTGACCCCTTCCATGGAAATGTGTGACCCTCAAGGATTTTCAGATCTTACTTTGGAATCTGCTAAGGAGAAACAGGTATGTTATGTCTAGAAAATATCTTTTTCACTATTGCAGGGTTAATCTTTTCTTGACCTGAGTGGCCAGTATGTCCGCATTGAGCAGGAAGGATGGAAATAAGCATGTATTCAGCACATTCTCAGTGCCTGTCCCCTTAATCCCTGATCTTGCTCTGTTTTCAGCCACCCATTCCCAGGCCTAATTCAAGGCAGGAGAATCGCTCACCTGCATCCACGCAGCTGCCTCCCGGCCGCCTTGCCTGCAGTTCTTCTTCCACACTGTAGCTAAAGCAGTCTTCCTAGAACCCAAGCAGACTGTGTTTGACCCTGACCTTTCCTGTTATCCTCTGGATGAAATTAAACTTCCTCTTAGAAGCTCAGTCATGACCAGAGTCTGCCAACTCTTCCAATATTATTTTCCTTCTTTCCACTGCTTCTGCCTTCCACCCCAAACTCATATTCTGTTTTTAGTCTGCCGTGTACCTGAACATGTGTGCAGTTTGTCACATCTGAGTCTTTATCTGTGCTGGCCTTGCTGTGTGGAAGCTGTCCTCCGCTCCTGACCACACCTGCTGTTCAGCAGTCTCAGTTTACCTCCCTCTCTCCAGGAAGACTCCGGGCTCTCTGCCCTGGTGGGTTAAGTGTGCCTCTGGACTGTCCCCGTGACACCGGCCCTCTCTTCCTGTCCACTTGCTTTACTACAGTGCAGCTATGTTTTCCTTCATTGTACGCTTACCTGAAAGCATCTGAGGCAAGGAAACATGTCTGGCCTTTTTAAATCCTCCACCTTAGGGCAATTCCCGAATATGATGAACACCTGCTGCAGTTACTGAATGATGAAGGAATGAACCTAGTAGTCAACTTTGAAGGTACTCCCTTTATGCTCTATAGCAAATGCTCTATTTTATTTAATCCTCTTAATTAAGTAGCTGCCATGTTCCCCAACTTAAAGGAGTGTGGACCTTTTACTCCCTCAACACTCCAGCAACTAGAAAATACTGGACTAGGAATTGAATTGCTTTCCTACCATGAGGTGCTAATGAAAGGGGTCACCAAAATGAGGGGCAACTGAAAGAAATGGATGAAGTTAAGATAAATTCTGCAAGTACGGATCCCCACAGAGCATCCTTTGCACAGGATGCACTAGAAGAAACTGTTCTGTGTCATAAAAGGACTTTCTCAACGGGCGGTCTTGAGGGTGTCTGTGCCCCTCTGGCTTCATAGCCTTATGTAAGATAAATAAATAAGTTTATTTGGTGCATGCAAACACAGGCGTACACACACACACATACACACACACACACACACACACATACACAGGCTCACACTTCTTTTTGTAAGAGCTCCCGGAACATGAAGGTTATATAGACCTTTTCCACCCCAGAAGAAATTCTTATCTCATAAGCCTTTCTCTCCTGACAGTTTCTTGTTACGCTGATTCAGTTCCTGCAAGTTATTCCCTTCCATTCCAGCTTATTGGTTCATGTTTATTTTTCCAGAAAAAAACTCACTGAAATTCTGAAAACTGAAAATGAATTCAGATTATAGGTTTATTACCTTTATTTTTTAAGAGGTATATTTACAGTAAAAAAAGTACGAGCTTAAATATCTCATGATTTCTCTTAATATGAGATAATCAAAATATACACATACAAATAGCAAAATAGAAAATAGATAAAAAGGAAGTAAGGAAAAGTTCAAAAAATTCTCTAATGTATTTTAATATATATACTAATTTGCTTCATTTATGTTATTAATTTCTACTAGCTCATTGAAAAAATTTTGTGCTATTCGTTTCTTTTGTGTAAGAATCTTTTTTGTCTATATACTCAGTACTTTGAAAATAATGATACACCCTATATTAACTTCTTATCCTCTTATTATTTTGTTATGAAATTTTGTTTTATTTTCAGATAAAATAATAAAAAATACAGATAAACAGAAGAAAAAGTAATTTCTTAAATTCCCCTATTGCTCATTCTCGCTTCGGCAGCACATATATTAAATTCCCCTATTGCTGGTATTTTAGATGTGTTCTTTTCATCTGTAGGTCTCTCCTTTAGCTCTCTCTCTCTCTCTCCCCCTCCTTCCCACCTTTCCTCCCTCTTCCATTTATACCTTTTATTAAAATTTACCAATGTACTATCATAAAAACTAATTCTCATTAAATAACTTTATTTTACTTTATTGCAACATCTTTCTGTGCCATTGACCCTCTGCCTCTACTTCTCAAGCTTGCGTGCGTGTGTAAACCACTGGGAGGCCTGCTAGGAGTACAGGCTCTCAGACCCTCTTCCAGACCTCCTGTATGAGAAATTGTGTTTTTAAAAGTTCCAAGTAAAGGTAACATTATTGGTCCAAGAACCATCTTGCAGTAGCAAAAGGCTGCCATCTTTTGTGAAGTCTGATGTAGTTAAGTTGTCAAACATTCAAGTTAGTACTTCCAATTCCCTTGCAAAGATGAGACACTTTCTTATGAAAATCAGTAGTAAATATTTCTTATAAACATTAGCATTTTCTTAAAACAAAACCTGGCAAGCCTTAAGGCAAAAACCTGTAAGTAGTTTGCTGGCTTATACATAATTTAAGGAAAATAATTTTTTTAAAGAGTCCAAAACAGCAGTTGATTCCACTTTGTAGCACATAATACTGTAAAGGTTGCCATGGTGTTTCCTATCATATGGCTTCATTTCCCCCTATCTGTAGTGACCCAAGAAATTCCCTTAATATTTTTGTTATTGTGATCACAACGTTATTATCATTTGAAATACTTTTGCCTCTGTCTCTTCTTCAAGTCATCTAATTTTATCCACCCTTGAACACAGACTTTTAGTCTCACTTTGCTCTGGAAAGTTGCCCCACCCCACAAGTCTACACTGAACTCGCTTGCAGAGCAGCCTTCATTATTCTTGGAGCAGGTGTACCAGTGTGCACTCGTCTCGTTTCTCTTGGCTTAGATACATCCGTTGGGACCTCTGGCCATTATAAGTGGTTGAGTGAAAGGTCTTCCATGGACTTGATCCAAGTCCCGGCAACCCCTTTCACTTTAGAAAAGGATTGAGTGACAGAAAGAGCTCACAGTTTGGAATGAGAGGGCCTGTGTTTGAGGCCCCAGTTCTGTCATTTACCATCTGTGTAATCATAGAGCGTTAAGTAACCCCTCTGAGCCCTGATTTGGTTATCTGTATAATAGGGACAGTCTCCACTGTGCTCAGCTTAACAAATCACTTAGCAACCTTATTGTGTGAATTAAGACTATAATCTATTGTATCACTCCCCAGAGTCTAAATAATTCACTAAAAGTCTTATGTCAGAGCTTGTCTCTAAATGTTATCTGATGTGTACCCCCCTTCTCTCTCTCTTTTCCTCCCTTCCTTCCTCTTTATCTCTCTTTCTCTATCCTCTCCCCACTTCCTCCACACACATACATACTGATATACAAGATTATATCCTGGGTTTAGGATCCTTCACCTGGTAGCAGTATCTTGCAGAAATTGAGCAATACATATTGCTAGTTTGCATTGCATTTATTTACATTATTTTAATTATTCTTTAATTAAAAATACAAATGTATCCAACACAATAAAAAGTTGTACAATATGATGTTGTAAAATATGTATATTTTATGGAATGGCTAAATCAATCCATTATTTACTTTCTGGTTAGGGCAAACAATATTGATTTTTGAGTAACGGCAATAATATGTAGTTCACTTCTAAAATAAATTTATTTCAGTAAAAAAAGACAGGAGAATTTAAAGCAAAGAGCTTGGTAACTAGTAGAGCATAAGTTATGAAAATATGACAAAATATCATGCTGATATTTTAAAAGTGACTAAAGTTTGAGAGACATTTACCCATAGAAGCCAATGATAAAGCATTATGCAAATATCAATTGTTAATTTACTTGTGATTAAGTAAACTTCTAGAAGACCAGTTCTATTGGTTGTTCTCCAGCAGAGGCCTAGACATAATAGATTCTCAACAGTGATTACCCAAGTATGATTTAAAACAGACCAATAAATCACATGTTGTTCCATCTTACAAAAATATCCAAAGTGTGTAGACAAGAGAGTTTGTTTCTGATGAAGCTGTTAGATATAATATCGTGAGGGATTTATCAAAGTAACTGAGGTAGCTCAATATATGCGGCTCCACTTGGGGAAAGTGATGAGTAGGTTACTTGGCAATAAGATAGTTCCCTTCGTTATCAAAACAACAAATATCTAAGGGTACCAATTGTATAGACTACTTTTCTGGGAAAGATTTGACTAAAACCTTCATTCATGGGGAAAACAAAAGACTTACTATGCTCTGAATCAACATGATTACCCTAATTGTGTTAGAACTCAAAGCACATTCACAGAGTTTTCCGTTTAACCCTATGAAATCTCTCAAAGAAAGGGCAGATTTTATTTTCCCTCTTACAAAGAAATGAAGTCAAAGAAATTGATTACTCTGAGATCACGTGGTTATTATTCTTGCTCTGTGCACCATGTTGTTCATCACTGGCTTCCCCCCGCGTGGGCTTTGGAACTTTCCATCTTCCTGCCTCTCTGGATGTGTTCCATAATTTGATTAGAGTGTTCTAGATTTCGGGTATGCAAAAGTGGGATTAAATTAAATGTATTTGATTAAATTATGGGAATAAAGTTGAGATTAAGATCATACTAGATCTTGTTTGTTTTAAAAGGAGAGGAATGAAAGTTCACTTTAAAGAGTGCTGCTGTGTTTCTGATACAAGGGGACCAGGCTGCCAACAGCTCATTTTCATGAGGGTCATTTTCAGGAGACTGTGTGCATTCCTATTCTGTTCATGATGAAAAGGTGGAGGTAAAATTTCAGGCTCAGAGTTTAACCAAATCAATTATAAATCCTTTCTCTACCACTGTCTATTCGATCTTGGACAAATTATTTAACCTCTCTGAGTTTCAGTTCAACTATAAAATGAGAAGAAAAGTACTACTTACCCCATGCAGTTGTAACGTAGATTTAATGTGGTAAAACAAAGAACAGTGCCTGGCTATGGTATAGAAAGTGGCCACTCTGAAGATGAAAAAGATTTCTGCAAGGAAAATGGAGCTAATGTTTTGGGATATTTCAGGCTCCTCTGAAACATACAATCCTGTCTCTGGGATGGAAGTTATTCTCCTTCCTTGAGATGATGGCAATCGCCTTAGGTTTATTCTGGTTTCATTAACAAATGGTTATCATAATAGGAGCAGAGTTCTACGCACAGCATTTTCCATCACGTCTCAGAGCCTCTGCCTCACAGGAAACCACCATTGCCCTCCCTGTCCTAATGTCTACTCAAGTGAAATGGAGCCTGGTGTCGTCTCCTTAAAATCAGATTTCTTCCTGATCCTCCACTGTTGCCCTTCTCCACAATGGCCTAGTCCATATTTCTTGTCTCATCCCTCTATCTATCATGGGCTTCTCCCCTCATAATGTTTGCCTTACTGTGGGATTCCCCAAAAGCAGACACAGAGACAAGGCTGTGAGTGCAAGTGGTCTTCATGAGAGGTCCAAGAAACACTAGCAGGAGAGCGTGGCGGGGGCGGGGGGGGGGGCGCTAAGCAGGAAGAGAAAACAGGCAAGTAAAGGTGAGTTACAAAGCCACCGCCACTGGGAATGGTGAGAACATATTCCTCATAGGCAACTCTGTGAAATGGCCAAGTCACTGGCCCCGAAAGAGGACCATGTCATAATCCCTGGAGCCTTCAAATGTTAACCTCATAAGGTGGATTTTGCAGATGTGATTAACTAAGGATCTTAAAATGGAAAGATTATTGCAGATTACCCAGATAGGCCCAAAGTAATCTCCAGGGTTCTTATAAGAGAGAGATAACAGGTCAGTTGCAGAGAAATTTGAAGATATTATACTGCTGTCTTGAAAGATGGAGAAAGGGGCAAGAGCCAGGGAATATGGGCCTCTAGATACTGGGAAAATAAGGAAACACTGTGGATTCTTCCGCTAGAGTCTGCCAGCAGCTTGATTTCAGCTCAGGAAGGCTCATTTCAAGCTCCCAAATTATTAGACAATAAATTTGTGTTTCGTTAGTCCTCTAAGCTTTTGGTAATGTTTTACAACAGCAATCAGAAACTAATGCAACACACCCCAGAACTCTTCCACTCAAAGGCCAAGGGAGCTGGCACGTTCATACTTTGACTTTTAGTAGCCATTGGCCAAGGGCTCCTGGACATGGAAGTGTTCATTCCTCAGCACCCAGCCGGCAGTTGCAAGTCAGCAGAAGCTGGAGTTCAAGATGGGGAAATGGACTGGGCACCGGCAGGGTCTGCTTTTTATGCCCCTCATCTGCCTCTTCCTTTTTAATCCGTCTTCACAGTCATGTTCCTCGTGGATCATTCCTTCCCCTCAACCTGCTAGCATTTGCCAGGTTCATTGTCCCCATTTAAGGGGGCTGTAAGTAGGCTGCCTCTGTCTCAAAATTCTACAGTGCTCCTACAGGAGAGACCCTTATAAAAGGAAGCCCCCTGTCAGCTAATAAAAGAAAGTGCTGAATCTTTGACAGTTTAGTCTCGGGCTTTGAATCTTTACATGTGCGTGTGCAGAAGGACAGTTGGTGCGCTTGGGTATCTGTGTACAAAGTCCCAGGTTTGGCACATGAACCTTTGGAGCCTTGAAATGTTGGTCCCTTGGGTCTGCATTCCTTAGAATAACAGCAGCTCCACGAGGAAGTGAGAAAATTGATTTGCAAAAGGAGAAGGTTAATTAAAGGAAACATTTAAGACATGTGGTTGGCAATTGACACCAGGGAAACCAAGCCTGAGAAATGTTGAGTTCTGCACAATTACAGACTATCACATGTATCTTAAGATAAATCTAGCATCTAGGGAGATCCAATAGCTGAAATAACATCAGCCCACCAAAGCAAGGCTGTCCTAATGGAAAGTGCTTAGAGTTTCAAAGCATTGGGTGGAAGATTTCAGGCTCAAATAACCCTTAAAATTTGTACATGGCCCTCATGTTGATTTTGCCAACTGTGTTGACTTTGTGCTTGATATTAGTGTATTCTGTAAAAGGGTAGAGAAATGAAAAAGAGAGTCTGTATAATTTTTAACATAATCAAAAAAAACAAATGTGCTTTAAAATTAGAAGAGGAAGTGTTGATCCTGGATGTTTTTGTACTCCTTGGTGTTTAGTTACGCAGTAATGTAGTAAGCACATCTGCCCTTTGAGAAGGCATTAATACTTCCACTCAGCAAATTAATTAATGAATTTACGTAATTTGATGTCATAAAACTGGAGAACATAGACATTTGGGATTTGAGCCTAAATTTTTTTCAAGAGTTTGGATTCTGGGCCGGGGATTTAGCTCAGAGGTTCCAACGCCTGCTGAGCAAGGTCCTGAGTTTGATCCCCAGCACCAAAAAAAAAAAAAAAAAAGAGTTTGTATTCTATCTTATCTGTCTCTTATTTAACATATAACTTGTATTTATATATTGCTGTTCAAAGCATTTTTTCTTATGCTCTTTATATTTCATCTGTAGGGCAAGTATCAATGGCCACATTTTACAGATACAGTTACAAAGGCCCAAACTGATTTGTTTTGTTTTCATTTTGGGGGGCAGGGATACAGCCAGTAAACAGTGAGACAAGTCTGGGTCATGAGACCTTTCCTGTTCATTATTGTGTTCACACAGAAGGGACTGAGTCACCGATGGCCTGATTCCAGACAGTAGAAGTCAGTTCGTGTCAGTGTCATTCTGGTGGGAAAAAATTAATTAGGTTCACTAGGTTCTTTATTGATTATTAAATTAGTAGTCTCCTTGCAGAAAGTTTGGAAAATACAGAAATGGAGAAAATAAAAATCACCTATGATATCACCAGCCAGAAATAATCACAAATATTAATTTGGTGTATTTCCTTCCAGTACTTGTAGTGTAGATTTGTAGATATATCACATACATATGCTAGATATAGTTTAATATGCCTGTTTTCTAGTAACAGATGAGTATTTTTGCAAGTCTTTAGGTAATTTTATCAATCTGCCTCCTGTAACATAATGTTCCATGAATGTAACCTTAATTTATGGAAGCATTCCCTCCTGGTTGAAGCTTACCTGATGCTGCAATCTTGGTATCTACAAATATAATTTATATCTCCAACAGCAGTAGATGAGAGGGCCAAATTCTCCATTCTGAAGGTTGTTATTTTAAAATCTTTTCAAGGTTGATAGACAAAAACAAATTCTCTCAAATTTGTATTTTACAGTTTGCAGCTTAGCATAGTTTGCCTCCCAGTGTTTACTTTGCCAGGTGTCTGGTGCCACACGGGACCAGGTTGTTTATTTGCTGCTGCATCGTCAGAGACCTTGACACTAGGTACCACGATGATCAGATGTTACCGTAATTCCCAGAACTCCAGTGTCACACCATTGCCAACATCCAAGCATGAGCCTCTCTGGGAAGGAGCTAAGTCTTATTGATGGTTTTCGTCCTTGTTCCTGACCCTGAGCCAGACACCTGTCAGGTCCTCAATACAAGCATTGAAAACATTGGTCTTCCAACTTGCTCTGTGACTTTCAACAACTTAGATCACCTCTCTGTGCTTCCAAGTCTTTAACTGGAGATGAACAGAAGTGTGATGTGATACACTCAGTAAGCAAAGTACTAGAGAAACATATGGAAAGTCTTTGTGTACACACATCACCCAGGCAAGACTGCTTTCCTTCTCCAACACAATGAGAATTCATGTGTCTTAGAGATTTAGGTTAGTGGGTGCTTCCCAGCTTTCATGCTGAGGTACTGTAGTTGGAGCAAATTTCCTTTTGTTTCTTTTTCTACAGAGTCCAGCATAGTACCTGACCCATAGAAAGTCCTTATAAGGAAGAAAGGAATTAATGAAGTCGTTAATGATGACAGAATAGGTAAATGAAATTCCAGAACTGAAGATCTTATAGAACTCATTTTAGGGGTCATTTCAGTTACCATTTTACTTCTGTAGACACAATTGTATTAGCAGCATTATCTTATAAGCACTTGCCAGAACAAGTTTAAATTGTTTAAATAAACTTAAATAACTAGCCATAAAAAAATTTTTTTGTACTGGGGATTGAACTCAGGACCTTCCGCTTGCAAGACAGGCAGTGGAACCACTGAACTAAATCCCCAGCCCAGCCAAAAAATTTTAATAAAAATTTTAATTAAAAATTTTATGATAAAACATTTTTCTTTTTTCTGTTACTGGCCATGATCTTAATACATATTTATCAGGGGCCGGGGATTTAGCTCAGTGGTGCTGGCACCTGCCTCGCAAACAGAATGTCCCAAGTTCAATCCCCAGTACCAAAAAAAAAAAAAAAGGGTTACTTCATATTTATCAACATTAGATTTCACTTTTAGAGGAAGCATACCACATAAGAATGATTATATTAGAAATTTATTTTTTCCTGATGAACTTTGCAACCACATAAAAAATTGTGACGTTATTTCAGTTTCCAAAGTTAATTTACCTGAATGGATACTTACAAAGCCAATGGAAAGTATGAATTGTGTGGCGCTTGAGGACTGTTTTCACTGAAATAATGAGCATGCTTACTTTAGCCTGCAACATATGTATATTTTTAAAAGTTTCACTACTTGGCATAAAAATACTGTATTTCTAAATAGACAATTAAAATTTTAGCTAAACCAATCTAAGGAGATTAAAATGTTTACTTATGTAACACAACTTTTTCCATATCACCATTTATACAATTAAAAATGACAGAATTTTTGTGTTTTTCTCAAATTCCAAATTAGTTCTCCAGTCAGAATAAATTAGTGAAAAAAAGAAAAAGGTATTTGTTAAATAATTGCAAAAATTATTACACTTTCGAAGCGTCTGATGCCGGTATTTATCTGAAGGACTTAATTCATTAATGAGATCCTGAAACACTGACAGACGCTGGTGTTTCATTTGTTTTGTGTTCTGGCCCATAACTGCTAAGTGCCTCCAGTGTAATCAGTTTCTATTTTCACTAGTTAATAATTTACCCCAACACTTGGGGCAACAAACTAGCTGAAAATGGCGTACTACCTATTAGGCTCTATTTTAAAAACTTTCCAAAAGGTATGATCCAGTTATTTTATTTAATTGGTGATTAGAAAATAAAACTTCAATTCTAAAATGAAGCCACTAAGATTAAATTTAACATATATATGAGGTTAAATTACGATATTTTTAAAAGAAACTGTATGCATTTTTAATTTTATATCTTTTATATATTATTTTATGTTTAAAAGCATGTAATAATACTATACATTAAATTTCCTTATAACTTCTGTAATTTTAGGATTACATTCCTATTTCATGTATCAGACATTACTTTTTATGAGAGACAATATTTTATTTTATCATTCTGAAGATATTACAGAGGTTTAAAAATATATGTAATTTAAAACATACTAAAAATATATAAGAATCATTAAACAAGCAACAGAAATCCCAAAATGCAGCATGAGAAATAAAACCTATCCCAGCTAGTTCTGTGCACACCCTTGCCCTTGCTTTTCCTTCTTGTCTGCCTCCGAGAAGAAGCTTGAGTTTGGTAGAGAGCTGGAATGCAGCATTGCTTTGCAGGTTTCGTAGAGAGGTGTGAATGCTTAAAGAACATAGAGTAAAGGCCCTGCATGTTCTTAAATTTTATAGAATTGGTATCTTAAGAAGATGGTCTTCTCCAATCTGTGTGCTTTTAAGTAACACATAATAACCGCACATATTTATGGGGCACACTATAACATTTCAGTACATGTATACTTTTTAAATCCACTTATATTTGTGATGCTTATTGGTACTGAAATATTTAACTCTACATCATTCATTCTAAGTGTTCTGTGGCATTAATTATATGAATAGACTAGCTAATCTAGCCATTCTCTTTTTGGTGAACAATTAGATGGTTTCTAGGGGGTTTTGCCACTAACAAATGAGGCTACTATAAATAATCTGTGTAGGTCTCCTAGTGATACATCCAAGAGTTTTTAAAATAAAGCCTTAGAAGTGAGATGGCTAAGATAAGATTTGTTCAGCTTCACATTTGCTAGGTATTGCCAAATTACATTGCAGGTTAAGTTCTACCAATTGCAGTTTTCCTATTTAAGTTTTTTCATGATTTCTGTTTCTTCCACCCTTTATTTTAATTCATTTGCTTTCCTTTTTAACTTGATATTTGCTTCTTTTAGTCTGTGACTTTCATTGGTGAGGGCTTTCCTCAAATGTCCAGTGAAAGGCCAGCCATCCACACTTCAGAGGTGAAGCCCATATGAGTAAAGGGGAGTGGACAAGCGTTAACTGTGGTCTCCACTTTAAGACAGCCCTTTAGCAGACGCTGCTGGCCTTTGAGCAGGGTAACTCCTTGTTCTGCTCATTGCAGGGGTCCTGCAGCCTCCCTGACCTCTCCCTACTGGATTCCAATAGCACCTGTCCCCTCCAGTCATGGCCATCACAGATGTCCCCAGATGTCCCCAGCAACAACTCCCCCACCCCACCCCCACAGTTGAGAAACACTGCTGTAGGACAATACACATCTGCTGGTCATTTCACGTGTCCCACGTTTAAGTTTCCAGAGGCCTTTTCCCTGGATTCATTCACTTTCTTCAGAAAAACTCTCCACTTCTTTTCCCTGCTGGAGGGAGAATAGCGCAGTCATCTTGATGCAGGGTCCGGAATGGCCTGGCTCAGTTCCTGTCTCCACTCCACACGAGGCTGCCCTGGGCTGGGTTTGGGGCCTCCTTGGTCGTAAACCTCTGCAGGGGTCTCACCTGTCTGTCAGGATGGGAAACAGACTTGCAATTTCTTACCTCTTCAACCAGCATTGACATGTTTATACCTCTTACTGTATCTTCATGCATGTCTGAATTCTTCATGATAAATTCTTAAAAGGAGTATTAACATACTAAAAAAGTGCAATTTAAAGTGCGTTTTTCAGTATGTACATTCCAACTCCCACGCATCCTATCCATGTCTAATCACAGTTTGTGTTCTTTCCCCAACAGCATTCATGTTTAGAAAGTCTTCAGCCTGTTAGTTTCCCTGCAGCTTTCTTTTTATTAGAGAATAAAAGTAAAATAAATTGTGAATCCTTGATAGAACAAGTATTATATACTTTGTCCCTTCTCATAGAAAATCAGTTCTTTATAAAAGATACTAAAGGGGAAGGCAAATTCACCATAGGTAGGGGGAACATACTCATGTCAATGTAATCTGTAAAAATTTTGATGTAGACCTTCCCTCATATAAAATGCCTGTTATTGATGCATTTAAAGTGATTGGGAGGTGATTAAGCCAGTTTTTAAAAATAAGATTAAATTTTAACCTATCTGTTGAGATTTCATCATTTTTTATTTTCTTGTGCAAATAGGTCCTTATTTTCCTAATATTTTAACAATGTGTTTTTTAGAATGAACATTGAAATTATCTAGGGGTATTTTTGAGTGCATCCTGGTGACCCTGTTTTAATGGGCAGCTCTGTTACTGCCCAGCCAATTCATTTTGCTTTAGTGGTGAGAATTTGAAAGTTGTAACTTAAAGAGGATTTAATATGCATTCATCTTTTAAGACTTATATTGACCATTTTTTCCTCCTCCAACCAACCTATGTTTTATTTATTTTTTATTTTTTTGGTACTGGGGATCAAACTCTGGTCCTTGTGCTTGCGAGACAGGCGGCATAACCACTGAGCTAAATCCCTGACCCTAACCAACCTATTTTTAGATACTGTATCTTAAATGAGAAAAATAATCAAAACTTAATTTAATTCTAGTTAATGAATAAAATCACATGGAAGGAAGAAGGAAAGGAGGAAAGAAAAAAGGAATAAAAGAAAGGAAGGAAGGAGGTAGGCCAGGCCTGTCTAAAAAAATAGAGTGCCCTAGAAATTACCTTTCTAAACATGAAATCCCTCCTTTCCCTAACACTGTTTTCTGTATGTGAGGAGCATCTTAAAAACAAAACTGACCTTTTAGGAGGACAGAAGAGATGACTTTAGTACCTGTCTTGTCAATATCCTGTTCTTATTTTTGTCCTCTAAATGTAGTTGACTGGGGAAAACACTGTGTTTTTAAACCTCTTCATTTTGCAGATATAATAAAGGGTATGAGTTGAGATATATAAACACAATTTTTTATCACTTGATTTCTTGTCCTTGGTTTTAGGCAGGGCCATCAACCACTGGTGAAGAAATAATTACAGCCTGTAACAAAATAATGAATAAAATAATAACTATGTCTCCTATAGGTCAGATTCTGTGACAAATGGTTTCTTTTATAAACAGATATACAGATGGATGCATATTTGATTCCTTACAGAGAGGCCACATCTTCATGAGTATCACCTCATTTTATTCTCTCAAATGCCCTGTGTCCCCATTTTATAGACAGAAACACGAGTTGTTACAGCTTACATGATTAAGTGATTTGCAACAGAAGCCTAACAATTTTGTTTTTCCCAGATCTTGGAACTGGTGCATAGAGCCTGAAAAATGAGGTTTTTTAAAATTTAAATGTTGGATTATTAATTAAGTTTCATTCCTTAAACAGATTTGTATTCAGCACTCTATGGACTGAGTACTTTGCTGGGTACCGGAGAGGCTATCAAGACACCCCCACACATGTTGGGCTTCACTGTGCTACTCAGTCCGTCAGCTCAGGTGCTCACCTCCTGCAGAAACACATTCACAGACATGCCCAGAGACAGTGTTACACTGACTCTCTGTCCACCCCTTGCCAAGTCAAGTGGACACGTAAAATTAACCATCGCAGAGGGACCTCTCAAAGCACTGTCTCCAAAGAGAAGTAGTGGGTGGGAGGTGGGAGGAAACATCAGGTCTGGTAGCAAACCATACCATAGGGCAAGGCCAATGATGAATATATTTCCCAAAACACATTAGCTTGTGACAACTGGCTTGTGGCATTTACTCCCTGAGAACTGGAATAAACATGATAAATCACCCTACTCTACAAAATGAATATTCTGAGGATTAGCCAGATACATTGAAGGAAGTACCCAATTATTCCTTTATCCAAAACTCCTCACTAGCTGCCCTTACTAATAAGAATATCAAATCATGGAACAGTATTGAGCATGCTGAGACTAAATTAAGTGAACTAAGAAACTAATCTTTTGAGAAAAGCTCAAACCTTGCCAAAATTGTGGAATAAATTGCTGATTCTGTTGCTCTTCTTCCCTTCTTATGTAACCAGTGCACTTTCCTCCATGGATGAGTATTGGTGAAAGCCAAGAAAGCTATGCTATTTATGATTTAGATCTCTTAATTTAGGCTTCGCATGGCCTCTGTTACCTCATCTATAAAATGGAAGTGATGATTTTCTTTAAAATTAGATTGTATTGAAAATGTGATGAAGTAATATAAATACAACAACTAGGGGAATA
This sequence comes from Heterocephalus glaber, assembly GCF_053883595.1. Taxonomy (NCBI): domain Eukaryota; kingdom Metazoa; phylum Chordata; class Mammalia; order Rodentia; family Bathyergidae; genus Heterocephalus; species Heterocephalus glaber. The sequence continues at coordinate 32,717,913 of NW_028258317.1, forward strand.
GTTGATATTGATGCAGTGCTTAATGTATGTTAGTTCTTTTTTTCTTGTCTTAAAGTACCATTCATTATAGTTTGGATGAATGTGCATTAATTTGTTTCATAAAATTGAAAATCTCACATTTATGCAATGTTTGAACTGAACTAACGTAAGCGTGTGTGTGTGTGTATCAGTAACAATTTGAGCTTAACCTTATGCAATTGTGTATTTATTCAACTAACAGACCAAAGAATTTAAATTCTGGAAGCTCTGGGTGTGGAATCAAAAGATGTTCAGAATAGGAGATAATACTCCTCTAGCTCAGAAAAAGATAGGCAGGCTAGAGAAGGCTAAGATGCACAGAATCAGTAAGATAAGAATGTCTGCAGGGGTGCTCCAGTGTGTTCACTAAAGGAGGGTGTCCAGCAAAAGCACATCTCATTGACATCACTGAGGTGAAAATAAAAACAAAACTCATTCTAAGGAAGTGTGCTTTCTAGTCAGTTTAACTGAAAAGCAACTCTTCTATAAAAGGTAAAATCCTTGGAGCTTTTCCACTGACTTCATTCACTGCTTAGAATCATTTTTAGGTATTGTTTTCAAATTCAGATTAACAAAAAAATGTGATAAGTCTACCAAAAGGTACCCACCATTATGTCAGCAACATTTTTGTGCATTCTGTCATTTTTCTTTTGCTACAATACAGTGACAGAGATGTTATTCCTTCATTTTGCAGTTTTAAAAAAACTGAGGTTCCTAAGAAGTTTTATGACTTCTCTGAATCCACAGTCAGTAATCCATAATGCCAGGATGATTGAGCCTTGATTTACCCTGCTCTAAAGCTGGGGCACTTTTCACAGAGTATCAGTAGCATACTCTAATATAAAATGGAGTTTTCTGTTTTCACATTTAATAGCACCTTTCTTCATCAAGATTTCTAAGCCAGCTGTGGTGGCTCATGCCTATAATCCCAACACTCGGGAGACAGAGGCAGGAGGATTGCCAAGAGTTGAAGGATAGCCTGGGCTGCATACCAAGTTTAGGGCCAGCCTGAACTACAGAGTGAGATCCTGTCTCAAAAAAAATAGATTTCTACAAGTTGAATAAATGGATTTACAAGTTATTTTTAGAAATCATTTCACCTGTCACTGAAAGCAGCCCTTACAGGGCTTTTCAAAAGAATACAAAAATATTGGCTGGCAGTTTAATGAAATGGAATAAAGAGAAAGAGGAACTATTGGAAGCTACAGAGTATTTATGCATAAACAATAAAAGACCACAGGGGCCAAGGGATGACTCCCTTCTAACTGCCCTGAATTAACACTTAAGCAACATGAGCCCTGTTGGTTACTACTTGGGTCCTCCAGGGATCAGGGCACCTGACTGGAACATTTGTCACTCAAGTTACAAGGTTCAAGACCAGTCCCATAATGTGAGGTGCTAATCAAGACAGCTGAAAGTATTGATAGATGGGAACCTAAGTCAGAAACTTTGAGAAAAGCAAAGGCCAAAGTCAGAGAGCAAATACTAAGGTCAAGTGCAAGGGGCAAGGTAAAATATACTCTAAGCAGAAAAGCAAGTCACAAGATCCAAAACTTCAAAGTTCAGGAACAAGTTGAAAAACACGGCCTAGAAGACATTGGGATGATTATTTCAGAACAAAGAAGGTGAACTACATGAGAAAGTCAGGAAACCTCTCACACCCACCACCTGATGCATGGAGCCACCCAAGGGGCTAAAGGGATTTGTTTCCTGTTTCCTCCCAGTTGATCCCTCCTTCAACTCAACCACACGAATCCGTTCAGAGTTCATAATAGCTTATAAGAAGACCGCCCCCACCACCTCAGCACTGTCACGCAGAGGCTGCTCCTGTCCTATTTCAGATTTTTTTTCTCTCTTTCCTTCTCTCAATTGTCATTATTTTTATAGGAAAGTGAATACACTTTCTAGCTTCCCTATTGCTGTTAGTTCTGTTCTTGTCTTTGTTCCTTCATTCTGTCTTTTCCTCATGTCTCCAACAGTTTCCCAAAGTTTGCATGATCTCCCTGTGTCCTCTAGCCTCACTTCTAACCTTTCTCCTTCTAGCTCTCTGTCCCTCTCTCCCCAACTCCTTCTAAGTTCTCAGCCTGAAAGGGAAATTTTCTATATTGAAGGGTTTATTTACTACAAACATATTTTAGGCTGGTCCTCGATTTTCAGCTATTTCACACTGTTAAAGGTGACAGATTAATAGCTACCACAAATTGTCATTTTCTAAGCTGTGTTTGATGCTATTGTTGATGCTGATTATATCACTTGGGGAAAGGTTTTTTGATTGATCTAATCAGTTGGTATAGGAGTCATGAGAGACTCAAAACCTAAAGACCAGCTAGCTATACCTGGAAGACCCTCTGAGAAGCAATCATTCTGTAAGTGTTCTAAATACTAGCAATAAAGATACTAACAATAAGCAATATTGAAGTATTAAACCAGGAATTAAAAAATCACCATCCACAAAAATAGAAATGAGAAGACACCTAAACAAGGTGCAAACCCAGACTTCCAGCTCACCAAAGGCAAATTCTGGGGGAAACGAGGTGGAAAAATATGATAATCAACCACCTGGACACCCTGTGAACTGATAACACAGGAAGTAACAAAACAGATGAACGAGGCTCTAGAAAAATTCAAAACAGAAATAATTTCCCAGATAACTAAAGAGATGGTGAGTAGAATGAAAGACATGATTAGAGACTACAACAGAAACAGATAAAAAAAAAAAAAAATAGATGAGCTCAGGACCATGATGGAAGCCATGAATGCTCAGCATAGGAAAGAAATGGAATCCATGAAACAGATTCGAACAGATATCCAGGAGATTAAATACTCCATTGAAAGTCTACACAGCAGAATGAGCCAATGTGAAGACAGAATATCAGATATAGAAAACAGGATTTTTCTAGCTGGATGATGCAAAGAAGAATAACATAAGACTGACAGGAATCCACAAAAAGGCAGGAGAAAGTACAAATGACATTTTTAAAAAAAAACTGTTCACAGAAGTAATGGCAGAAAACTTCTCAGCCAGAGGAAAAGAATTTGACATTCAGATAAGTGAGGCATATAGGACTCCAACTAGCCATGATCAAAAAAAATCTACACCTAGATGTATAATAGTCAAGATTCCAGAAACCCAACAGAAGAACAAAATACTACAGTTAGAGAAAAGAAACAAATCACATACAAAGGAAAGTCCATCAGAATCACGGCAGACTTTTCAACACAAACCTTCAAGTAAAGGAGAGCCTGGAGGGAAGTATTTCAAGCCCTTAAAGAAAACAACCTCCAACCTAGATTGATGTATCCTGAAAAACTATCTTTCAAAATCGGTGAAATAAGATACTTCCATGACAAAGAACACTTGAGAAACTTCATGAATACCAAAACAGCATTCCAAACAATTCTAAACAGTATCCTAGAAGAAGACAATGAAGGTCACAACTGTATGAAGCCCAACAGAGTGAAGCCATCAGGCAGGGCAAGAAATTAAATAGAAAGGGAGGAAAAATTAAATCTAAAAGAGCCAACAACAGGAAAATATCATGACAAGGATAAGTCAGTGCATATCAGTTATAACCATCAATGTTAATGGACTCAATTCACCAATCAAAAGAAATTGACTGACAAAATGTTGTAAACAACATATGTTGTAAACAATATGTTGTAAACAAGAAACAAACAAAAAGAAATTCATAGACTGAAAGTAAAAGGATGGAAAACAATTCTCCCTGTGACAGGAACCCGGAAAAAAAGCAGGGGTAGCTATCTTATATACAGACAAAGTAGATTTTAAACCAAAACTAATTAAGACAAAGAAGGTCACTACATCCTTGTAAAAGGAGCAATCCAAGAGGAAGAAATGACAATCAAAAATGTATATGCACCCAAATACTAGTGCACCCAACTATATAAAACAAATGTTAATGGACGTGAAAAACCAAATAAGCACTAATACAATTGTAGTGGGGGACCTCAGTACCCCTCTGTTAAAAGTAGATCATCTAGACAAAAAATCAACAATGAAATACTAGAACTAAACCAAACTTTTGAACAAATGGTCTTACTAGATGTCTACAGAGTGTTCCACCCCACAAAATCAGAATATACATTCTTCTCAGATGCAAACGGGTCATCTCCAAAATAGACTACATGCTAGCTCATAGAACATGTTTAAGTAAATGCAAAGGAATTGAAGTTATCCCCTGTATATTATCAGACCATAGTGCAGTGAAATTGGAGATCAAGAGCATAAGAAACCGCAAGAACTTCACTAACACATGGAAATTGAATAACATTCTCCTGAACAACCAATGGGTCACAGAGGAAATTAAAGAAGAAATTAGACAGTTTCTACAATTAAATGATAATGCCAATACAACATACAGGAATCTATGGGACTCAATGAAAGTAGTTCTATGAGGACAATTCATAACAGTGAATGCCCATCCTAAAAAGACAGAACAACTCAAATAACCTAATGCTGAGCCTCAAGCTCCTAGAAAAAGAAGAGCAAGGCAAACCCAAAACTAGTATAACAGAGGAAATATAAATATTAGAGCAAAAATCAGTCCAGTGGAGACTAAGAGAACAATACAAAAAAACGAACAAATCAAAGAGTTGGTTCTTTGAAAGAATAAATAAAATCAACAAACCATTAGCCAACCTTATCAAAAAAGGGAAGATAGCCTCTTTAATAAATGATAAAAGAAAGAAAAGTCTCTTCCGCAAAGAATTAAAAGAATCATACCACAGTGATATATGTGCACCCATGTTTATAGCAGCACAGTTTGTGATAGCTAAAGCTTGGAAATAGCCCAATTACCCATCAGCTGGAAACTGGATAAAGAAAATGTGAATGACAAACTAGAGACATTTATAGCTAAATGGATGCACATTGAGGCCATACTCTTAAATGAAATAAATACGAGACACATGTATAAATACTGAACAGTTTCTCTGGTGTGAGAAACTGAAAGTACAAATGAGGATCAAAATGTATAGTAGATGGCCAGGGATTTAGCTCAGTGGTTCTGCTGCCTGTCCCACAAGCACAAGGACCTGAGTTCAATCCCGGGTACCAAAAAAAAAAAAAAAATGTATAATAGTGTGAAATAGGGAAAAGACGTCTGAAGGAAGGGGAAGTGGGAGTGGGTTGAGAAAGGAAAGAATAGAAAGGAATAAATATGAGAAAAGGACAAAACAGAAACAAAGTCTTTGTAAATAGAAAGAAGTGGAGGGGTTGAAGGGAGGGCAGGGGAATGGGGAAAAAGTAAGAACCAAGATATATCATGTGCAGGTACAAATTCCCAATGATTCCCAATACATCATATTGTATACCTAAAATGTACCAATAAACTTAATGAATAAAAAAATAGCTTATAAAATTTACACAACTAAAACTGCATATGAGGATAAGTAACATTCCATTTCATACCTTCAGTACCTAAAACACAATGAATTTGTTAACCTATCCGGGGACCAGGTTAGAAAGCAGCTCTGAAATGCTGCCATCTTGTCATCTTCAGCGGTGGATTTTTCCAGAGTTCTCATATACATACTTCCTTCACCATGGGGCTTTTGTGATGAGAAGACACATGTTTCAAACATCGAAAAGCCTAGAGGAAAATCAGCACTAGGGAGTGCTCAGAATGTTCAAAGATTACCTTTGACTGTCAAATAGAGTAGGATGTCTGTCCCCTTACTGCCACAACCATCACAGAAACAGCTTCTGATCATTTTAGTCAGAAAAGGTATTGCAGGACTCCTGATTGAGAATTTGCTAGAAGGTTATCGTCCTGGTGCTAAAAGGAGAAACTTTAGAGAGAATGGAGGGTTTCTTCCAGTCCAGACTTCTGATTTCTCTCAGAAGAAAGGATCTCTGCCTCTTAAAGCACAAATCACATAGTCCAAGGAAGAGTCTGTCTCTGTCCTGGGAGCTGGAAAATTGATTGAAATGACACAAAAATGGAGGAATAATTGGAGCTGATTGAAGAGATTGGCCATCAGTTACTGCTTTCTGAACTCCCAGAGGGCCCTATGCCTAATACTTCCAAGCCCAGTTTTTTATTTTCCTTCAGTCAATAGTTTCCCCATTTCTTTCCAATAAATTACTTTTTCCATGTTGAGCAGAGAGATTCTTTTGCTTGTGGCCCTAGAGTTCTGAGGAAATGGTGAGGTGCCAGAGACACTGGGAAGACCTAGCAGGAAATGGAGAAAATGCGAGAATGGACTCCTATGTCCTGGAGCTGTGTCCTGGGCATCAGATTATATCTTAGTCACTTTCCTCCTTGTGACAAAATACCACACACTTAAAATGTAAAGGAGGAGAGGTTTATTTTGCCTTACATTTCAGAAGCGCATGGTGGGCAGTAAAGCTACTCACGTCATGACAGCCAGGAAGCAGAGAGTAAAGAAAGGACACGGAGAAAGATGAGCCCCACCTGGTCATGGTTGCAGCAACCCACTTCTTCCAACCAGACCCCCACTCTGACAGCGAATCAGCCATACACCCCCACAATCCAATCACCTTTCAAAAGCCCCATCTGTGAGTAAATGAGGCTTTGGCAGATAGAAACTATAACAGGTTATCAACAACTTCCTTAAATATTTCCCCCAAAAAAGTTTCTAAAATTCCCTGTCTAAGCACAGGAAAACTGCCCTGCTGCATAAAATTTCAGTTCTGTTTGTGATCAACTAGTTTTCCACCACCCAGTGAATGGTCCCAGCTACTTCAGAGGCTGTGGTTGCAACTGCAGTTAAAAGAAATAGGAAAATGAATTGGGCATTGTTTAATTAATGAAGTTTGCTTGGCCACATCTTTCATGAGAAAATTATTTTTTTTACTTTTTTTTTTTTTTTCGGTGCCAGGGATCGAACTTGGGGCCTTATGCTTGTGCGGCAGGTGCCGGAACCATTGAGCTAAATCCCTGGCCCCCCTTTCATGGGAAAATTAAATGATGCTTCTTAGAGATTGAAAAAAAAACATTAAGACCACATTTCTCAGGCAGGGTACCAGCTGCCAAGTGTGAGATGCTGGTTTCTTGGTGAGAACGGCCACCTGTGGCCAGACAAATGTCTGTCACTTTCTCTGAACTCTGCCACTTCCAGAAAGACAACAGACCCATCTGTGCCCTTCACCACTTCCCTGAAACCTGAGCTGAGACACTTGCTCCCTGCCCTTGCTCCAGCAGTTCTCTGAATGGAGAAAGTCTTCCAGCCTCTAGAGTTGTGCCTGCTCAGGTTCCTTCTTCGTCCCACTGGTCGGGGGGGACCCCTCTGCCACAGCACTGACGTGTGTCTGACACTGTACCACCCTTTTAATATCCTCTAAAAGGACTTCATAATAAACTTTGCTCTCCCTCTCCTTGGCAAATGACTTGCAGTGGAATTTTACATCAGTATAATGTTAGAAATTAGATTTGGAGCTGAATTTCTATTAGGGAGTCATGAAGTTTGTTTGTTTGTTTGTTTGTTTTACTGTAAATGGATCTTTTTGGAAACCACTGCTTTCAGTTTTGTTTTGCTTTTTAATTTATCTCAGTCGGAAACAGTAGAGAATACATAGAGTAAAAAGAATTTGAGGTAATATAAAGTGTCCCCTGTGACTTCTCTGGGGTTTGCCTTTGGCTTTACCCTCTAAATTCTTTTACAGCATCCATCACTTGCTAAAATAAGTACAAACTAGTTTGACAACATGTATCTTAAGGTCCGCTATCAATGCACGTTTGACTCCATGCTGTGATACTTCTCTCCATGCACCTGGGGGTTTGGCAGTGCCCCTGCTCTCAGAAAAGCTGTGTTGCTCTGCAGCGTGGCCATTACACTTTGCCATGGAAACAGCTTTTTCCTTTGAGGGTTTGTGCACACTGTGGCCACAGGGATTGAGATTGTTCTGTTTCTGTAGTTTGCCCTTGATGCTTCCCCCCGCCCCGCCCTTTACCCTTTTAGTTAAAATTTATAGGAAGAGTTGAACAGCTTTATAGGGAAGAATTACTATGGCAGGAAACTGGCATCTTTTCTCTTGTTCATTAGCAATTTACTTTAAGGTAGTGTCTCTCCTAATTGGGCTTGCAGAGTGGTGCAGTGTTTGCACTCAGCCAGTTATTTCCGCTTTATATGACCTCTCCTTTCAGCACCACAGAAACATTAAATGTAATGTCACCACCCTGCCTTAGACATTGAAGCTCAGCCTGGCCCAGTGAGCGCTTCTGGAGGTTCATCTCTGGGAGTCGGCGGCCTTGTGGTAAATATCCACACTGGGCACACAGACAAGGGTTGACTGAATGAATCACTAGAGAATGAAAGCAAATAATCTACACACATTAATTTCTAGGTCCTTGATATGTGCCTAAAATGCTCATGCTAACAGACAACAACGGTAACCGCCAGGCCTGCTGGGGTTCATAGGCTCTGTTGTTGCCCAGTGCTTTGTTTTTTATGATTGTGCTACAAGAGAGTATCTTACCTTGCCTCTAACACTTTTTTTAAGCTGAGCAATATGAGTCAAAGAAGAAAGGAGACAGAGACACCAAAATCCCAGTGCAACCCAGTTCTGTGGGACCATAGGTGGTTTGCTTTCTTCACTGGCCCCAAAACCTCAGTTGGTCAAGCTGGGAAATACAACATGAACAAAAAAGATAATCCTTGACTTTGTGGAGATTGCATTCTGAAAGAAGGAGCCAGAAAATAGAGTAAGTAAATTAGATAAATGTCAGAAGATGAGAAGAGCTATAGAGGAGCATGAAGCAGAGAGGAGAGGGAGGGAGGGACGGGGCAGGGTGAGGAAGCTGAACTTTTAAATATAGTGGACAGGGAAGGCCATCCTGGGAAACAGTCGTTATCTGTATTTTGTAAATAGGGAATCTAAATTGCAAAGGGCTGAGGTAATATTTGAGCAAAAAGTAGAAGGCAGGTAGGGAGAGATCTGAGATCTCTGAATATCTAGGGTAAGAAGCATTCCAGAGAGAGTCAAAGCCAAGACTTTGAGTGTATCTGGAGAGCAGTAACCAGGGCAGGGTGGTAGGATGGAGCAGTCCCCTGTGGAGTCAGCAGGTCTCTGCGAGGCTACAGCCTCTGCTCTGAGATAGGGACCACAGAGAAGCCTTTCTACAGAGCAGGGTCCTGCTCTAACAGTGTTTTGTGGGGTCACTCTGGCTGCTGCGTGGAGAGTTGATATTTGCTCCTTAGCATAAGGTCTTTCAGATTCTTCTCTACATTCTCTGATTTACTTTGGGCAACATAGTTAAAGTTCTAGAAATAAAGACAAAAAAATCTTCAATGTTTATTAAATCGAAATAGTGTCCCTCAGGACAGAAATGGAAAGCTAAGTGCTTGGCTTGGTGGCCTTCGTAGGTTTCCCTGCCTGGGTTGGTGAGGAGGAACTGAAGCCGACAGGTCTGCAACAGTGGAGCTCCTACCCCAACTTGGAAACCCTCCTGCTAGTAGTGAGCAGCAGACTGCAGTACAGAGCTTCTTACAAAACAGAGATGCAGAGCCTTGGGTATGGGGTGCAGAGAATACACAATTCACATTTATTTACATATGCTTGTATGTTACATGTGTGTATCTGTGTGTATAAGTGTATATGTATATGGTGATATGTAACTGTATCAGTATATACGTAAGTTTACAATATATCATATGGAATATTTATTATGTTTAATATATACCACACTGTGTTGTATACAATATTTAGATATATGAATATATTTATATAGTTCTTTAAAGATATGATACAAAATACTTATTTTCAGTGGCCAAGATACATAACTGTCAGTTTTATTCATTTTAACCTGAATTTTTCTAAGGAAAAGTTTTTTATTATTAAAAATATTTTAAGCAAATATCTTGGGCTAAGAAATTAACTATTAAATAAAAATCTTTTTCAAAGACAAATATGTCCTTCCTAATATGTAACTTAATATTGACCAAAATTTTACCTGTTCAATTGGAATAAGATTGCCAAAGAGTAAAAATCTCCACTAATTGAGAGTTCATTCATCTTGTTTTATTTTTCTTATTCTTTATGCTACTTACCAAATTTTTTATGAAAAGGTTTTTTTTAAAAAACTTTTTTCTGCCATACAAAATATGCATGTGGGGGGAAATCTCCTTATAGTGGAAAACACTAGACATTACAGATAAATAAGCAAAGAAAAATCTGTGCTTTTGTCACCCAGACAAGATCATTGTTAATGTAAGATGTAGAGCCCTCCAAGTTTGTTTAAAGCATCAAATTTTTAAATGCTGTTTTCACTTATACATTAAACAAACAGTTATGTTTTCTATGATTAGTAAATGCCATTGTTCAGGAAAGCACTTCGAAGGGAAATGTTTCTTTTTGTGACTCAAACTCCCTCGAAGCAGTACATCACTTTAGATGATCACAGAATCGACCCCTTTCTAATCTGATCACTTCAGGCTAATTTGTTGGAGGTCTTGGCAAACAGGTTTTATCAAGGACACGAGAAGCATTTCTGCTCCTTAGAGCCCTTCAGTGTAGTCAGAGCAGGGTTTGCACCACCGTAGGGTCACCTGGGCCAAGAAGAGCGACTCTGGGAACTTGCCGTGTGACCAGGGAGGTAGATGTGTAAAGTAAATTGCTAAGAACACAATACAAAATGGACATGCATAGAAGAAATAAAGTTGAGTTTAAAAGGGAGTCCTGAGGGGGCAATGGGAAGAAGGAAAGACCGCAGAAGGCTTCCTGGAGGCAGTACAACCAGAACCAATGGTGTGCTTTAGGGATCGTTTCTGGAGTGACTTGGTAGATGAAGAATTTCCAGGCAGAGGATTCAGTAAGGTGAGATGTGGTTGAGGGTATGCACAACTCATAGAATTGCTGGAAGACTGAGTCCAGGTTGAAGCAGGAAGTAGCTAACGTCCTGCAGGAGGACAAGTCATTCTGCCAGGCTGTTCCAGGCTATAGCCTGGAGCCAGGGCTTCACCAGAGAGAAGAGGGCAATATAGAAAGCTTCCTTGGGCCACACTCTAGAATGTGCGGAGGAACTCCATGACTACAGCAGGAAGACCTTGGAGAGGCTATGATGGAAGTTCACAAACACTTGGTCCAGGGAGCTAATGGGGCCCAAGGGGAAGTGGGAGGGGAAGCAGCGATCAGGAGGTGGAACCACCAGGATCTGTGACCTGAAAGACCAGAACAGTGAGAATGCATGTCAGCACACCAGCCCTCTATCTACAGCCAAGACAGGAAATGTGGGAGGAAAGCCAGATCTGAGCAGGAGAGTGCAAAGCATAAGTTGCTGTTTATTCACTTTTGAGTATTTTAGTTTGAGACACCTGAGATAAAATCATGGAACAATAACCAGGGTGTAGCAGAAATGGCTTTGGCAAGATCTTGGTTGATGTTTTAACAACTTCTTTTCATTGTGATTCTGAATTCAAGATTTTATTTTCTAAATCATTTATGTTTTTACATGACAAGGAAATTGAATTACTTATAATAGTGGCATCTAGATTTATTAGTATCTCAACAGAAGAACAGATCCCAATTATGTAAAGTCCTTGATTTTTATTAATTTGTACTGAGTCTATTACCTTAAATATTTCAAGAAAAGAGTGAGATTAATTTTCTGTAGAGCTCTGAGAATTGGCACATAAATAGCACCTGTCACAGTGGAACGCTGTACTTCAGAAAAGATAAATGTCCTGGACAAAGAACAGAGTCCCACTTAAGGAGCAGTTTACTGTCTGAAACCGTGGAAAGCACCAGGTACTATAACCTCGGGGAAAAGGACAAAATGTCCTGCATTGAACAAAACCTAATGGCTAAAAAAATCTGCTAGAAAAGAGAAAGCACTATTTTATTTTTAGTACATGTTGTTCTCATAAATTTTTTTAAATGTATACACCGTGGGCTTAATTCATTTACATTCCTTTGCTAATGAAAATTTTTTAAACTCTGCACTGAAAATGATGAATATTTTATAGGTGCACAGACACAGCTAGAAAATAATTTTTATTTTCTAGAGATGTTAAAGGGAGCTAGCACTGGTCTTTAACCACTGTAAACTACACAATTTTCCACAGTTTTCTTATATTTAATTGAGGAAATAAAAATAAGGTCCTCTCTACCTCATTTGGAAATAATCTGAATTAATAAAATGCATCATTAAGAGGTTTCAGAAAGAAAGCATTAGATTATAAACTATTTTATAAAAAACTAACCATTGACTATTTGCTTACCATGTGCTCATTACATATATGAGCTGCACCTTGCACGTGAAGGCAGTGAAACCCTGTGAGTTGAATAACCTGCCAATTAGTGTGCTGCACTATGAGGAGTCCTTCTTACTTTTGCTTGATTCTAAAGCCTGTTCCTTTAGAGAAGACCACAACAAATCCACTTCAAAGTAAATCTTTCGGGTTTAGATCAACTGCGATAAGCTGATCTCTTCTCACTTTGGGCCAGCCAGCACCCTGTCACCCACACCAGAAGCATCAGAGCTGATGGACACTCCCCCCATCCCCACATCCTCAAGTCCACCTTCCTGAGGCCCCTCAAAGTCTTCCACTTCTTCTCATCTCCATTGCCTTCAAGCAGCTCAGTCCAGCTATATTGGTCCATGGCCAACAGCAACATCTCTAAGCAGTTTCCCCTGCATCTGGGCTTGCCCCTTCATGCAGGACCTTGTTTGGAAAGCTCACCCTTGGTAGATCATATCATTCCCCTGCTGAAAGCTCCTCATTGGCTTCCTCATGAGCAGCAGCCCAGGTATTGGCAAGAGAAAGGGCCTGTGACATCAGTAATCAAACACCAGGCACCCCTGCTATTCTGTAAGGAGCAGGGATGCACATTTAGAGTCCACAGACCTGGTGTTTGACTCCCAGGTGTGCTAGTTTGCTAGGACTGCGATAAATCCCACAAGTGAGTGGTATGGAACAACAAATTTATTTTGTCATGGTCCTGTAGGATAGAGGTCTGAAACCTAGGTTTGGGCCTGTCATGGCCCTCTGAAGGCTCCTTCTTTGCCACCTCCTATCTTCTGTGGTTGCTGCAGAGCTCAGCACACCACGCCTCGTGGCCACACCACTCAGTCTGTCTCCACTGTCACGGAGCCTTCTTCCCTATAAGGCCTTCCATGCTCACCTCTCTTTCTCCCTGTGAGAACACAAGCATCGCATGTAGAGCCCACCCAGATCCAATATGCTCTCACTTTAACCCGATCACATCTGCAAAGACTTGCTGCCAAATAAGGCACAAGTAGCAGAGACTGGACTTCGACATATCTTTGGGGGATCAGTTCAGCCCACTTACCAGGTTTGCCCCCATGACTTCACACTCCTTTGAACCCTGAGTTTCTCGAGTATGCAGAAGGCCTGCTAATATCCCATCTCCAGAGTTGCTGTGAGCAGTGACTGAGGTAACACATGTGAATTGTTCATCACAGTGCCTGTCTCACAGAGACCACTCGGTAGATGACAGCTTTGCCTTAATGACTTTTTTCTTCTAATTCTCTATTCTAAATGCACTGAGGAGACTTGCTATTTAAAGAAACCCTGATCAAGTTTTTTATGAAGCACAGCGAACAGGTATCCCTAACCTATGTCTTTATTTCAGTTTCTTTATACTGAGTCTCCTTGCAGGAGGACACATACATAGACTGCCTCTAAACAAGCCAAAATCAAAACTCAGAAGTTAAGTTTACACAAAGGTGCTAATCTATGTGTGTTGCAAATTTAGACTAATCTGGCAGAGAGACTCACTGAGAAAATCCACCCATTGTCCCTATAGGGTCACAGTCATTTCAAGGAAAGGTACTGTGACAGCCCTCCCAGTCTCTTTTGCTTCCAGCTATTCCCAGAGAAATGGGAGATGAGAAGGAAAATCAATCCCTGTTTGTAAATTCAGCCCATACCCCAGTGCCCTGCCTCTATTAGGTTTGTCAGAGCAGCTTTTGCAAGATGCTGCTGGTCTTAGCAGCCTGGGGCCAGGGGTCCATGCAACTGCATGGGCCACAATACAAGGCCTGTGTATGTTTGGTTTAATTAGTGCTGTGGTGATGGTGAGGAGCCCGAGGCGCAGACGGTGGAAGAAGTGCTAAATGAGAGAGGACAGGAGGCCTCCTTGGAGAAGCAGTGTGGCACGGTGGAGCTGCCTTTTGCACTCAGAAGTCAGGCTGACCTCTGCTGTCCGACAGTCTGACTGCCCATGCGATGTGGACCTAGGACCTTCACTGCCATCCGACCCATCCTGCTGCCAAGTCAGAAGGCACCTCCTGTCTGCACCTCTTGTGTTTGTCAGAGTAGGGCAGAGGCCAGTATCCTCTGGGGGAGTGGAGACAGAAGAGAGATGTGCTCTGTCTCACGCTCCCCCACCTGCTATGTAAATAGTACCTTGGCTGGGGTTTGCGCAAAGCAGTCAGAGGGTCCTGCCCAGAGCTTTGTTGGAACTGAAGCCTCTGCACAAAGCACAGCTTCAGACAGACATGCCAAGGCTCCTGTCCTCATGTGACGTTCACTTGTCATGTGGCCTTGGGCAAGTCCCTTGGCCTTTCTGGGCCTTTTTTCCTTCATATGTTAAACAGATGCAAAGTTGTCACAAAACTTAAATGAGATGATATAAATGCAGTTCCATTTTCCTTCTATTATTCCAGCGAATGAGTGAATGTATTGAACACTTCACTCTTTGTACACTTTGCAGACAGTCAGTACAGAAAATATTTTAAGTCAGAAGCTTTTTTGTCAAAATTATAATGATCAATGATGTTTTATTTAGCATTTATTATGTACCATTCCTGCACTACCTTTACAGGTTATGATCTGAAACCAGAAAGATATGGAAAACACACACACATACATGTGCACATAAAACCATTTTTCAGGCAGCAAATGAGACCAATACGTAAGTAAATTATGAGAAAACAACAGAAGTCCTCATGAAAGATATTCAGAAATCAGGCATTAAATCAAATGGAAAGGCAGGAGGGGACAGGTTGCTTTTTGAGAACAGGTGTTACCTCTCAAAAGGGAAGTGAAAAGAATATCACAGATGGAAGTAACACATCCCCAAACAGGAGGCCTGGGCTGGAGCTGCAGGCTTAGGGACTGCTGGTCCCTAGGAGAATCTAAGGACATAGAAAATACTTGTGGGGACATGTGTATGTCTTGGAGGATGAATAACACGGGACATGGTGACCATGCAGACCACAACAAAGAGGAGCAAGAGAGAATGAAGCAGCAACTCTTTTGAGTCCTGCCATGTTCCAGGTGCTACCCGGCCTCTGGGAACCCATGGGCTAGTGCTGCACCACCCACAGAGCCCGTGAGATGTGGGCAGTCCAAACTGAGATGCACTGGAACAAAAATGTGCTCTGATTTTCAAAGATTTGATAGAGAACAGTAAATATCTCATATCATTACTTTTATTGATCACATGTTGAAATTGTGAATATATCGGGTCAAGTAACATCTATGATGAAAATTAGTTTTACCTATTTCTTGTTACTTTTTAACATGACTACTGAAAGTTTTACAATGGAACGTATGGATCGCATTCTATTTCTGTGAGACAGTGCTGGTCTAGCGATCTAGGTGGGGTAGCAGAGAGAACCACGGAACATGAACACTACTGTGGAGAGTGAGTAGGGCTCAAGTGAAGGGGAGATGGATTGGGTAGAAGACAGGGAATGATGAATGTAAGCCCCAAGGTGGAATATGCAAGGTATATCTAGGAAAACCCAGATAAAGTAGGTAAAAACCTCTCCACAGTATTTTGACAAAACACACTTTCCAGAACCCACACACGGCTATGTTGCTATGCTTCCTATGATCAGTAGACAGGAATGCCCATCACTAACAACTACAGATCGTGGCAAAGAGAGATTCCCTAACCTTTCATTTTTAATGGTTTTGGAATTAAAGATTGCGTTCGAGAAAATTAAAGTGCTTTCTCATGATTAAAGTTTTGAGAAAAAGGAAAAGCTTGGTGAATCTTGACACATCCTTTATTTGGACTTCCTTAACCAAATTACTTCATGGAACTATTAGTACATATGTGTCCAAGGAAGATATAAATGAAGGAACATATAATAGATTTCTACACGGGGCTTTCAACAGGAGAATTAAGAAATGTCTCTAATCATTTGCAATAATGCCCTACAGGATAACTACTAGATACCACATCGGCCTTCGGTAGCAAGAAATGCTGACCTGAATTGATGCAGCATGGTGTTTTGATTTCTGTTTTTAAAGCACTTAAAAGAAACATATGCCTAAACATGATGATTTTACAATTAATTCTGATTTTTCTTTAGCCATTCAAGGATAGTAGAATAAGATTCTACCAAGTTACTCTGTCAGGTACTTTGGGTACAGTACAAGTTTCTGTGGAGCTGTCCATGATATTGATGGATTCATACTCTCCAAAAAGCAATAGATACTACTGTTTGTTGTACAGGATCCAACTGAATAAAAAATGCACAAAAATACATTGATATGAAAATATATCTAAGGAGTGATCAAAAATATAGTGGACATTTAAATTTTTTTAAATGCAGTAAAAGATACATTATTCCCCTTTGCTTCAAACACACTTATCCCATTGTTCTTGCTGCTTTGTTAAGCAGTTCTGGAAGTTCTCTTTCATGAGTGTCTTTATGAAGTGTGATTAAAAATATGGTGAATGGGGCTAGGGATTCAGTTCAGTGGTTCCATTGCCTGCCTTGCAAGTGCAAGGACCCGAATTTGATCCCCAGTACTATATATATATGGTGAATGCTTCAGCCAAATGCCATCCAGTGGAAAGCAGGCTTGTAAAACACTTCAGCGTGCCCTCCTCTACTTTATTCATCAGATCTGGCACTATGGGACTCCTGGCTCTTCCCCAAAGTCACATCAGCCATGAAAGTTCAGTTTTTGAAAGGTTGAGGACATTGAGGAGCCATAGAAGCACAACTAAAGACACTCACCAAAGAGGACTTCCAAAACTGCTTCAGAAAGTGGCAGAAATAATAGGATGAGTGTGTTCAAAGCAAGGGAGAGTATTTTGAGAGGAATTAATGGCAATGTGTCATTTACTGTATTAAATATTTTTAAATCTAAACATTCACTGAATTTTTCATCTCACCTCATATCCCATGAGTAAATTGTTGTTTTGGATGAGGAGTACTCTAAATGTTGGTAATGCCTGGATTTTTACCATACTTCCTTTATTCAGTACACCTACAGAATCACACAGATGGAGTTTCTCACAACACAGGTAGGCAATAAATCCTGCATGAAAAAGTCTGTAAAATATTCAAAATGAGTCTCATAGTAGAAGCCCTCACTGTGAGCTCTGGTGTTCTAGCCACACCCCAGTGGGCCAGAATTACTGGATTCTGAGCTCAGTAAGAACACCACTCAGTCTGGCCTTGCCTTTTATGAGTATGTTACATTGAGGAAATTACAGTGCATTTCTCAGAGCCATGCCCTGAGGACTACGTGAGACCATCAGTAAGTGCTCTCCTAGCACTCTGGTTGTGTACCCCTGGTGGGGGCGTTGGTTGTACTGGGAGTCCTAGAGTGAGCTTTCCTTTCTGAAGAGGAAAAATAGATGCTCCTGATCAGAAAGCGGCCTTTGGCTTCTAAATCTTTGAGGTCCTAGCAGAGTGTTTCCCCTGCTACTCCATCAGAGAGTGTGAGCATTCTGGAACATAATGTCCTGAGTCTTTCTCCCTACTCCGAGGCCAACCCCTCACCTGTCCCACTTCTAAGGACAACTAGCTTCTTTAGTTCCCTTCTGTCACCCTCACATAAGTACTTTTGGGAACTTACCCATTTCTCAGATAACTGAATAAGCCCAGTAAATTATTTCAAGTGGGGATTTCTATGTTTTCATTAATGCCCTGAATCAAAAATGGCCAGTTACGATCATCAAAAGAATGGATAAACTCTGAGGATGAATATAAATGTACCAGAACATAGGGGTTAAATCATTACTAAGAACACCCACCTGGGTACCCACTTATATCAATGAGTCACTTCTACTAAAAATAGTGACAACCTTAAAAAAAATGTGGAGCAGTAATTACTCAGACATTAGCTTTCTCCACCTGGTTGCCTGGGCCGGAGCTGAGAGGCTAAAGGTAGAGGCACAGGCATGGCCCAGAGGGAGGCACTGTCAGAGGGTTGCTTTGTGGCAGAGGAAAATTTTCAGATCTGTACCTTTCATCTGTTTGCTTTGTATTCTTTTTCCATCTGGAAGAATTGCAGCTTGCTGAGTAGCCTGCCTATTTGCATTTAAAAGTGCTTGGTTCCTTCACAATTGCCTGCTTGTTCACCTTAAAAATGAGGATACTGTCCAGTAGTTTAAGGCTTTGATGGTCAGAAAGGTTGGAACCTGACTTCCTGCCCAGCTGTGTCCTGATAGCATTCTTGAGGAGCCCAGAAGCATATTTGAAAACCCTCCGTGGACACCTGCTCCAGCTTGTCCCTTTCTGCTTGTGTTCACGCCTCTGCAGGGCCAACACAGGTGTTGGCTCCCCATCACAGCAACACAGTTGCTTCAGCTAACAGACCACCTGGTCTGGGCCAAAGCAGGAGTGGAGAGTACGGTCTGCAGCACAAATGCAGGGACAGTGGCCTGAAGAGTTAATATGACACGGTACAGATTTCCCCATTTTCATCAGTACTGATATCGGTGATAAGTACTTGAGTTTTGCCCTCCCAACCTGGGTTCCATTCCTGGTCTTTTTACTTAGGAAGGTTAATGCCCAGTGGAAAACAGCACCCTTGAAAGAAGTAATTAAATGAATGTAATGATGCCTCTGTTTCCAAAGATACGAGCAGGGTGTTAGTTTCCTAGGGCTACTGTGACAAAGTACTGCACACTGAATGGCTTAAGCAGCAGAAATCCATTGTCTCACAGTTCTTGAGGCCATGCTTCCTCTGAAACCTTGAGGAGAATCCTTCCTGGCCTCCTCAGCTTTTTGTGGTGGCCGGCAGCCTTTGACATTCCCTGGCTTGCAACTACGAGACTCGAATCTCTGTCCCCCTTCTTGCTGTGTGTTTGCCTTATATGGCCATCTTCCTTTTTCCCTTGTTTTACTTTTATTTTTGGTTAACGTATAATTATGCATATTTATGGGGTACAGGATGATATTTCAATATATGTGCACATTGTGTAATGATCAAATCAGGATAATCAGCATATTCTTGAACACATCATTTCTTTGCAGTGAGAACATGAAAATCTTCTCTTCTGCCCCTTTTGCTGTATACAGTGCATTATTATTAATTCCAGGTGCCCTGCTGTGACACAGAGCATTGTAGCTCACTCCTCCTGTCTGTCGGACCTGTTGACCAAACCCTCCCCGCTCCCCACCCGACTGACCCCTGGCATCTTCTTCAAAGAATGCCGGTCTGATTAGGGCCTTCCTATTCCTTACCTTAACTGATTACATCTGCAGTAATTGTTTTCAAAGAAGGTCTGTGGGTTAGGGCTTCAAGATGGTTTTTTCTTTTGAAGGAACACAATTCAACCCATAGCCATGGGATTTAGGGAAACCAGCCAGGGTCTGTGAAGCACTTAGGTACCCCTCTTACCTGAAGGTCCAGGGGACAGAGTTTAGTGCAACCTTCTGATACCGGTGACTCTAGAGCAGGTCACTAGATGGGAGCTGCAGCCTTGAGGAGAGAAACAGACACTGGCAATCTACAGCCACCACGGAGGGAGCTAGAAATACAGTGTTTATGTCTCTGTCCTTCTGACTCGGGTCTCCTGAACCTCTGCTAATCCTCTCATTGATTGAGTCCAACAGAAAGCCAAAGGACAGAAGCCCATTGACGTAGCACCTACAGATTTCCTCCCAAAGTCCAGAGCAGGATGGACAGAGTGAATGCCGATGTGGAGCAGCAAACAGAATAAGTAGCATGGCCTGTTAGCCTCTCCAGGTCTGTTTCTCTGGCTGTAGATTGGGTGTAATAATAATGCCTCCTTCGTAGGGTCATTAGCTTGATGCCTAGAACATAGTAGAATAAATGTTAATTATTGTTTTATTATGAATTCTAGTCATCTCCAAATGACCCTGCTTCCCCACCACTACCTCATGAACCTGTTAACTGTGGAAAGTGCAGTTGTCATTTTTGTGAATGGATACAACAATGCATATAAGCATCTTTCTCAAGTATGTTCTCTAGTTTTTTGAGTCATCAACTTGAGTGAATGTTCTTCAACAGAGGGCAGCTTGGACAAAAACTGGGTGATTTTTATACTGGAGTAAGACCAATCCAGTGTCTAGTCTGCATTCTTTTTGGGAGATGCTATGGTTGGTGACCTCAGAGCTCACAGTAAAAGAGTTACATAACTCTCACAGCAAGTGAAAATCAGGGAGGTTCAAAAGATTCATACAAAAACTGATTTTTTCAGCACTGGGATGTCTGAGAAGATATTTTGGAAAGAGTAGTGTTTTAGTTGGGCCTTGAGAAAATAGGCCATAGGAATTGGAGGTGTGGGGGATCCACACCCTATGCAAAAAAATTAGAACTGTACAAAGAATATATAGGGGACCGTGAGTATATATAAGGGCATAAATGAGATTGTAGATGATAAGGTATATGACTACAAATAGACTTATAGGAGAAATGAGACTTAAAACAGCAACAGTGGGGGGTCCAGTATGCCTGGCTGAGCTTCCTCCTAAAGCTTAACACTCAATAATGACAGATACACTACTCCCCGGGTCATAGCAGTACATCTGTCATGCTCTAAATGTAAACTGACGCTTCTTTTCTCCTCACAATGGCCCCATTTAAATGTGTAGTTATTTAAAGTTCCTTCTGGAATTGAGTTGAGATTATAGCCTGAAGTTAAGAGGGGCAGCTGTTAGAATCCAGATATGGGCAATTATTTAGCCACTGCAAAGGAGGGGAACCTAGATTGCCAGCCAAGAAACTGTCGATGTACCAAAGGTCCGTACTCAGCAGTTCCACAGGGCTGGAGGGAGACCCAGTGGGAAGAGACCTGGGGGCCAGAGACCCCGCAGACTGGGGTGGGGTCCTGCAGAGTTGAGTGGGGTGGATGGTGGGTACTGGGGAAGGGGCTCACCTGTGGGGCAGGAAGCCACAGTGCATGTGTGCATTTAGAAATGAAGCTCAGGGAGCAGGGGCACTAGAGAAATGGGCTTTCACCTGTCATGGTTGCAGAGAAGTAGAAGAGGGTGAGAGTCACAGGGAAAACACAGCAACACATCAGGTTCCCAAAGAAGAGAAGATGCTAAAAAAAAAATGTGGAGAGAGGAGAACAAGCAGGGAACACAGGTGTGAGTGCAGCCTGTGTGTTCTGGAGGTGGGGAACTTTAAAAATAGGGGGTTTTCCCAGTGGGACATGAGAATATGGGAAAGAGACTAAGGAAACTTGATATATGAGGAGAGGTGGTAGGAAATAGATTTCAAAGAAGGTATCTGGAATCAAGAAATAATGAGAATTGAATTTTAAAAAGAGAGATTTAACGTGGAAAGTGGGACATTATAATAAAGACCTTTAACCTTACTAAACAAAAGGAAATGCTACAGTTCTGAAGGCCAAATTAAATATAGGTTGTGTTTGCCACAGATCAGAGGCAAAATCAGACTAGGATAATTTCAACAGATTAACCACACATGGCAATCCAGACTTCCTAGGTATACGTTTCTAGTATTTCTCTTTTCATTTTTTATATTGGCTGTAGTCTTGGCAACCACAAAGACTTTGTATTCTGTTCATTGTGGTATCTGACATAGCAATTTGACTTAAATGAAAGCTCTCTCTGTGGAAATGATCCATTCCCTGGTTTCAGAAGCACAATCCAGTTCACAGCATTGAAGCTTACAGTCTGAGGTCCTGCACAAATGATTCCGAAAGGGTCCACTTGTTATAACTGCAGACCGAGCTTCAGAATCCAACAAGGAGAAAGTTATTCAGGCTCTGCAGGAGTAGTTAAAGCCTGTCGCCACCTGTGAGTGTTTTTCACAATCAAATGTGGCCCCTCCACCTGGAAAGTTAAACACATGGTTTCCAAACTGCTGTGTCCTCTCTCCATGCCCATGAGGGAATGTCACTAGCCAGCCCCAGCAGCCTCTCCCGAGCCTGACCTGCTGCAAACTCAAAATTGTTCTCAGCACTGCACTTCCAGTGGCCTCCACCCACCAACTGTAATTGGCCGGGAGATTGGGACAGACTTGCCACCAACCTTTGGAGAGTCTTCCATGTGCATTCTCGGAGGAAGCTTGCATGCCTGAAATTTATACCACTGGGCAACTCTATAAATCTGTCATGAAGAAAACCCTTCAGTACTAGTGAAGGATTACGAATACTTCATTTATCCAGCCCCATCACCACATAAGATTTATAAGTGAATGAGTTTTCCAGAAAACTAAAACCTATTTACTTCAAGTGCCATTTCTGATAGAAGTTTTTCTAAGGAGTATTCATTTCACACTTCCCTGCTTGAGAAATTGAGTACATTAAGCATAATTTAACTTTTTCCCCATTTAGCCTTTCACTGTAAAAATATACTTGAAAATATTTTGTATACTTACAGAGCTGTCTTAGAAGACACCTTCCTCTTCCACATATCCTCTCTGTCTTCAGATGTCCGTAGAATATCAGTGGGTCAGCTTAGGGTAGCCTCATCTCTTTTTAATTTTCTGAGGCTACTTAGCTGGGATGAAAGGTTACCAAAAACCCCAGATAACTAAGAATGTTAAATTATTAACTCATTTTCTACACCCAACCAGAGTGGCAGGTGGATAGGCTTGTTGACAAACACTTCTTTTATATACTTCTGAAGTTTCAAGTTTTATATATTTCTGTGTTACAAATAAGTGACTTACTGGAACTGTAATTTCAATATTAACAAAATGGGGATTAAATTATTTGTCTAATAAAACTGATATAAATCACAGGTTATAACTGAATAGCTGTAAGAAGGGTGAATTTTCTAAACATGGGCCTAAGAAATGCTGGAATAAGCACTCATCCTCATGTTTCCAATGTGGTCTGTAAGAGACTTGCACTGTCTCCACTGTGAACATGCCTCTCTGCAGTTTAGCACAGTGGGAACTGTGGGCTGAGCAGAGCAATTTCCAATCTGAGGCTACTGCAGTTAATAATAATGCACTGTATAAGGCAAAGGGGCCAGAAGAGAGGATTTTCATATTCTCACCATGAAGAAATGGTAAGTGTTCAAGAATGTGCTGATTATCCTGATTTGATCATTATACAAGGTGCAGGTAAACCCCAGGTAAGTAAATCATCAGCTCATCAGTGAGTCATGAAGCTAGGATGATAATCTGGACCAGGACAGTGGGGTCAGAAGTAACTGGACATCTATCCTAGAAGAGCTCACAGAGAATTATCAACTGGCGCAAGGTTTTCAGACCTGCCAGGCAAATACTGGTAGAACAATCATCTGTACTGTGTTTTATCATGCTCCCTTTCTTTTCCTGGAATGAGTCCACAGCTAACATTCTAAGGGAAGAAATGCAAGGTCACCTCCAGGCTCCTCACTGGGGCCACTGAGTGAGCAAAGAAACAGTATGGACAGTGGAGTGAGGTGGAAGTCCGATGCTACAGGTGGTCAGAAGTCGTGATCTGTCACACACTAGGAAAGACCATCATTGGGAACCACCTCCTCCTGGGAACATGCACGTGCCGAAGTGCAGAGCATCCCAGATGGATGTCAGGAACACACTGCCTCGTGGAGCTCAGGCCAGAGAGGATAAACTGCACACACAGGCAGCAGAATGATGCACTTCAAAAGCATGTGAAATAGTCAGATACAAAAGAATGCATTCTGTATGGTTTATATGAAGGGCATAACTATAATAACCAGGCTGAAACTATACTAAGAAAAAGAAAATTAGTCGTTACCTGGGACCAGAGCCTGAGAA
The DNA here is from genome assembly GCF_053883595.1 of Heterocephalus glaber. Classification (NCBI taxonomy): domain Eukaryota; kingdom Metazoa; phylum Chordata; class Mammalia; order Rodentia; family Bathyergidae; genus Heterocephalus; species Heterocephalus glaber. The sequence continues at coordinate 32,741,799 of NW_028258317.1, forward strand.
GTAACTGATTATGAATGGTTGTGAGGAGGCTTTTTGAAGTAACGGAAATAAATGCTCTGGGACATGGAGGTGATGATCATATGAACTTGGCATTTGCCAAAACTCACTTAATCACACTTATAACACAGATGGATTTCATTGTGTCTAAGTCATGCTTCAGTAGGGTTGGTTTTAAAAATCACTGCACTGCAGAGAGGGATGTTCACAGTGGAGTCAGTGAAAAACACCCTACAACTCTGAAAACTAGCAGGAAAGCCTGACTATGAGGTTCCAAGGAGATTAGGCACCAGTGTGATACCAGCTGTGGGATGGGACTGTTCACTCTACAGACACATATTGCAGAATTGTTGTATATCCTGCACCATACCAGGCCCCTATATATAATGATGGTAGAGCAATGACAAGTTGGGACTCAGAACAAAACTCTAAACTCAACTCCAAGATTCTACTGATACTTGTTTTATACCAAGCTTGTCGGTATGGCCATTTGTGTAACTTAATGTTATCAGCTTTTCAAATGGGAGCAAAGCTTTCAGAACAAAGATTAATACTCAGTGTTGTCAAGTCGTGAGGGTACAAGCACACCCAAGTGGGCATCTGCATCCACAGTGAGTGCATGTAGCCTGCAGCACACTTCTTGAGCACACATGTGAATAAGTCCCCATTTTAAAGAGAACTGCTAACTAATAGAAGAGACAAGGCAGTCTTAACTATCGTGTCCCAGTCAAAGATGAGATCAAGTGTGCTAAAAGAGCATCCCTGTGCTTCTGGGCTTGAGCGTGGGACTCACTTCTTCCCAGGCACTTGAGGGAGATGTCAGTGATGTGTCTTGTTTGCTCTGCTCAGAGTAAAAGGCCTCTCTCCCCAAAGAAAGCAGGTTTATAACCTAATGTGCTTGTCCATGATTTGGGTGGGTGGGGGCAGCAAGGCAGCATGAGGTGGATGAAGTTTCTGATTAGCCGGACTTTGAGTCCCAAATTGGAACACTGTGGGCTGAACCAAAGCTAGGTAAACTGCCATTTGCCTGGACATAAAGGGTTCAAAGAGTAGTCTGAGCGAGCAGAAAAAGACTGGTCATGACATCCTGCTCTCATAAGCATAGCACCTGACTCATGGCAGATGGTCCACAGAAATCAGTTACTATGAATTGAATGAATGAATGATCATTGAGTCTGGGGGATAAACTACACAGAAAAAGCTGGAGTCAAGAACACTAGTTTTGAGCAGGCATGAGGATCTGTACTAGGATGATTGCTTTAGATTCCTGTTGCTACTGTAACAAATTACTGTAACAAAGTTTGTGATGTAAAGTGACAGCCATTTACTATGTTAAATTTCCTGGAAACCAGAAGTCTAAAATCAAGGTGTTAGTAAGGCTGTTAGTAAGGTGTTAGAAATAATCCATTTCTTTGCCTTTTCAGCCTTCCCAAGTCAGAGATGTTTTCCTTGATTGTGGCCTCCTCTGTCTTCAGAAGTGCACCACTAACAACCTCTAGTTCCACGGACATGCCTCCTCTTTTCTGTAACTCAATTTCTTCTCTCTTATAAGGACCCTTGTAATTGAGCCCAACCAGATAATCCAGCATAATCTCTCTATATCAGAATCCTTAATTTAATCATACCCATCAAGCCCATTTTGCTATATAAAATAACACTTGCAGATTTCTGAGTTAGGACAAAACATGACTATCTTGGGGGTGAACCTGATCCAGTTTACCACGGTAATATTAAATCTGAATCTTTCCTTTCACTAAACATAAAGCCACAAACTAGAAGAAGTGCCTTACCTCCAAAACAAATGAAAGAAATGTAAAAGTAGTAAATAACCTCTAATCACGTACAGATTAAATATAGAGAACTATTGGCATTAGTATTCATTTCCAAAAGATTTGGAGCTGCTGTCTAAGTGGAGGACATTCAGCGAGTGTCATCTTAGAGAGCAGCGCAGTGTGGGTGTCTCCTAGAACCAGAGGTTGTCGGGGTGAGGATTTGCTGACACTGCCCAGGTGGAAGGGAAGCATGGGGGTGCAGGGGAGGAAACTCATAGTCCTGGGGAGGAGCACCGGTGGCCAGGGAAGCCTGTGGAGGGCACCACAGGGGCCTGCACAGATGGGACGTGGGTGCTGCTTCAGCTTCCAGCAGTGTGTAGGGCCCTCAGTGCTGACCTTGGCTTGATCCTTCAGCCTCTTCACCCACAAGCTAAAAGTGCTAGGTAAATCGCCTCCAGGGTTCCTGACAGCTCTATGGTTTTGCTTTGTTTCGGGGTGGGGGTTTTTTAACCTAATTTTACAAAATAGTGAAAGTTTCCTTGATTACTGTCATAAAATACCACTCTAGGGAGAAAACAGAGGGAAAAAGAGAAGCCTGAAGGTAGAGAGGGATGTGTCGGAAGAGGTGTTTCCAACTAGCAAACTCGGTGTTTCCAACTAGCAAGCTCAGTGTTTCAGGATCTGATGTCAGTTCTTCCCAGGGGCTCCCAGCTGCTCTGTGCCCCAGGGGAAGAACAGGGCTTCTGAGTGCACAGCCTGGTCTGTGTCCCACTTTGCTCCCCTTTTAACTCAGACCAGTTACCTGATTTCCTCTTTCTCATGTGTTTAGTTTATAAAATAAGTATAATAATATCACCCTTACTATTTGGCTGTTTCAAGAATTTAACTAGGCAATATATGCAGAGTGCTTAAACAGTAAGTGGCACCTAGTCAACCTGACTGTAAGCATGTGCACCACTGTAATCAGTGCTATTATTGCTGAGCTGACTCTTGGTTGAGGTGTATTGCTTTAATAAGGTGCATGTTTTATGTCATATTACAAAAACAAATGAGGTCATCAGGGCTTCTGATCTATTCTACCTAATATATTTAGGTCCCATGTGAAATTAATTCTGGAGAGGAACTAGATTTTAGTTTTCAAATTTTAGAAGGCAGCACTTTTTAAACTATAAGGCATATAGACATCCTATCAGCGCAAATTGACCACTTAGCCATGAGATTTCTTTAAATGTAAGCTATACTAATCATTCTTTGCTACACAGTTGACTTTATAGAAGGTTATTAGACACACATACACACACACTCACTGGAAGCTGATTTGCAAACACATCTGGGAATTAATTTTTATTTTAGCTGGAAATCCTGGTTGGCATTTGTTGGGTATTTTTGTCTGTGAGTGTGTGCAGGCCATGTTTTGCTGTCTCTGCAGATGGCCCGGCTGTGAAAAAGTGGTCCACTCAAGGACACACTGAGCATTTAAATGAGGCCAAGGTCACAGCTTCGGCTCCCATTTGGTTGGTTTTGCTCCTAGCCACAGGCCAGGCTGCTCCCTAATTACTGTGTCCAGGCTGTCTCTGGTGGGGAGACTGGAACAGCGGATCATTTGACCTGGTACGCAACTGCAGGCCGGTGTGTGGTGGGCAGAAGGCCTAGAGGAATGGTGGCCGTGAGCATGCATGGGGTTGTTCCCCTTCATTCTCGGGGGATCACTATTTCCTAAATCTTCCTGGGCTGGGACCCTGCAGAGATCCATTTTGAGCTGTTCCTTGTATCCAGTAGATGAATCATTTCAGCATCCATTCCGTTTTCTGCCAGCATAGACTCCTAGAACCCAATTAGTACCACTGTTTTTGTCTTATAAGGTATTTTATCTTTGAGTCCTCGCATTTTTGGCTCTTGAGTCTTCTGCCAAAGAATCTGCTAATAAAAGCTGACATTTACTGAGTACTTACCAAGTGCCAACAATCACGCACTGTACAGTGGCACTGTGACACTTGACTGCACCTGTGACCACTGAACGGAGAACCTTATAACTGGGGGATTACTGCAGATTCACACTGCTTTGAATTCATACTTCATTTGGAGGAATTCTCCTGTATTGTATGGCTCTTGTTGGTGCTAGGACCAGGATGACCACCTGGAAAACTGTGCTAATTAGATAAGCTTTTTCCATGCTAGTCGTTAGATTGTATTATTATGCGCTGCTCCCTCCCCATCTTTATTGTATCACATTGCACTGGGCATAAGTAGAGAACTGCTTGGAAATACTCATGGGATGGAGGTGTTTGAACACGCTGGTATTCATGACCAAATAAAACTTGTGTCCAGGGAAACACTTGATGCACACGAGCTCTCTCCAAATGTCAGTGTGTATGTAATATTCCCTATTTTGTCAAATGCTCAAAGGAAATCCACACTGAAGTCCAAACATAGTATTCTCACCAGCCCCTTTCCCCCACCCCTTGTCAGGAACATATGTTTCTACTGGCTATTTAAAAAACAGTACGGTTTAACAACAATGCTTTCTTTTTAAAAATACACTGGTTGTACTTTCTATCTTCCTATCGATTTTGAAATACCCAACATATTTTTGTAAATGACAATTCAAGTTGCAGACCAACATGTGGGAGAAAACAAAGAAAGAAGAGCTTCATAGTTTTCAGTGTTTATCATAAAAGTAACTACAAGCCAGGAGTAGTGGCACATACATGTAATACCAGTTCTCTAGGGGACTAAGGCAAAAGGATCACAAATTGAAGCCCAGCCTGGACAACTTAGCAACTTAGTAAAACCCTTTCTCAAAATATAGATAGATGGATGGATAGATAGATAGATAGATGACACGTAGGTAGATTGATAGATGATTGATAGATGATACATAGATGATAATGATGGGTAGGTAGATAGTAGATAGATGATAGAGATAGATAGATAGATAGATAGATAGATAGATAGATAGATAGATAGATAGATAGACAGACAGACAGGGAGACGGGTTGTAGCTCAGTGCAAAAGCCTTAGATTCAATTTCTAATAGCACCAAAAAAAAGAGAGAGAAAAGTGCAAAAATAAAACTTCTGCTTCATCTCAAGAAGCAAAGTTTGCTATACTTAGATTATTAGTTATTTAGTTTTAGCTCCAAACTTCTGAATGCCTATACTATTTACAAGTTGGCTAATTTATGACCTGATTCCTTTCTAGTTTTTAAATTGATTTAACTGATCCATTACCTTGAACTTTTTTAAATGATGTCCACGTGTCCCATCATCTCTATTTTCTAAAGAATTCCTGGCTCTTTGTTTTTAATCAGCGATTATAAAATTCACTAAGCTCTGTTATTTTGGAATAAATATCTCTAGGCTCAGACAATTTGAGTGAAATCAACCTTGTTAAATAATTTTGAGTCATTTCCTTCCCTACTCTGGTGTTCCCAATCTGCCAACTCATGTGGGTGATACTGTGAAAATGAATGCAGGTTGACCTTTCTATGGGTTGTTTTAAAACCATAAAACCCAAAAAACAACCCCTCCCCTTAAACTTAAAATATCCTCTTTTGTTAGATGTCTCTCCTTGTCAGTGAATCAGTGTTTACCCTGGTTCTGCTCTGCCTAGTACAGTTAAATAATGTTTTCCCTATTTCAACTAATCTTGTCTTAAAATTATCACCTGTTCTGGACTTTATTACTGCAGGTGGGTTTTACTTCCTTCACTTCTCCTTGAATGACCTCATTTAGTTTCCTTCTTTTGTGTCATTCCTGTTATGTTGGTGCAGGTTCTAGTTTGGGCCCATTTGGTTCTTTATCTTAATCTTCTCTTTTTCTTTTGTGTTTTAAAATTTCCTCCATGAATGACATCTTCCAAGTTCTTCGAGTGCTTGGATTTTTAAATTTTGTTTTGTCTTATTTTCTTTCAATTTTCTCATCTAATCTAATCTCCTGCTACTTCTTGGAATTCATTTAATGTAACTTTTTTGGGATGCATTATTCTTATTTGGCAGATTTCTTTCTTTATTAAGATTAAACACATGTGAAGTACTACCTTTTAATTTGAGGATGTAGAACTAGTTGTAGCTCTGTTCCCCATCTGGAGAATGAAATTCATAATATCTAACTTTATGGGTGGTTGTGTCTATTATGTATACTAATAACTCCCCACTGCTACTACAGTTTATGGAACTGTAGTTGATACTGGTACCATTTTTGTGTACAAGAATTCATGAATAGGACTATCTGCAAGTTGGTTTTTCACCTTTTATCCTTCTGTCTTGCTTTCCATAAATGACCCCTACCACTACCACCAAGAGGAGGAGTAAAGGGATTCCCGGTCAGAGCTCGCAATCCTTACTTAACACCCACTATAGGATGGGTGCTGGCCAACTCACTGGAGACATGCTGTAACTTTCGATTCCAGACCTTTCCTTTTTTTTTCCTTAAATTCTTTTATTGGTACATTTTAGGTATACAGTACATTTACATTTATCACTGGGTGCTTGTACCTGTACATGATGTATCTTGGTTCTTCTTTTTTGCCCATTCCCTGTCCTCCCTTCACCCGCTCTGCCCTTCCCTATTTACAAAGACTTTGTTTCCATTTTTTCCTTTTCTTATACTTTTGCCTTTCCCTTCTTTCCTTTCCCCTTCCCCTCCCACTTTCCCTACCCCTTTGGACCTTTTCTTCCTATTTCAAATTATCAATGATTTGTTTTAATCATTTCAATCCTTATTTACACTTTCAGTTTCTCACACCAGAGAAACTATTCAGTATTTTTTTAAAGGATATAGAAAGCAAATTACAAAAATCTTTTTTGAAATAAACTTGACAACTTCTAAGAATTACCTCAGAAGACAAATTAATAACACTAACTCTGGAGGAAATATAAAATTTCAATAGCACCTATTAAAGAAAGTATATTCCTCGCTTGAAAACCTACCTATATGACAACAGCAGGCTCATAAACATTTTAACTGATAAATTATATCAAACATTTAAAGCAGAAAAAAAAAAGGAACACTTCTCCCCTCATTTTAGGAAATCAACATTGTGCTAATACTAAAACTGGATAAAAATAATAGAAGAAAAAAGTATGAACATAGAAATTTGTTTTAAAAAACAAACTATTAGAAGTCAGATCTGGCAGTATGTGGAAAGTGGTTTTGTTATAGGGATGGCAGTGTTGGTTCAGCATTGGAAGATCCACCCCCATAAGTCATCATTTTAACAGAGGAAAGGAAAAAGCCATATGATCCTGTCAGTAGTTGGAGAAAAAGTATCAGACTAAATTCTACAGCTGTTCATGGTAAAAGCTATCAGGAGACTAGAAGTAGAACAGAACCTTCTCAACATATTAAAGACATGTACTCCATACTTCCAGCAAGAACCCCTTATATGAATGGAGAAGATACAATGCTTTCTCCCTAAGGTGGGGAACAAGGGCAAATATGCCTACTCTTCATCTGTCAATTAAACTATGAAACATAGGCCTAAACCAAAATAGTCTGGCAATAAAATGACACAATTAGGATAGGATTGGCAAGGTAGAAACAAAATCTTTATATGTAGATGAAATGATCATCTACAGAGAAAATACTAAGAAATCTCTAGGAGCCCTTAGAACTTGTTTTTGAATTTAGCAGGAATAGAAAACACAAGGTATATATAAAAATTCAGGTCTATGTATACTTGCTATAAATGAATTAGATATTGAAATTTAAAAGTTAAGTAGGAGTACAAAAGACCTAGAAAATTAAAAAGAAAAAGGAAAAAAAAAAAAAAAAACAGTGTTGGAAGATGTTTAATACCTAATTTTTTTTCTTTTTATTTTTTTGGTACCAGGGATTGAACTCAGGTCCTTGTGCTTGCACAGCAGGCAGCAAAACCACTGAGCTAAATCCCCGGCCCATTTATTACCTAATTTTAAGACTTCCTCTAAAGCTACACTAATCAAGGCAGTGTTGGTATAAGGAAAGACATATAGATCATTGGAATAAAACAGAGAATCTAGAAATAGAACCACATGTATATGGTCCACTGAGTTTTGAAAGATTATTTAACATTAACATTTTATAGAATATAAACTCAATTCAAGAGCAGAGGAAAAGATAGTGATTTCAGCAAATGGCACTAGAACACCTGGTATCCATATGTAAAAAATTAACCTCAGCCCTTTATTTCCATACATAAAAATAATTTGAAAGGATCTATGAACCTAAATATGAAAGACTAAAACTATAAAACTTTAAGAAGAAATTATAAGAGAAAATGTTTATGAATTTAGGGTAGGCAAGAACTTCCTAGGATACAAAACACATGATGTATAAAAGAAAAAAACTGATAAATGGGATTCCATCAAAATTTAGAACTTTAAATGACATCATTAAAATGAAAAGTAGTCCTTGAACTGACCATATTTACAATGCATATAACCTATGACCAGAATATATAAAGAACTCTTACAGCTCATTAATAGACAACCCAATGAAAAAGTAGACACAAGAAGATGATAAATAGCCAGTACAGCACAAGGAAAGGTGAGCAACACTAGAATCAGAAAAATACTAATCAGTACAATAACAATATTTAATTATACACTCATTAGGGAGATGAAGTTAAAAGTTTTAAAAGCCTTGTCATGACTTTTTCTTTTTGTTGGATTCTCTCCCTTTGCATTTAATTTGTCACGCCCAACAGATTCATTCTGCTGGGCTTCCTGGGGTTGTGATCCTCATTGTCTTTTCCTAGGATATTGTCTAAAATTTTTTGGAGTGTTGGTTTGGTATTCATGAAGTTCCTAAGGTTCTGTTTATCATGAAAGTATCATATTTCTCCATCAATTTTGAAAGAGAGTTTTGCAGGGTACATCAATCTGGGTTGGAGGCTGTTTTCCTTTAGGGCTTGAAATACATCACTCCAAACTCTTCTTGCCTTGAGGGTTTGTGTTGAGAAGTCTGCTGTGATTATGATGGACATTCCTTTGTATGTGATTTGTTTCTTTTCTCTCACTGCTTGTAGAATTTTGTTCCTCAGTTGGGTTTCTGGAATCCTAACAATTATATGCCTATGTGTAGATTTTTTTTGATTAAGGCTAGCTGGAGTCCTATATGCCTCACTTACCTGTATGTCAAGGTCTTTTCCCCTCCTTGGGAAGTTTTCTGCCATCACTTCTGTGAATAGTTTTTTTTATGTCATCTGCACTCTCTCCTGTTTCTTCATTGGCTCCAGTTAGTCTTATGTTATTCTTCTTTGCATCATCTAGCAGCTGCTAGATTGCTTTCTTGTGGTCCCCTATGATTTTAAAGCAATTTTTCTTTCCTGGTCACTAATTGCAATGTTATCTTCTGTATCTGAAATTCTGTCCTCACATGTGCTCATTCTGCTATGTAGACTTTCAATGGAGTTTTTAATCTCCTGGAAATCTGTTTGCATCTGTTTTATGGATTCCATTTGTTTCCTATGTTGGGATTCCATCAAGTTCCTCAGATCCTCTATTTTTTCTATCTGTGTCCTCTCTAGATTTATTAATCATGTCTTGCACTATGAGCACAATCTTTGCTGTTATCTGAGAAATTATTTCTGATTTCATTTTTTCCAGATCCTCTTTTGTTGCCAGTTCAGGGAGTCCAGGTGGTTGTGTATCAGATTGTTCCATCTTGTTTCCCTTTGAGGTTAATGTAGGTGATCTGGAAGTCTGTTTTTGAGGCTTGTTTATGTGTCTTCTCATTTCCATGGTTGGAGTAGGGGTGCTGCTGGCACCTGCGCAGCTCACCTCCTCTGCCCTAGGAATGAGTGGTGGAATGGTGGTGGGGAGCCTCCTCTTGGGTGCTGAGATTGACTCACCTCCTCTGCCCTAGGAGCAAGCAGTGGAATGGTCACTATTCAGTATTTACACTTGTGTCCTATTTATTTCACTTAAAGAGTATGGCCTCAATATCCATCCATTTAGCTATAAATGTCTCTAGTTTGTCATTCTTTATGGCTGAGTAGTACTCCATTTTATTTAAAAACACATTTTCTTTATCCATTTTCCAGTTGATGGGCACTTGGGCTGTTTCCAAACTTTAGCTATTACAAACTGTGCCATTATAAACATGGGTGCACATATATCACTGTGGTATGATTCTTTTAATTCTTTGGGGAAGATACCCAGCAGGATAATAGCTGGTCAAATGGGACCTCTAGTCCTAGTTCTTTGAGGTATCTCCATACTGATTTCCACAGTGGTTGCACCAGTCTGCACTCCCACCAACAATGGAGAAGGGTTCCTTTCTCCCCACACCCCACCAACATTTGTTCTTGGTTGATTTCTTGATAGCAGCCATTCTTTCTGGGGTGAGGTGGAATCTCAGTGTTGTTTTCATCTGCATCTCTCAAATAACCAGTGATGTTGAACATTTTTTCATATGTTTATTTGCTGCTTTTACTTCTTTGTCTGAGAAATGTCTGTTCATTTCAGATGCCCATTTTTGAATTGGGTCTTTATATTTGGGGAGTCTGATTTTTTTAAGTTCTTTATATATTCTAGATAGTGGCCCTTTGTCTGAGGAACAGCTGGTAAAATTTTTTCCCACATTGTAGGTTGTCTCTTAGCTCTGTTGGTGGTTTCTCTTGCAGTGCAGAAGTTGTTTAATAAGATGAGATCCCAGTTGTTGATTCTTTGTGCTAGTTCCCATGCTACTGAGATTTTGTTCATAAAGTCTTTTCCTATGCCAATGTGTTCAAGAGTTTTACCTTACCTTCCAGCAAGTTTAGTGTTTCTGTTTTAGTATTTAGATCTTTAATCCACTTTGATCTTAATTTAGTGCATGGTGATAGATATGGGTCTAGTTTTAATCTTTGGCAGGTTGAAATCCAGTTTTTCCAACACCATTTATTAAATAGGCTATCTTTTCTCCAATGAGGGTGGTTGGCTCCTTTGTCAAAGATGAGATGGCTGAGTATGTCTTATTCCAGACCTTTTCTCTGTGCTGCATGTGACTGGGGTATTTTCCCATCTATGACAGGAATTAATGATTGTTACAGAGGTGAAAACCTACATTCATTTGAAGGATCGTGTTAATAATAGAGAGATATTGTAGCCAGTTGATTACTTTAACAATCCATTTCTCCTGCTCTCATAAATAAATCTTATTTATTTTTTCCTTTTCTCTTAATCTGGAAATATTCTCCTTTCATTATGGTGTATATTCGTGTTCAATGCTTAATTTACCTTTAATACCCATCTCCTCACCTCTCCATGGCATTCCTGACCCAGGTGTGCCATGTTAAGCAGTGTCTGCTGCACTGTCATGTCTCCCGGACAGCTGGCACATGAAAACGATCATGAATAGCCATGTTTTTCTCATTGCTCCTTATGCCTCTTTAAAGGCCTCCTTATGGTCTTTAAAAAGGTCTTTTTCAGCCAAATATTCCAATAAAGGAAATTTAGGAAACCCTAATAGAGAGCATCTCTAAGTGGGTATTGAGACCAAAGCAATGGTTTTGAGATTATTTTGTTTTGTTTTGTTTTTGTACCTGGGATCGAACTCTAGTCCTTGCACTTGTGAGGCAGGTGGCAGAACCACTGAGCTAAACCTCGGCCCCTGGCTTTGAGAGTTTTGACATTGAAATGTTCCTATGAAGACCTTTACTAAATGCTGAGTTTCTACAGGAGAAATACAGATGACTGAGACTTACTTCTTATCAACAAAGATCTCAAATGCAAAAGGGATCAAGAGAGGGCGGGTAGGGAGGGAGGGATGAGGAAAGAGAGGGAAAGGAAATAAAAAAAGGAATTAAAAGTGTTATGTACATGGACCAACTCCACACAAGGAATGTAAACGTATCACAAACGTGTACTACTAAAAATTAAAAATAAATAAAATGTTTTTAAAGCTCACAACATAGGGAGAAACAAATAGAAATAAGTTGCTAAATAAAGTAGGATATGAATGCTGTTACAATAGAGAAATCTTCATGGTAAGAAGGAAAAGGAAATTAATTTTATCCGAGAAAATCCTGGGAGGCTCTATAAAAATGTAAGAGTTAAAGATAGGTGGAAATTCAACAGACCTGCATAGGGAAATGGGCCAAGGAATTATTCCAGATAAGGGAGCACCTAAAGAAATAAGTTCCTTTCCGTGTGTGTGTGTGTGTGTGTGTGTGTGTGAGTGTGATATACATATATGTGCTTGAGGATGAAAGAAGGAAATGTAGTGGGAAATACATTAGTGGAAAGATTCATTGCAGTCATATTTTTGAGGCTGCAAAAGCCTCTGAAACTTATTTTCACTCCAGACACACCAAAGAGAGAAATAAGCTTGTGGTGGGAGTGAGAGAACTGGGAAGCCCTGTGTATCTTGCCCGTGTCTGATTAAGCCTACTCTCGGAAGTGGAAAGCTTGTTATTACCCATCAGCATCTCTCTGGCACACAGTGAATCTGTCAATCTCTTCTCCACCTAATTTGAGGCCAGCGCACAGATATGCCCTTGGCGCTGACCTTTCTTTAAAAGGAAAACCTGGCTGCCATCACTGACGTTTTGAATTCAACATTCAGAACTTGAGAGGAATTTCTTTTTGAAGGAAAGAAAGAATGTCAGCCCTTAAGTGACAGCCCTGCTCACTGCCAAGAAGGATGCAGGTTTTCATGATAATCCATGGCAAGGGCAATTTCAGAGGAGAGAAATGATCTGTTGAGTGAAAGCACAATTTTTCTTCAAATCTTCAAGGGGAATCTGAGAACAACCAACCAACTCAAATGATTTGTGTTTCATTTTATAAAGAAAAGAAACACAGGAAGGCTGATAGTCTCTAGGATAGTCCTGTTTCACTGCTGGTTATAGAAAATGACCAGAATTCCTTGCTTGGATGCAGTTCATCAGCATGCCTAAAGTAAGTCACTACACAGCAAGGGTGGGTCGCTGCACCTCATTTCCAAGGTGGCTGAAAAGACATTGTCCCTCATAATTGTCCTAGTCCCCACTGGAAGGGTTTTCATAAAGGTATCACCAGGGAAGCTGTCACCAGAGGCTGGTGGCTTTCCCACAGTCCTACAGGTAGGAAGATGCAGAGAAAAGAAACAATTGGATCATCTGACCCAACCCCAGCTCTCTTTGTATATCAAGGTCACTTTTCTAGGGATCATATTTTGCCTCCGTAAAAAAAAGAGTATGTAGTAAAGACAATTCCTTCAGAGGATCCACACAATCCTGGAAAGTTTGTGTTTGTGATTCACAGTGAGAAATTAGTGCAGTCTTCTTTCTTGCAGAACCAATAAAAGGAGCCCTGGCCTGGGATGTAGGACTGTCACAGGCCCTGGGGTCCTCAGCCCCTGGGAGGCCCCAGTGTCACCCACCCCATGCTGCACCTTACTTGACCTCAGAGCTACCATCCTCGCCCACCCAGAAAGCACTCATTCTCCCCTGAGCCCACCTCTTTCACACCCCTTTGCCAATAGGTTTTTAAAAACACATTTAATTTTTGCTGTCATATTTTTAAACCATCATATTTTATTTTATTGTGAAGAATTTACTCTGAAGTTCTTTTAGAAAGGCCCTATTTTCTCTTACAGCCATAAGCTCACAACCTAAATATGCTAAATCATAGCCCAAGTAAGTGTAACTATGCAGCATACTCTATAAGGAGCAAAGGCATTTTAAGTAAATAATGTCAGTTTTACAGTCAACTACTAGTATAAGATATTCCTAAAAGGGTAGAAATTCCAGATCTGTTGATCTTTACAATGAATGTAAATAAAATTGTATTTATATCAATTAAAAGCAAGCTCTAGGCATTGATGTATTATAATGTTCAAGTACTTTTTATGTCTTGGTAACTCCCTCCCTCTATCTGTATCTTTACAGGATACAGCCTGAATGCTTAAAATACTCTTCTCATCAGTATAATGAGAAGCCTCACAAGAAACTTTACAACATAGGATGCAATAGAATAGGTTACTTTTTCTCGCCTTTAAATGCATATTCATATACTCCTTATATAGTTTCATACTTTTTCAAAATTTGTTCTGAGAATTCCAATCCATGGTTAGTGCAAGAAAAAGACCCTTTTAGGTAAATGTACTTTTAGACTTAGGAGATCACAGAATGAGAATACTAATATAGTAATGCTTAAGGAAATTATCCAGTGTAAACAAGTAGCATGGATGATGACAAATATTCCATATGAAGAATACTGCATTCAGATATTTATAAGTGTTCATCAAGAAAAACATGAAAATGGCACCATATTTAACAATATAAACATGAACTTTTTAAGCATATTACTTACACAAAAATATGTGTAAGGTGAGAAAAACAAATAGGACTATAATTTTAAATTAAGCTAAAACTGGAGATAGTAGGTTGATGACTCAGAATACAGACTTCTGGTGTGGACTGCTTGGATTCAAACCTCAGCTCTGTCACTTGCTTCATCCTTTAGGCAAGTGGCTGGTCTTCCCTTCTCCATTTCCCCATCTATAACATGGGAATGAAAACAGAACTTACCTTACAGCCGTGGCATAAGGATTCGATGGGTGATTCTATGTAAAATACACAGACCTTGACCAGAACTAATAAACATTCAACAAATGTGATCTTGAAAAACTCACAGACATGTCAGTTTAGGCCAGATGTCCTGTCCTTCAGAAGCCTATCTTTACCTACAATCATTTGAATGTAGCTGCCCCACATTATAGATGGGGAAATGGAGAGGGGAAGACCAGCCACTTGGCCAAAGGATGAAGCAAGTGACAGAGCTGAAGTTTGAACCCAAGCAGTCCACACTGGAAGTCTGTATTCTGAGTCATCAACCTACTATCTCCAGAAGTGAGAAGAAATCAGCAATTCTAAGCACCATCTCTCCCCACTCCCAATAATACCAGTACTCCCATTAGTATTTCCAATACTGCACCTTATCCTCACTGTATATAAATATTTTTCTTTAGAAGAGAGATGTCATTACTAAGCTGCTGCAGTGTTGAGGCAAACTACTGTTGTATGTCTTCCAGTGTGTGATGTGTCATAGCAGTTCATTATTCACAATGAATCAAGTACCCAAGTTCGCGACATAAAGCACTCAGGAAGCTAAGGCAAGAGGATTGCTGTGAGTTCAAGGCCAGCTTGGGCTACAAAGTGAGTTCAACCCCAGCCTAAACTACATAGGGAGACCCTGTCTCAGAATGAATCCAAATAAGTTGTCAGTAACTTCAGTAACTTCCAACAGGTTTTCCACATTAGGAAGGAAGCAAAGATGTAAAATATGGTGAATCCTATACCCTGTGGATTAAGCAGTTAGTAGGTGCCTCAGTGTACAAGTGTCACACATCAATGTCATCCTCACGGGTTGCAGGAAAAATTTAAAGTTGAAATTATTGTCCTAAACAATGTTGATAGCAGGGTATTGCAAGTACTTTGAAAGCAGGAGCAGCATATACTGCTGTTCATAGTTATTTTGGGTCAACATATGTTACAGAGACAAGACTCAGAATGACGAGTGGCTTTCCAAGGTATAGACGACTGTTTGGGGTGGCTGTCCTGACCACAGTGTCTAGTACAACAAGCCTCTCTCCTCTGTCTTCTGCTGCACCCCCAGATTGGACCTGCTTTTTGGTCCATCAATAGCAAACCATTTAAACTTAGAATAAAACACAAACTTCCAGGGATGGAACTCATTCAAGATAAGTAAGGCGCCTGAGCACAGACCTTCAGGGGGCACTCAAAATTTCAGTAATCAAAATAAATACTATTTTAGTATAATATCTTTATAACATCGATTGGCAAATTACAGGGCCTGGACCAGCCACTTGTTTTTATAAATAAAATTTTATTGAAACCAGTGCCAAGATTGGGGAAACACGAATGAGGAAGGGCATTGCAAGTGCAAAGGGGAATCCTGTCTTTATTTAAAATCTTGATATTTTGAACATCATAGTATTTTTGTCTGATTTTGATATTTTGAAATATTACATTATAGCAATTTTAAATATTGCATTATGTCACTAATCTATATTCCAAGGGGTTTTTTTGGCAGCCGCTTAAATTTTGTCTAGGGAGCAAGCGTCCACCTCACCCTTGCACTAGCCCTGCAAGCCCCCGAATCAGAGCTGATAACTTCCCACGAATAGATGTTGCTTTTGTCATCACAAAATATAAATACTAGTCCATATTTTTTAAAATGTTTCACCAACCTAAAATAAACTGAAGAAATATAAAGATGTTTTGCCCAGCAGTACAGAGAGAAAGGCAACCCAGTTGTAATAGTGCAACAGGTAAAGATCCAACCTCTTATTTTCCCAACAGGTCTGGCCTCACTTAGCAGTGAGAGCTCAGCCAGGCACACGGATGAGGAGCAGCAGGAGAGCCACTTTCAGACAAAGCTGATGGTGCTTTCATGGAAATGTTCCAGCAAGATTGAAGTTGTATAAGACATAATGCTTTTTGACTGCTTAAACATGTTAGGATCATAATTTTATTTTGTGACTTCTTCAACAGAGGGAAAAGGCTTTCCTTGTTACCTAGTTATCAACTAAAAGAATTTATCTAATAAATTCAAGCTATCATACCAAAGTATGAAGGATCTTGGAAATGCATTAACAAACATTTTTAAGAGGACATATGGCTTGGGATTTCATTAACAGAATAAATATTTGTAGGTTTTCCAAGTTAACAAGAAATGTTTTCTTTCTCTCAGTTTTTCCTGCCTCTTCCCCCACCACCATGCCTTATGTTTTAAAGGTTGGCGTGCTTCTTCTGTGAGTAACACTGTGGATAAATGGATTCAGCAAGGCTGATAGGGTATTGGCTCTCACCTTGGGTAAACTCTTATGTAGGACAAGAAGTACATATCTCAGTTTTCCTATCTGAGATTTGAGAATTGCTACTATAAAGTATTGTCATCATTACAAATGGAAAGTGGTTATCCAGCTACTGCCAATATGACCCAAATGTCCAAATAAGATTACTGGCAAGACAGATACCTGGGTGTGTCCCTTGCATGTGCATAATAACCCCAAAGTGTTTGCTTCGCTGTTTGGACGCAGTTTCTGTCATCTGGTAGAGGGTGGCTGGCATGACTATGGGCAAGTATCAGGGTAACCTGGGCTCATTCACATAATAACTGGGAAGAGCACAAATGGACCATCCTGATGAAAGCAGGACCCCTTGAAGTCTGGCCTACTGACCAGCACATTATCACTTCGATGGCATTCATTGGCCCAAGCAAGTCACAAGATCAGCCAAAACCAAAAGGAAAAGAAATATGCTCTACTTCCTCTGCAGGGAGGGACACACCCTGGTGTCTTTTTTGCCATTAATCTTACCTAGACATCTGGGTCCTATTGGCAGTAGCTGGATAACCAATTTCCATTTCAGGGGGAACTGCAAAGTCTCTCTTGCAAAGGGATACTGATATAGGGAGGAAGATGATTGCAACTACCACAGTTAATAAAGTTGAAAACCCCATTCAATCACCTGTAAGAAAGTAGCATTTTTTAACAGAGGTTTTACTGGGGAAGGGAGGGAATGAAGAGCTATGGTTTTACTAACACTTGCAAATGCAAAATGGTGAACATTGATGAGAAAATGGAAATATGGAAGTATTTTCATTCCCATCTGTCAGGGTTGATAAAGATTGATTTGCTCAGATCTCCTTGGTTTTATGAAACTGAAATTCTTGGCTAAAGCTTCTGAGAGATTCAGGATTCATTCAGAGATGGAAATTCCCATCTGGCTACCTGCCATGTCTGAGTTTAGAGAGCTAATTGCTCCACTTGCAGATCTAATAATTTGATATCCTGTATATGGGTATTGTGTGTCCATTGTTATCTTATTTAATTTGATAATTAAATAACTCTGTGAGATAGCTGTCATCTACATTTCACATGTGTAATTTCTGAGACTTAAAGCCCTCCCTCGTAACTAGCTGGAGGCCACAGATCTTCAAATTGGTAAAGCCAGGACCTTTTTAAATACTTATTACTCTGTAGTGCCATCCCATATCTTTCCCCTTTTTAATTATACTGTGTTTGACTTTACTACCTAAAATTAGAAATACACATATCAAAATAAAACTCATTGAGAAATAATTACTCTGTTATTATCGAAAATAAGCAAAATAGAGATTTCCTTAGATCCCTGAGCATGTTCAAATCCTTTCTTGTGGATCTCCAAAATAGGTAGGACAGGTAAAAAGAAAAGTATTAGAATCATCTGCCAAATGAACATCTATTAACAACAAAGATAAATTCCAATTACTAAGATTTGATTTCCCACAAAATTTTTAAAGAATGTGTATACTGGATAAATTGGGGCTCATTTGGGGGAAAGAACCTCTTCTCCCTCAGCTAAGCTTTCTCCAGTGAGCCAAGTCTGTGAATCCCAGAGTTTGAAGTTTCCTAATCCCCCCTGCCCTGGAACTCAGACCTGCAGGAAGACAGAACACCAGCTGTGGGCACCATCCTGAGAACAAAGCCTGGCTTTGATAGATACAACAGCTGGGGCTTTGGTCTGTCACTGTGCCTTGCTGAGCCTCTCTTTTCCCAACCATAAAATGGGGTGGATAATGCTTAGGAACTATAAATATTAAATGGGAGAATGCATTCAAATCAGGTTGTTCAAATATTAAGTGCTATGTATTTGTCTCTCACTGTACATTTTTCAGTAGAAGCTAGTACAAAATAAAGCAAGCAAGTTAACTACCCCACAGTCCAAACTGTCTTCACACCTTTATTATTCTTTTGCATTTGGGTATCCACATCTCTTTATAAAGCTAAAAGTGTGATGGGAAATGGTATCAGACACCGATTGCCGGGTATCTGGCTGTCCTTAGCCATCCAGTTGCTTCACTACTTTGAGCTCACTTCCTTCCAGCTATGAAACAGAGATATTAAGATGGTAGTCACTCTCCTAAAGCTATGACATAACTGCAGAAGAACCACTAAAGTGGTGCCCAGTATTTCTTTGAGACCTTATCTTACTCTCTTTGGTATTTACAAGAAAATGCATCTGATTCCACCACTTCCAGCACAGAGGAGGTGAGTCAATCCCAGCACCCAGGAGGAGGCTCCCAGGCCGCTATTCCACCGCTCTGAGCACAGAGGAGGTGAGCTGCATGGGTGCCAGCAGCACCCCCCCCCCAATAAAATGAGAAGACACGTAAACAAGCCTCAAAACCAGACTTCCAGATCACCTACACCAACGCCAAAGGGAACAGGATGAAACAAGCTGTTACTCAATCACCTGGACTCCCTGAACTGGCAACAAAAGAGGATCTGGGAAAAATGAAATCAGAAATAATTTCGCAAATAACAGCAGAGATTGTGCCCATAGTTGCAAGACATGACTAATAAATCTAGAGAGGACACAGATAAAAAAATAGTGGAGCTGAGGAACTTGATGGAATCCCAACATAGGAAACAAACAGAATCCATAAAACAGATACAAACACATTTCCAGGAGATTAAAAACTCCATTGAAAGCTTACACAGCAGAATGAGCCAATGTGAGGACAGAGTTTCAGATATAGAAGGTACAATTGCAATTAGTGACAAGGAAAAGAAAAATTGCTTTAAAATTGTAAGGGACCATGAGAAGTCAATCCAGCAGCTGCTAGACAATGCAAAGAAAAATAAAATAAGATTGATCAGAGTCAATGAAGAAACAGGAGAGAGTGCAGATGACATAAAAAACTTTTCACAGAAATGATGGCAGAAAACTTCCCAAGCAGGGGAAAAGAACTTGACATACAGATAAGTGAGGCATATAGGACTCCAAGTAGCTGTGATCAAAAAAAATCTACACATAGGCATATAATAGTTAGGATTCCAGAAACCCAACAGAAGAACAAAATTCTACAAGCAGTGAGAAAAAAGAAACAAATCACATATAAAAGAAAGCCCATTGGAATCACAGCAGACTTCTCAATGCAAACCCCCAAGGCAAGAAGAGCTTGGAGTGATGTATTTCAAGCCCTAAAGGAAAGCAGCCTCCAACCCAGATTGATGTACCCTGCAAAACTCTCTTTCAAAATTGATGGAGAAATAAGACACTTTCATGATAAAGAGCACCTCAGGAACTTCATAAATACCAAACCTGCACTCCAAAAAAGTTTAGACAATATCTTGGGAAAAGACAACGATGATCACAACCCCAGGAAACCCAGCAGAATGAATCCATTGGGCATGACAAATTAAACCCAAAGGGGGGAGAATCCAACAAAAAGAAAAAGTCATGACAATGATAAGTCAATACGTATCAGCTATAACCATCAATGTTAATGGTCTCAATTCACCATTCAAAAGAAATAGACTAGAGAATGGGTCAAGAAGCAAGATCCAACAATATCCTGCATACAAGAAACACATTTAATTCAAAAAGAAACTCATAGACTGAAAGTTAAAGGGTGGAAAACAATACTCCATGTGACAGGAACCAGAAAAAAAGCAGGAGCAGCTATCCTCTTTGCAGATCAAGTAGATTTCAAACCAAAATCTGAAACACTTCTGGTCCCAACAATTTCAGATAAGGGATAGTGAACTTATATGTATAAATCTATTGTGAACATGTGTTTTCATTCCACTTAAGTAAAAACTTAAGAACAGAACTGTTGGTTCTTAACAGTAATACAAGTAATTTCTATATTGTTTTCCAAAATGGTTTTATCATTTTACATTCACAGTAGCAGCATTCAAAAGTTCTAACTGGTTCACACCTAAACTGACATCTGTTCTTGTAAAACTTTTAACTACATCTCCCTAATGAGCATATAATACAATCTTGTTATTGCACTGATTAGTATTTTTCTGATTCTAGTGTTGCGCACCTTTCCTTGTGCTGTACTGGCTATTTATCATCTTCTTGTGTCTACTTTTTAATTGGGTTGTCTATTAATGAGCTGTAAGAGCCCTTTATAGGGCCGGGGATTTAGCTCAGTGGTTTCACCGCCTTGCTGCACAAGCGCAAGGACCCGAGTTTGATCCCTGGTACCAGAAAAATAAAAGAGTCTTTTATATATTCTGGCCATAGGTTATATGTATTATAAATATAGTCTGTTTAAGGACTACTTTTCATTTTCTTAATGATGTCATTTAAAGTTCTAAATTTTGATGGAATCTCATTTATCAATTTTTTTCTTTTAGACATCATGTTTTTTGTATCCTAGGAAATTCTTGCCTACCCTAAATTCATGAACATTTTCCCTTATAATTTCTTCTTAAAGTTTTATAGTTTTAGTCTTTCATATTTAGGTTCATAGATCTCTTCAAGTTATTTTTATATATGGAAATAAAGAGTTGAGGTTAATTTTTCATATACGGATACCAGGTGTTCTAGTACCATTTGCTGAAAACCCTATCTTTTCCTCTGCTCTTGAGTTGAGTTTATATTCTATAAAATGTTAATGTTAAATAATCTTTTAAAACTCAGTGGACCATATATGTGTGCTTCTATTTCCAGATTTTCTGTTTTATCCAATGATCTATATGTCTTTCCTTATGCCAACAGTGCCTTGATTACAGTAGCTTTAAAGGAAGTCTTAAAATTAGGTAATAAGGGCTAGGGATTTAGCTCAGTGGTGCCACCACCTGCCTCGCAAGCACAAGGTCCTGAGTTCGATCTCCGGTACCAAAAAAAAAAAAAAAAAAAAAAAGATAATGAATGTCCTCCAACACTTTTTTTTCTTTTTACTTTTCTAAGTCCTTTGTACTCCTACATAACTTTTAAATTTCAATATCCAATTCTTCACTTATAGCAAGTATACACAGACCTGAATTTTTATATATACTTTGTGTTTTCTAATCCTGCTGAATTCAAATACAAGTTCTAGGGGCTCCTAGAGATTTCTTAGTATTTTCTCTGTAGATGATCATTTCATCTACATACAAAGATTTTACTTATACCTTGCCAATCCTATACTAATTGTTTCTCTTTATTGCCAGACTATTTTGGTTTGGGCCTGTTTCAAAGTTTAATGGACAGACGAAGAGTACTCATATCTGCCCTTGTTCCCTACCTTAGGGAGAAAGCATTGTATCTTTTCCATTCATCTAAGGCATTTTTGCTAAAGTATGGAGTACATGTCTTATCCATTGAGAAGGTTCTGTTCTACTTCTAATCTCCTGATAGCTTTTACCATGAATAGCTGTAGAATTTAGTCCAATACTTTTTCTCCAACTACTGACAGGATCACATGGCTTTTTCCTTTTCTTTCCTTTCTTCCTTCTTTTCCCTTTCTCTTAAAATGATGACTTGTGGGGGTGGATCTTCCAGTGCTGAACCAAAACTGCCATCCCTATAATAAAACCACTTTCTACATCCTGCCAGATCTGACTTCTAATAGTTTGTTTTGTTAAACAAATTTTTATCTATGTTCATACTTTTTTCTTCTATTATCTTTATCCAGTTTTAGTGTTAGCACAATGTTGATTTACTAAAATGAGGGAAGAAGTGTTTCTTCTTTTTTCTGCTTCAAATGTTTGATATAATTCATCAGTTAAAATGTATACGAGCCTGTTGTTGTCATATAGGTAGGTTTTCAAGCTAGGAATATACTTTCTTTAATAGGTGCTATTCAAATTTTATATTTCCTCCAGAGTCAGTTTCATTAGTCTTCCAAGATACTTCTTAGAAGTTGTCAAATTTATTTCGAAAAGGATTTTTGTAATATGCTTTCTATATCCTTTTAAATTCTGTAAATTCTGTGGTAATGTCCTCTAAATTTTGATATTGTAATTTTAAAAATGTATAATTCATATTGTGTAACATGAAGAAAAAGTCTAAAAGAGTAGGGGAAGTGGGAGGGGTAGGGGAAAGGAAAGAAGAGAAAAAAAAATATGAGAAAGGAAAAAATGGAAACAAGGTCTTTGCAAATACAGAAGGGTGGAGCGGGTGAAGGGAGGGCAAGGGAAGGGGAAAAAAATAAGAACCAAGATACTCATGTAAAGGTACAAGATCCCAATGATGAATGTAACCATATTTTATATCTAAAATGTATCAATAAACTTAAGGAGGGGAAAAAAAGAAAATGCACCCATTTAACATATCAAGGCATGTAGAAAAGAGGCTTTTATCACTTTCCTCTCTCATTTGTTTGGGTTTTTCCAATTCCCCCTTGTGTAGTTTTTCAAGGTGAGTGTAATCACAGGTGTGTATTGCCCTCAAGTCTGCCAAAGCCTACAGAGGGGCAGCATTTTGAGGAGGGTCCCTGGGCCAGGGCATACTCCTAGCATCCTGCCCAGTCTGTGCCTACTGCACAGAGGCGGAGAGCCTGGGCTTTTCCCAGAGAAGTGCTCTGGCCTCTGGACTTGCTTTAACCAGTTGACAAGCATCATTTCCCCACAGGTCTGGTATATTTTTCGTTGTAAACTGAAATCCTGTCCAAAGATTCCAATATCACTGTAACCTAGTAAGGAGTAAACCTTCAGTGCTGACATCATAATTTAGCAGCATCAAGCTTGTGCCGTGAGACCTACAGAGTTTTCAGAATGATCCTAAGAGGTGCTCAGTGGCTAATTTGAGCCTTCAGAGCCAGCGGTACCTAAAAATAAAGCTTTTTCTGTGGATATTTTTGTATCATCTTCCCCTAATCCTCAACAGATTTCTAATTCCAACACTGACATAATGCTGACTCTCTGGCTGAGCCAATGGCCCTGGCTGTAATGCTGGTGCTCCCTGCCCCGTGGACAGTAACCCCACTGGGCTTCCCGAATGCACCTTTTCCACTTCTGTGAGGCTGCATCTGCTTTCAATTACATATAATCCCGTTGTGCTGCTGACAGATAACAGATAAGATACAGCTCCCGTCTAGAGCCAGAATTTTTATTTTAAAGCTAGACTTTCAACGGTCAGTCTATTACTCCTTCACCAGTGAGAAGGGAACATTATCCTTACTTAAGGACAGATCTCAATTTCATCTCATTTTTCTGTTTCATAAATCACATCTTTATAAGATTAGGATTCGTGACATTGAAAATAATAGTTTATTTTTAAAATCATGTACTTTTTATTCAAAGCAAACCTAATGACAAAACCTGTAGATTTCCTTAAGTAGTTCTATGAATATTAGATGACTTTGGTTTTCTACATAAATTTTGCTATTCTGCATGGAAGGTGAATTCAGTGTCTTGCTTTTTGCATCTGGGAGATGCAAAGCCTTGGACTAGAGAAGTATCACCATGAAGAGCAGATAGTTTCAAGTTAGACTGCCTGTGTTTCAGTCCCACCTGTATAACTTCAAATAAGTTACTTAATCTCACAAGGCCTTCTACCCTGAATCTATAAGATGGCCATAAAGGCAACTGAACAAAGAATGGACCATGGCCAAAATCAGATCATATATTATATTACCTTGATCTGATCATTACATCTATAAACATACTGTGCCCCATAAACATATGCAATTACTATGTCAATTAAAAATAAAAATTTATTTAGAAGGGCCAAGGATTTAGCTCAATGGTTCCACAGCCTGCCTCGCAAGCACAAGGTCCCAAGTTCGATCCCTGGTACCAAAAAAAGAAATTAAAAAATACATTTAGAAAAAAGGAAAGAAATACATTTCTCAAATATCCAAAGGCTAAACAGAATAAAACATAAAAAAAATCAGACCTTACACAAAAATTGATTCAAAATGGATCACAGTCTAAAATGTAAAACATAAACTTTTTTTAAAAACTGGAGAAAATCTTTAGAATCTATGACTAGGCTCAGAGTTTCTAGAATTGCTACCAAAATCTAATCCATAAAAAGGAAAACTGATATACCAGATCAAAATTAAAAACTTGTGCTAAATGAATGATCATAGTTAGAGAATTAAAAGACAAACTACAAGCAAGGAGAAATACTTATCTGACAAGACTCATATTAGAATATGCAAGGAGCTTGTAAAACATGACACAAAAAACCAATCCAATTAGAAAGTGGACAAATGGTATGCCTAGACATTTCACTGAAGGTCTACAAATGGCAAATAAGCATATGAAAAGATGTTCAGCATCATAAGCTATTAGAGAAATGCCCATTAATACCACAATGAAGTATCACTGCACCTATGAGAATGGCTAAAATAAAACGAAATAATACCAAATGCTGGCAAGAATTCAAAAAAGCTTGATGACTCACATTTGCTGGTAGGAATGTAAAAATGGTACAGCTACTCTGCAAAGTAGTTTGACAGTTACTTTTAAAACTAAAAATAAAATTTGGGCTGGGGATTTAGCTCAGTGGCTCCACCACCTGCCTCACAAGCGCAAGGAACCGAGTTCAATCCCCAGTACAAAAAAAAATAAATAAATTAAATTAAAAATAAAATTTGAAAAAGAGCTGGGGATTTTAGCTCAGTGCAAAAGCCTTGTATTCAATCCTCTGTGCCACAGAAAATAAAATAAAGTAAAATGAAACTAAGAGTGACCTTATCATATGACCCAGCCACTTCACATTCGGGCATAGTAATAGATAACTTATGCTTACCCAGAAACTTGTACATGAATGCTCAAAACAGCTTTATGGACAATAACCCCAAACTGGAAGCTATTCAAATGCCCCTTGATGTGTGGGTGATCAAACTATGTATACCCATACCCTGGAACACTGCTAACAAAAGGAACAAACTGGTGATACATACAACTTGGACGAACCTCAAGGAAATTACACTGAATAGAAAAAGCCAATTTCGAAAGTATACATACTACACCTTTAGTTCCATTTACATCACATCTGTGAAATAACCATAGAGATGGATAACTCTGTCTGGTGGCCAGGAGTCAGAGATAAAGAAAAGGAAAAGTTGTGGAGACTTAACAGGAGAGCACAAGGAAGTGTGTGGACAGTGCATTTGCAGTGTGCTGACCTAAAACTGCTCATGTGGCTCAATGGCACGAGCTTTACACACTCTCCATGAGCCAAATCAGTGCACGTATAGCTGGTGAATGTTGACTTCCTAGTTTTGTGCAAGATGTATTACTGTGAGGGAGACTTGGCAAAGGGGGCATAGGATTTCTCTGTGCATTTTTTAACTACATGTGAATCTATAATTATTTCAAAATTAAACTTTTTTAGTGTTTTCTAATAACACCTGCCACCTAGGATTGTGAATGGGCGTTTAATGTATCTCCAGTGTAGTTGGTGCTCAATAGATGCAAGAAGCTGCTGCTGTTGCTATGTAGTTGAAGGACCTGTCTCAGAAGAGAGGCATAAGCTAGAAGATCACCTCCACCCTAGCAAGGATGGGGCTGTGGGCGCAGTATAGTGTCCCTGTACCTAGGACAGGATAGCACTATGAGGTGCTAAATCAGCATGATGAACAGTGAGTCATTTTGAAGATCCCATGAAGGATGATGTTTGAAAAATGGAGCAAAAGGGATGATGTAGTGATATCCAGGGTAGGACACAAATTAAATACTGTAAATGGTGATTTTAGCTGGACTGCCTGCTAGGAAAAAGGACGGAGAGCAAGTAAGCCGAGATGTTGAAATTTAGTTTGAACCTGAACATGACTCACCTGGAATAACTGTCCTCAGCTCTAACCCCTTGGCTCATCCTTCCCTGCACTGAACTTTTCCAAAACTCCCGAATATGCTATGGTCAGTGCCCAGTGGCACTGTCCTCCACCATGCTGCAAGTGGCCCTATGGCCTTCAGCCCTTTCACTCACAAAACAAACAACTGTGACCAAACTCACCTCTGCCATTAGTAGTAGTATTGCAGATCCAGCTGGGCCACCAAAGGAAGATTGGTTCTCTCAGGTTAAAGGACCTGGCGGTAGCATCTGAACACAGGATCCCAAGGACCACACCAGAGGGTTTTTGAATGATGCTGCCCTGTACCAGCCCTTGATCCAAGCACCTCAACTCTTTTTTGCCTCCCGGTGAGATTCCTGCCTATTTGAGCCTCCTCGTTCCTTGCAAAGCTCTAGTCCTACCACTAATAACTAACAGCCCCAAGATCTCAGCGGGGAATGTAGCTCAGTTGCACCGTGACTGCCTCGAAAGCACAAGGTCCTGAATTCAATCCCAGGTATCAAAACAAAAAGCAAAACCAAGAACTCTGTTTGCTGAGTATCTGTGAGATGCCAGCACAATGGTAGGCAAAATATGAAATATAAATATATGTACTACTATAAGACACTTTTGCTTAAGAAGCTTACAGTTCCAGCAAAGTGGACAGTTGGTGGACACACATACACACACAATCAGAAATATTGTGAAATGCTGGTTCTAACTAAAACAGAAGTTCAAAGAAGAAAAGTTCAATGTGCTTGCATTTCCACAAATACGAGAAAATAGTGGCCCCATCAAAGCACACATCTGTGTTACCTGGGATAGGAATGATTAAAGTAGTGACTCATTATTATCAAAAGCCAAAAGGAAAGTGACACAAGTCAGTGTTAGACTGAGTAGATGCTCTTTGCGTCCAGCCCTATAATAGATGAGCATATGGGGTCATTAAAAAATTTAAGACCTGATTCAACTTATTTATTGAGCATCTAATACCACTATGGTAGGTACTGTGGGATAATGTGAAATGAAATAGGCATGTTCTGTGCCCTCAGAACAGTTCTCAGTAGTGCAAATGAGAGAGATGAGATAAATGATACAAAAGGACGAGCTGGAGAGGAAATGGAAGGATGCGCCGAGTGAGCGAAGTGCAGAAGTAGCCAACAGTGTGTGAAATGAGCACAGCTCCATCCCACTTTCACAAGTCATCTCCATGTTAGGAATGATTTTAGCTTTCTCTCAGCCTCTCTTGGGGAGAGAAAAACAGGCCAAAGAGTGAGAGTGATTAATACCACTCAATACATTTTCAACAGAAAATCTCACATTTGATGCTTGTACCTTTCATTGTTTTCTTCAACTTTACTTACATTTACATTTATATTATTAAATATTTAAATTGAATTACATGATACTCATTTGCTTCCTGGTAACTAGCAATGAAAAGAACACTAGATTCTAAAACTAAACTCGGCAAATGTGGCGCCTGTATTTTTGTGCATTTATGGATATTGTGTCACGGTCATACAGGCACTGATACGGTGCTGATAAAGTTTCCAGGATCAGAAGTTAGAACATGAAGAATCAATATGAATATTAATGAACTTACATTTTTATATCTAGAAGACCATAAATATGAAAATTTACATACTATTTGTGAAAATCACTACATTCATTACATTATACTCAACTTGTAGTCTTTTCTTCTCTTTTGATCCCAGGACTTCTTATTTTTTTTCATCTCTTAAGTCTATGAAAGATTTTTAAAAATTAGCAAGAAATATTGAGAATGTTATCAAAAATTAAATTACACTTAAATTTTATCAGTTTCAAGATACGCTTCAAATATGTAGTTCTCTTTGCTCATTGAATTTTGCTAAATATTAAGTTTATAATTGTTTAGTCATAATCATACATGGTCCTCTATATTTTTAATAGTTTTGACTAGCCTCTCTCCAAACAAGAATACATGCCAAATTCGGGATCAATAATTATAAAATATTATTACCAACATGATGATTAATTCACTTAAATATAACACTTAACTTTATGTGGTCTAACTACTACCTACATTTTCTGTCCAGTTAATTTTATCATACTGATATTCTGGAATATGAGATTCATAAGGACAAAGATTTTAGTCAAATTGATCACACCCAAATCCCTAGAACCTAGGAGAATGCCTGACAGATAGTCAGTGTGTAATTAGTATTATCAAATAAGTATTGGTAAATGAACAAATGAATGGATTTTCTTTATTCAAAAACTTGCTAGGGCTGGGGATTTAGCTAAGTGGTTCCGGTGCCTGTCTCACAAACACAAAGTCCCAAGTTCAGAGTCACCAATGATACTTTGAACATGGGGAATGATTATTTAATGTTTTTAGCTTACCATTTCCTTGATACAAAGAAACAGCAATGACCAAGTGTCAGAAATTAATTGAAGACTAGATCCAAACAAACTACATACAGAGTAGTATATCTTGGCTACCAGATAAATGGCACCACCAGGGCCACTCTGTTACCACCTGCTGCCAAGCTGTCAGTTCCTGATCCAAGTCAGCTTCACGTATGGAGAAACTGACTTGCAGTGTGACTGGAATCTGTGCCACTGAAAGATCAAAACTAGTGCCTCTGTGAGCTTCAAGAGACAGAAATAACAATAAAGAATCATGACAATTATAGGTGAGTCTAAATAATAATGCTGGAAGAGTCAAAAGATAAGAAAATAATCTCACACTTTCTCTACTCCCCAGATCTAGCTTTTTGTACCAAATGAGCACAAATAAAATCTGTCATTAATTCCCAACAATTAATTGCCAACTGTTTGGCTTCCATTGGAATTCAAAGCTTATAAATGGTTCTTAATCTTCTTACTGTATTTGGAGTCATATTGCCTGCAACCACGCTAGGAAAATTCCACTTTTCTTTCCAACTCTTAGGGAAGCTCTGATCCCAACTGTCTGAGTTTACGTCCCAGTTCTGCCAGCCATATGGCCTTGGACAAATTGCCTGCCTCTCGTCAGCCTCTGGGGCCTCATGTATTAAAGGGAGTAGTTATACCTGTAATGCCTATTGTTATGCAGCTTCAGTGCAATAGTATATAGTGAACTTTCTATAAATATCACCTATTATTACTAGAATCTGCCTCATTTGCTATAAATTACTCAGTTTGTCGAGCACCAACATTTGTTAGACTTTTTAAAAACACATCCTCTTAGTCATTGTTTCCTTAGAAGTAAGGCAATGGAGATTTAGTAGATGGGTGCATCTTAGGTTTCTATAGTCAAAAGAAATTTGTGTGACCAATGCCAGAACACTGCTAACAGATTGTTTCTGATTGGAATATCAAATGTGTTCATTAGCAATTGTGAGAAGTGCTCAACAGTACAATAAAGTATATCAGCAACATCTGGATCTTTCATGGGACTGTGAGAGATAGCAGTGGTAGATGGGTTGTTAATTCCTAAATTAAATGAATTAACACTGTTGCTTAATATCCTGAGAGCAGAGCAGCCTTCGGCCCTTCCTGCTTCTCTCTGTCTCCATTTACAAAATGGGGATTGGTGTCTTCTATGCACCTACTTAATAAGAAAGATTAAATTGTCCTTAAGAAATGGACTTAAATAATCACCATGATTATTAATTTAGCCAGTGAAACGAGCAGCTAGGGAGCTTGGGTTATGGCACAGAAGCACATGCTCCTGCTTCTGCCTGAGCTGCCTGACTCGCCCACTGCATTCCTCATAGTCAGACAGGGACCACGAAAGGCACAGAGGCAAGTTGTCTTCTTATGGCTCTTGCAATTTCTGGCATTGAGGAAGCTGTCTGGAGGAGCTAGGTGTGGAGTACACCCAATATAGCATACCAATTCTGTGAGACACATGTAAAGAACTCCTATTTAAAGATTTGTGCTAATTCCCCAGTGGAATACACAAGATGATAATTTGAGGCAGGCAGTGGAACCACTGAGCTAAATCCCTGGCCCAAGATGATAATTTGAGATGCAATAAGAAAATATTAGGACTTCTATTTTTATCTTCTACTGTACTTTTATCTTTTCATAAAGAGGAAAGAAATTAGTCCATGTTTACTTAGGGTTGATAGTAGCACATAGATGGGATAGACAGAGGTTAGATGAGTAGATTAGAGAGATAAATAGATGATAGAAAGAAAGGAAGAGAGATGGATTCACAGTGAAAGTTACTGGTTCCAAATGTTTCTGAGAATGGTGTGTGATACATGAAGCTTGGAGACACTGATCATACACAGTGTGTGTGTCTGACGTCTCAGCACTGGCCCAGGTGCGCATGCTCACACTTCCCTCCATGCTCACCTTACTGATGATTCCCAAATTGTGTCCTCAGCAGTCTTAGCATGGGTCCCAGTGAACCTCTCATCTCACCTGTTGTGAATGTCTGCCCTTTTGTGGGGTAAACTTTGCCAAGTTATGAAAGGGCCTTATTTCATCCTATAGCCAAATCATGAATTTCAGCAGTGCTGTCAGGAGCTTGCACTGCATGGACATGTTCAAGGTCTCACAGGCATCCTTAGACAGCCTGGATTCCTGGATGCTAAAACCTCTAGTCCAGAATAGGTCCAGGGACAGAAAAATGCTCCATCAAAATCTGAACTCATGACTGACCTGCAGCCTTCCTGGTACAGATTTTCCCTCTATTTACCCACAAGCAGCATCATAATGAGTGAAAGTGTTGACTAGAAACCCAGGAATTTCAGAATTTATGTCTTAGTTTCTTTCTTTAGGAATGTGCTTAATCTCTCTTCACTTTATGTTTTAGGAAATGTGCCAAGATGTTGTAGTAGCAAGGGAGAAGAGATGGATCTCTAAGGGGCGGGCAGGGCTTTTAGTTTCAAGTAGGAGGCTTTGCATCCTTCATCATATCTTCCCAGTAAGCTTTGAGAAATATTCATCTTTAATCAGGAGAAACATTTTGAATGTTTTCATTTATTACAGATGAGTGTTTTGAAAGAAAAAGGAAATGTTATTT
Organism: Heterocephalus glaber; assembly: GCF_053883595.1. Lineage (NCBI taxonomy): Eukaryota > Metazoa > Chordata > Mammalia > Rodentia > Bathyergidae > Heterocephalus > Heterocephalus glaber. The sequence goes on from NW_028258317.1 coordinate 32,773,030, forward strand.
CACATTCCCATGTTAATTTTTCAATGAAAAGAGCCAATCAAGTTGTCCATCACCCAACCTTCCTAAATTCTAGACATTAAAATTAATGTCAATTAAACATTGGTTAATAATTTTAATCACAGGCCTATTTTTTTGGATCACATTTATGACATGTTTTTAATTTTTCTTCATGGACTCTGTTGTGCTTCTGGGACTTCTGGCATTGTTAATTTAACCACATTTCACAAGACTTGGGAGAAGGTTATGATGAAAGAAGTTAGTGTTTGTTGCTGAGCTTTTCTAACAAAGTGCTTGTCTTTCCTCTGTGTCTGATGCCAAATCAGTGACCAGGAAAACTGCCCCCTATTTTCACACTTGCTCTTCGGCATATGAGATCTCCATGGGGATGCATTTGATTATGTGATTTGCAGATATCACTTAGCGGGCAGAGGGAACCGTAGGCATGCTAATGTCCTCTTACTGAGTGACCTGTGTGACATTTGACTAATTTTCATGGGTGGAAGGGTAAGAATGAGGTTCTGTATCTTTGGTAAAGCTCTATACAAATTTACACTGAAACTACAATTTAGATTCAGCAAAAGCATTTTTCAACCAGTGGCTTTCCAGGGTTAAGGAAAAGAGACAAAGGACTTGAGGATGATTTATATCACTAAAAATTTCTTCCAGATCGTTTATATTTTTATCAAGAAAAAAAAATGGAGCACTTTCAAAACAGTTATCAGATAAGTAGCAAAATTCCCATGTAGAATTGGTATTTCTACCAGGAAGGACAACAGGTATTATTGGCATCATTCCATTTGCTCAGTTTAAGCAGAGTCACTACATGATTAACTCAGAGTAATTAGGGAGGGGCTGGTCTGAGCTGAATAGAGAGTCAGTTGCAGAGCACCTTCTTGTAAGTAAAAGATGCGCTATGTGCATTCTGGCCTGGCAGAAGCCCTGCTGTCCTGCCAGGTGGGGATCGGCACTGGTGCCAGAGCCTAGCCAGTGCACTGTATAAATTATTTTAATAATCCTCAGGAATTGCTGTGTGTGCTACAGAATAGCTTAACAAAGTTTTCCTATAACTGCCAGACCCTTTGAACTGTGCATCAGGAATTGGGCTTTCACATTTGTATAGCTCAGATTAATAATACTTTGGTGCATAGTCATGTAATAAATAATAATAGATGGTTTTTTAATTGGATAGTATAATAATGGATGACAGTAAATTCAAGGAATTAAAAAATAAAACACATAATAAGAATGCCAAAAAGAGGAAGGGGAAGTGGGAGGGGTAGGGGTAAGGAAAGAAGGGAATGGAATTAATATGAGAAAATGGAAAAATGGAAACAAAATCTTTGTAAATAGGAATGGAAGGGTTGAAGGGAGGGCTGGGCAAGGGTGAAAAATAAGAACCAAGAGAGACTATGTAAAGGTGCAAATTTCCAATGATGAATGTCATTATATTGTATGCCTAAAATGTACCAATGATTAGAATGAATAATCGATAATGCAAAATAGGTAGAAAAGGTCCAAAGGGGTAGGGGTAGTGGTAGGGGCAGGGGAAAGGAAAGAAGGGAAAGGAAAAATGCTGAGAAATGGAAAAAAATGGAAATAAAGTCTTTGTAAATAGGGAAGGGTGGAGGGGGTGAAGGGAGGGCTAGGAATGGGGAAAAAATAAGAACCAACATGCATCATGTAAAGGTACAAGTTCCTAATGAGAAATGTAAATGTGTTTTATACCTAAAATGTACCAATAAAAGAATTTAAGCAGTAAAAAAAAGAATGCCAAGATTCATCCTTAAAGTCTTGTTAATCTTCTTTTGAAGAAGTTGTCTTCTTTAACATCCAGAAGAATAAACTTGTAGATATTCAGTGGCCCTGAAAATAATCTCACAACACCAAGGCCAACCCCGAACCCATTGGCTATACACATTAAGACTGTTTCTGTTACCGTCCCCCATTGCGTGCAGTGTAATTAAAACCCTTTTACAATTGAATTCCTAACAAAATCAATAGCACATTGCAGGGCTTCGAGGCTGCTTCAGGATTCAGTTACAGCAAGCCTAAGTCAAGTGAGGATCAGGAATTATCGGTAAATGTGGGTGAGCCCCCGAAAATGGGCAATTACCATTGTATGTCACACAGGGCTACATAAAAGGAAAGCAGAGAGGCATTTTAAATGGCCTCGACTGCCATTCATGTGTCACCTAAATTTACATGCTGTAGCCTGATGTATATTCATGTCTGCAAATCACAGTCAAAAGAAAACTAATGATATCAACTTCTGTTGACATTAAACAGTGGGAAATTCTGTAAAGGATTTCAGACCCATCTCTGTACTTCGTTTTTGCTTTGTAGAATCTATGTACAAGGTGTTTTCCTTCAATTTACTGTATTTTATGATCCCCCTAGCTTTGAGGAAAAGAAGGAAGTCAGTGGAATAGGTATTTTTTCTTTCTTACAGACCAAAAGACAGGTTTGAATGTTTTCTTCTTTCCTAAAATAATTTCCTTAAATATAATTTTTAAAATTTGAACTCTCCACTGGTGATTATTTTTGCTCTTCTGAAGCCTCCCCCTTCAGGTTTCATCCTGTTCCTTCAGGTTCTGTGGTGTCCCTGGACTGTCAATCCCAGCTCATGATTATTTGTCTCCCGTTTAGCCACAAGGTGCAGATTTGCTAGCTGAAAGGCGTTCTCTGACAGTTACTCCGGATGTATGTCCAAAGGCTTAGCCGGCTGCACTGGAAAATTTCCCTAGAGGATTATTCTGTAGAATGTGCGGTCATTCATTGAGCTGTCTGATGTGGAAGGAGTGAAAATGAAAGGACCTACCACGGAGAAGCAGGCCCGTAAGGCCCTTTCAGGGCAAAGAAAACCAAAGGACATTTTCTAGTCCACTCCAGTTTTGAAGCATATTCTGGGAAGTAGGGTATCAAGGGATATTTTCTTATTGGTATTTTTTTGAGAAGTCATTGAGAGAGCCCTAAATCAGGAGCTGAAGGCAAACTGAGTGATGCCCACGGGCGTGCTCAGAAATGACCACCAACCCAGAGTCCTCCATCTGCCCAACACTCACAGGTTTTTCAGAAGTCTATAACAGTATTTGGAACTAGAAGGGAAAATGTATTGTAATGATTCCAAAGTTTAAAAAAATACAATTCTACAAAAATCAATATTATTAGTTTAATTGAATAACTGCAAAATATTTAATATCAGCCTCAGTAAGTATTAGATTTACCCTTTGTAAAAATTCTGTTACATGTGAAAACAAATTGTGGATTCAGTTTTCTCACTTTCCAAGGTTTTGAGGAAGTTATTTGTAAATTAAAGCCAGTGATTTAAAATTCAAAATTATAAGAAACCTGTCCATTTTTTACACAGGAATGTATATTTTGTGTGGGATGTGGGCGTGTTCTTAACATTCTTTATATGACATGTGTGGTAGGACCTAAAAAAAGAGCCTGCAGCTCTTGAAGGTTTTAAAACAGCTCTGCACCTGTCACTGCTCTTCCAGGTATATGATCATTCCTGCAGGTGCACATCTGTTCAGCCAAGAGCAGAGAGGACAGAGTACAAGACAGGGAGAGAGGGTCTGGCTTGTTCCTCTGGAAGGACCCTGAGAGTAGGTAAAATATAAGAGCAGTCGTTTCATCCAACAGGAGGAAATGCACAAGGCCTTCTGCATTGCTGGAGAGATCACCGGATGGTGCCTGGGTTCTCTTTGAGTTGGGAAGCAAAGCCATCACGTTGGATCACATCGGTAGAATTCCAGTGTCCCCTTATCTTAGTTGTGTTCTCTCTGAGCAGATAACCAGATCCTCATGTGCTCTCGTGTTCTAACAAACCTTTCCAAGTTAGACAGAGATTTCCATTTTTTTAGAACAGAAAATTCAGCGTGGCAGGGACAGGAGAAAAGGAAGATTCCCTGGATTTCACGTGTGATCATCCTGGTCTTTAACTTGGTGGCCTGACTTGTTCAGTTTTTATTCTGTTCATTATACATGGGGAGATGAATACTGATTCCCTCCAATGCATGGAGAGCAATACTTCCATACAATCACATCCTCCCAACAATAAGCACTAATACACTAATTCCTGCAGAATTCTTTCTTTGCATATACTAAAGTATTATTGATTTATTTTTATGAGGTGTGATGATGCTTTTAAAATATTTTTCAGTTACCAATGTATCTTAGATGTTTTTTATTTCAGTACATATGAATTACCTCTTTCACATTGATGACCACCTGGTGTCCCACTGCATAGCTGGGCCATAATTGATTTCATTGACCCTTTAGCTTTGACCTTTCAAGAGAATGGATCATGTGCCAAAATAGACCATTGTATACTGGCTAGAAATATGTTTTGGCTTAACTTATCCCAGGAGCAGAAAGGACCAAATCTTTCTCTTTACTGATGTTAGTTATTAAATGTAAACCCTATATGTTTTTGTCATTTATTTATTTGTTTGTTTTTGTTTTTGCCTTTTCCTCTTATGCAGTCATCTACAGCCAGGGACAAGGATGAACCAGCTCTCCCGGTAGGAAGCAGTGGCCCTGTTGCCTGCTCCTGTGCCTGTGGGAAGGGTGGGGCGGGTGGGAGGTGGGGACCTGTGCCGGGCAGATGGTCTTCTCCCTTGGAATACATATCTGGGTCAGTCCACTGGGCTGCATGTATACTCTGTCCTACAATTAGTTACGCTGAATTCGGACGTTCACTGACATGTTATTTTTGGTCCTAAGTTTCAAAAGTTTGAATTCTCTCTTCCATTGGGTATAAACTATTATAGGAGTTGAAAGAGTGAGAAATTTCCATATTACATTCCAAGGGATGTTGAGTTGATACTTGGGGAGAGTGTGGAATCTAATGCTTGACAATTGTTTTCTTTGTTTATCTGCGTGCACACACCTTTTGATTGAAAATTTCTTTTGTACTCATCAAAAGAAATGTTGCATGAGGCCTGTATATTCAATGTATGCATAATGCCTGAGAGAATGCTTTAAGTTCTCCTATAGAAAGAATCTGATTTGATGAAGATACCCACAGCAGAGTTCTTCCACTTTCCCAGAATAAGGACCGTGGTAACAGTGGCTATGATGAGTTATTAACTACAAACACATCTCTGCTTCCTGTTCAGTCAACACATCACATTTCAGATTGTGCAACCTGGCAAGGAAATTAACTAAATTTTGTGTTCAACCATCAGTGATTACATTTCAGCTCTATTCAGACTTCCTAACCTTGCTTCTAAAATATTTGAACTTTAATCACTTGAATCCACTGTGACTAAATAGCACAATGCATTTTAAAATATTACAGGCTTTTAATGCTAAAAGAACTAGTAGTAATGAAGATACTTACAACCTGGTCCTTGTCCTTCCTCCTGTAATGCTCAGAGCAAAGAAATAGATGCTCATTGAGAGCTCATAGGCTATGCCAAATACAGTACCAGGCAAGAACCTCCATCTCTTCCCTTGAAGGGCTCATGATCTCCTTCACCTCTGAAGCACCAGTACTCCCCTCTGATTCTTCTTTGAACCCTGTTGAGTTGGGAATATAATTTTTAGTAAACCATCAATTAATAAAATCACATGAAGAAAGTCAGATTTTTCCATATATCTCATACTGAAATTTACTCGTCTTTCAAGCTAACCATGGGTTTCATGTTTGCCACCAAATGTTTGGACCATGATTGTTAATAAATATTTTCTAAAATAAGGAATGCATGGTCAACAGTTTGAAGACACTGCCCAAGTGAATCAGCCTAATCAGATTTCTTCAGTGTAGATGTAGTGGTCTAATAAGGATGAGTTCCAGGGAAAGAGCACTTTCCAGATACAGAGTCTCTAATGGGATCTTTGATGGGAAGCCCCTGTGGTTTAAAGTATAATAGAATATTTGGGGGAATCCAGGAATGTAGATGGTTGGAAGATGTAGTGGAAAATAGTATTTTATTTTTATCTGATATTTCACATTAAGCTTTTGAACCAAATTTCAATAGAAAGCTTGGCTCCCTCTAAGCATCTTGCCCTGTGACAAGCAGCATAGAATTGGCAAAGGGAAAAAAGCAGTTTCTATTTAGGATGAAAATCTGTCAAAATATGCTGGGTTTGGGATGGAGCTTTTTTAAGACTGTTTGCTTTTGAAGATAAAAGAGTCTTGGGGTAACTTCATCTTCAGGTGCACATTGGTCCTCTCTCACATCTCAGTTCCATTTGTTTGTGCCAAGGGGCCCACCATGAAGCCAGGTGGGTGCTCCATGGGCTCGTGATAGGAAGCTGCATTTCTCAGACGTCACTCAGTCAGACCACAGTGCTTCCAGGTGGGCTTGTAGCCCCAGGGTGGAGAGCAGACTCCACCAGAGATGAGCAAGATGATCCTTTAGAACACAAGAGGAAATATTAGTGCCTCTGGTGTCTACTTTCTGTACTCTTTAAAAAGTGTTTTAGATGCTTGTATTTTAGCGTGTATGTCTACACACATATGGATATTGATGTAGATAGAAATATATACTCAAAGATTGCACTAAGAAGATGTGTAACTCAAAATGCTTAGAGAATACCCACTAGGTCAGCAAGCCTCCTTGAGGAAAGCAGATCTGAGATCCACGCCTGTGTTACACACTTTTTGTCTGTGTGACATGGATACCTCACTTCACTTCTCTGAAGCGAGGTTTCCTCATCCATCTAAAGTAACTACTAAGAATCAGATAGGAATGATGTGAAGCATGTAGTGCATTGCCTGGCATTTACTAAGTTCTAACAAATTGGAAGCAGTGATTTGTTGGTAGGAAAAGATGTGAGCCATTTCCTCTGGAGGTTTGAATGTGCTATGAAAATCTGTGGTCTGGGAGTGCACGGCCGTGTGTCAGAGTGGGTGACCAGCAGACGAGGTGAGCGTCTGATCTCAAATGCACTTGCCACTCACTGCTGAAAGTAATGACCTCTTTGTTTCTCCACTCAGGCCAAGCCGCGCCTCCAGCGAGGCGGAAGTTCTGCCTCCCTCCACAACAGTCTCATGAGGAACAGCATCTTCCAGCTTATGATCCACACGCTGGACCCCCTGGCTGAAGGTAAAAGTCAGGCCTTGGTTGGGAGCTTGTTGGAGGAGAGAGTGACGCAGGCTTTGCTGTTGTCACACGAGCCTGCTGGCCTCCTCTTGGTTAGCATCTGCAAGAGGAGGCCCTGAGCCTTTGTCACGCTTTATATGTTGCAGTTCAGTTCGTGATGGGCGGTTCAGTGCCATGAGTAGGACATGAGGCCCATGTGCTGATTCTGTCTTTTGATGCCTGTGGCACAAATAGAGTTTATTATGAGGCAGAGGGCAGAAAGGTTCCCTCCCATGCAACTAGAGTAGCAGTTTTCCTTTATCATCCTTTCTAACTTTCAAAATAAAGTTGTGTGTGAAGATAAATTGTGCACCTCAAAAAGACAAAAAAGAGCCTGTGGTTGAGGATGCCATGAGTAGCTTAGGGAATGATGTTCACAGCAGAACACTGACATTGTGCTGATCCTTTGTCATTTGGGGAGGAGGAGAGGTGAGCATCTAAACATCCAGTAGCCCTGAGACCATTGCTTAACATCAGTCACTGGAGACCCGGAAGGCGTGGTTCACCTCCTGGGCTAATAAGAATCATCACTCCAGCCTTACCGCCTTTCAGTTTACTTGGTCACAAGGAAACCAAATATGTCATGTTTCTTCAAATGCATAAGAATCCTAAAAATTAATTTTTCCAGTAGTTAGACATCTGATATTTCAAATAAATATCAGAGCCTTGCCACTAGCACAGTGTTCGGAAATAACCAAGTCTGTCTCCCTTCACTCCTGGACTGTATAATTGGGCCTGATAGTATATGGAAGCTAGCAGGGATCATGGGAAGAGAAACAGGGATGTGCTACTGAACAACACATAGGCTCTGATTGTCAACCATACCATATGCCTCAGAGTTCGTACAATACCCAGTTTGGATAATTTCAAGGGTACAGGCAATCAAGAGATTCATACAACATAAAGAAAAATCTGGGACCCCCAAGAGCAGCTCCCCAGGTCCTATCTGCCCACATTGGACACACTGGTCACCCAGAACAATAGATGAGGATCACAGGGTCACCTCCCATTGCACAGCATAGAGCATTTTGGTTCTGAAGCATCCCCTTGTTACAACCCAGAGCTGCATAGCTGATGTGGCATTCTGCAAGGACTCAGGTTCTATTTACTAGAGGTAATCCTAGCCAGGGACATCCTAAATGCTGTTACACTACTTACCCAGAGATTCATTTGACAAGGGGATTAGACCTGCTCCCCAGAGAAAGGAGTGAAGGAATCTCAGGCCAACTTCTGTCACTCTCTCCTCCTGGCTGCTGAAAAGTCATGTGACTTTGGAAAAGTTAGGGTTTCTCTGGAACCTAGTTTGTTCATAAATAATAATATACTTTTCTTTGTTAGGTATTCTACAATTGACAAAGCATTTGCACACCTATAAGCTTATATTTCACAGTAGTAGTTCATAGCTAACATTTTTCTGCTTTCTTAAAATATCAAGCCACCAACCCAGATCTCAGACATGTCCACTTCTCTCACTGTGCCAGGGCTTCCTCCCAAGCAGCCATCACCACTTCATGCCGAGCTTCATCACTGGTCTCCCATTTCTCCTACTGCTCTGCTGCCTATGCATGTTTTCCACACTGTAGACCAAGTAATCTTCACAGAGTGAATCAGGCTGTGTCGCTCCTGCTTATAGCCTGAGTGCTTACCAGGACTCAGGAAAATTGGGTTGTCCTCACCATGGCCTCCCTGATTTGTTCTTGTTCCAGACTCACTTAAGCCACCTAGGCCTCTCTGTCTTCAGATAGACACCTCTTCTCAGCCTCAGCATCTTTGCTGTAGCTGTTTCCTTTTCCTTCCCTTTCCCCCTTCCATTTCTCCCAGCTCCATTCCTTGCCTTTCTTCAGCACAGTATCTAAGGAAACTTCCTAATGACCCAGTATAAATCAGGGTCCCAACCTCACCTCTCAGTATACCTTTTAGTTATGATTAGTGAGGCTGTCTGTTGTCTTTCTGCCAGGAAACGGTACGTGTCTTGAGAGAAGTTTCCCCAAAGCTTAGCAGATCACTTGGTGCACAGTAGCTGCTAAGGCTCAAAAATATTAACCAACTTGGCCAGAGTCACTGTAATGAGCTGATTCTCACATGATCCCAAACCCCCAAACCTGCACAGATTTAAGATTGCAAGTGAGCTGTACCTTGGTTATTTTGAGCCACCACATTCTCTACCCTATTGTCCTTGAAAATTGTGTAAGAAAATAGGCCAATTTTATCTGGTCTAGCTCAGTTATGAGCAAGTAACTGAGTATGTTCACTTTGACAAAGTGGTATCATGTAGTCATTAAGAGAGAAGACTTCAGATCCAGAATCTCTGGGTCCAGATCCCACTTCTACACTGATAGCTGTGTGACCTTGAACAATTTACTTAACCTGTCTTATATCTCAGTTTTCTCATCTATAAAATCAAAATGATATACAATGATATCTGCACTGTAGGGTTTTTATAAAAATTATAGTAAATACACATGCGGTATTTAACACACTGCCTAGCACATCACATGTATAGGTGTAAAAGAGTCTGCTTTATTATTTTTGAAATGTAATACAATATACAATATGTAGGGGTTTTTAGACTTTTAAATATTTTTTTTTAATGGTCAGCTTTCCCATTGCTGGGACAAAATACCCAACATCTGCAATTTAAAGGATGAGAAGTTTATTTTGACTCACAGTTTCAGAGGTTTCAGTCCATGGTAGTAGACTTCAAGCCAGAAACATCATAGTGGAAAGGAATGGTGAAGCAAAGCCACTTACATTGTGGTGGCCAGGAAGCAGGGCACAGGCAAGAGCATAAGGAAGAAGGGGCCAGGGAAGAGTCCCCAGATCATACCCTGGTGGCCCACTCAGATGTACCTGGCAGTGTGCTTTATTAATGTCTTGCCCCTCAGGTTGCCAGTCATGATTAACCATCATGAAAGATTATAGTGAAAAAGTGTCTTCCTCCTCCATCAACTTCCCAGTTTTCTTCAGTTCCTCAGTTGTCTCCATAAAAAACCACTATTGCCAAAATTTTATTGGTCCTGCCAGAAATGTTATGTCATACAGTCTCTGTGAGTGTGTGTATGTGTGTGTGTGTGCACGTGCGTGCGTGAGTGCCTGCCCACAGGTCTCAGCAGTCTAAATATCTATGTTTTGTTTGGAAGAATCCCATTTCTGATAGGGCTTGTTTTTGTTTTTATTTCTGCTTGAGGGGAGGTTACGCTTTGTGTCTGTGAGATAAGGGAAAGTAAATGTAAGTTGTTCCTGAGGTGGGCCATCAGTGATTTTCCAAAACATCCAGTCCTTATGGAACTGTGCTGCAATTAAACTGTTGTTCCTGCTGGAGCAAGATGTGCCTTCTGAATCCTGGCACCTGCTTTCAAGGTGAAACCTTTCCCAGAAAGATGTGGAGAGCTCCAGGAGTGTGAATCTGAGAGCCATAATCAGTTCTAGACTTGAGTGATTAGAAAAAGCAGAAAGCACTTCAGCACTCTAAAATTGCTCCATAGCACATGGCCGAGAACACAGATTGTTCTGGTATTTTTCCCAAAAAATTCACAGTTCTTTTCATTCCAAGAACAGTCAAAAAAATTAACCCACAGCTCTCAGAAATAGTCATCAGTCTTTTAGTTTGTGTCTAATCACATGAATGCACATGTCCTAGTGCCAAACTGCCACCTTTGAAGGATATACACTGTGATGGTCACATCCCCACGCTGACCCCACAAACACTGCAGCAGCCTCCCTGTTGCACCAAAGGAGAGGTCACTGATGTTCCTGAAATTCACCTAGCTGAGAGCATTGACACCTCTGGTGTGCAGTCAGTATTCCTAGAGGAAAATATTCGACCTCATTTGAAAACATCATCTAGGACAGGTGGCTGCTGGAAATACATTTCCTTTTGTCTCATCTGTGCCACTCAGGTCTTTTGTCTTCAAAAACCCAGCAGTTGAGTCCTGGCTAAAAGACGTCATTGGCAGATGGTTTGGCCTCCGAGCTTGAGTCATAGAATCCAGCAGCATTTGTGCTTTGGTTATCTATTGACTTGGTGCTTTAAACAACCATGACATTATTATTCATGTGTTTGAGGATCAGGAATTTGAACAGGGATCTGCTGGGTGATTCTTCTGCTCCTCTCAGTACTGATGGAGGTCACTGGGAGGCATCCAGCTAGTGGACAGGTAGGTAGGGGGTCCCAAGCGGGCCTCACACACATGCCTCGCACTTTCAAAGGCACAGCTGGTGGGCTTGGCCAAGCTGCATCCCTCTGGCTCTCCATGCTGCCTCAAGGCCTCTGCACATGGCCAGACTTCTTACTTGGTGGCCAGAAGTTCCAACCGCAAACCTTCCTGGAGGCCCAGCCAGAAGCTACAAGGCTCAGATGACCTAGGCTGGTCAGTGGCAGGGCGCTCAGTCCATCAGTGAGTAATCTTGAAGACCCACCCAGGCTCAGGGGTGGAGATGAGCCTCCCTCCACCTGTCTCAGAAGAGTGCCAAAGGGAAACACCTTTCTTCTAACCACACCTGTCTCTGAGGTGCATATTGCTGGCTCCTCTGCCCATTGCTTGGCTATGCCCCAGGCAGAGCACACTGTGTAGAAGGAGCAGCTGTTGCCAGGCTGCCAAGCCCAGCGCCTTCTCAGGGACACAATATTCTGAACAGGCCTTGGCTCTGAAAAGAAGAAATACACCTAATACCCTCAAGAATGATTGGAATAAAGACTTTCATTTATAAGAAAGCCCCTGGGAACCAGAATTGTCAATGTCAATTTGAGATTACATAAGGGCTATCTAAATTGGTCTTTCTAGTAAATTCACTGTTCTGTATTGATTTTAACATTTTCTCCAAAAAAACCTTCGTATTACATAGGTGTACATTTTTATGAACCTAAAACAAAGATACGGGCTGGAGCACTTTCAGAGTGAGGAGTAGCCTTGCCTGTCAACCTGTGTAATGGTGAAATACCGACTCACATTTCCAGGATGCCCACCATGGGCCAGGCACTGTGAGCACTCTGCAAACCGTCTCGTCCCTGCTTCTGCCTCCTCCATCCTGGAGAGGAGGACACTGATAAGAAAAGAGCCTGCATCATGCCTCACCAAGGGGACACAGGAAGTTGATGGCAGAGCCAGGATTTGAACTGGCGTCTGCCTGATTCGCACTCCACATTCACACTTCTTATGCTATTCTGGCTCCTGCTGTCACCTCACAGCAAACTCAGGGTTCCTTGTAGACACCAGCCTACATCTCAGGAGCACCAGCCTGCCCCTAGACTCCTGCTGCAAGGTGCAGATTTCCACACCAAGTCCACAGCAGCAAGACCTGCCTCACTGCAGCAATTCCATCCCACCCCGTTTCCCCATCATCCCCCACACCGCTCTCATTGCGGGGCTTGTACGTGAAAGTGCTGTTGACTCACCAGTCCAGAGGGACTTGGAGACTGTCTACTCAGGAGAGGGAACCCACAGCTAGTGCTGCCATCCTGGGAGTGCCTGAGGGCCTGGTGCTGACAGTGGAGAGGCAGGGCAGACACCAGAGTCTGATTATGCTGCGTCCATACTCACATGTGGCCCAGGAGTGAGATTGCCTGGGTTCAAGCCCCGCCTCGGCCTCTTGCTCTGAGACCTTGAGCAAGCTGTTCAGCCTCGTGGGGATGCGATTTTTCACTTTGTCAAATTGGGTAAGTGAAACACCACTATGGTAAGCGTAGGGTTTCTTTGTATGCTGCAGAGGAAGATGACGGTTCTACTATCACGCTTATGGTGAGGATTCAATGCAATATGCCCAGAAAGTGTACAGTGAGAACTCCCTGGCTATTGGCAAATTTTTTTTAGTTAAAATTGTGTTCAGTGACATGTAAGAAAATCCAACTGGCTGAGTCATCTTTCAGGGTTTTGTTATTCTCATTTAGCCAGAGCCCAGCAGTAGCATTCCAAGGCCCTGACACTAGGGACCCAGTCACCTTCAACTTTCTCATCCTTCTCTCCACAGCATCCTAATAGGATGGCAGCTCTACCCATTCTCTGTACTCTCCACCGTCATAGCTATATTCCAGCTGAAAGGAGGGGAAGAAGAGGACAGGAAAGCTGTCTCTTTTAGTCAGTAGAACATTAAGATTCTCAGAGTTCTACTCTGATATAAGAGTTCTACTGACATCACCTGGACCAGAACAGGGACAGGGACCATCCCAGATTCCAGAGGAGCCAGGCAGGCACTTTGCCTCCACAAACAAAGTCAGGGTAGATGTTAGGAAAGCAGCATTGGTGTCCACCACTTGTGCTTGCTCTTGTTGCTACTAAGAAAGATTTGAAATGCCTTCGCTGCAAAGTTCTCTTTTCCTCTGGCTTAGAGAAAGGGGAAAAAGTAGAATCCTGGAAATAGACACTCAGGACTGACCTTCCGTTCGAGGAACACAGGAAAGATGGTTTATCTGGCTCTCCCCACCCTGTAAGTCCTCTGGCCCTCTGTTCATTAGTTGTGGCTCGAGACAATGAACACTGCACCATGTCTGCTCCTGAGCTGCTCCCACAGACCTCTGCAGCTCAGGCCTGGCTCTGCACAGTAACCGGCAGGTCATCCTGCAGGTGCCTGACTGACTGACTGCCTGCCAAAGACCTTGCAGAAGGGGCTCCACAGTCACCACAAGAAATGACTTAGAAATTCAGGATAAAAATTACTGCCCTGACCAATTAAGCAACAAAGTTACTTCTTAAAAAAGAGTGTCTGCTCTCTGGTAGTGTCTTTGCTGCATAAAAAGTACCGTTGCTATTGGCAATAGGAGCTTCCGCTTACTGTGCACTTGACTGTGACCTCATATGAGCATTGTCATCCCTGCTTTGGTGACCTGACTGGGTAGGTGGCATGTCTGTACCCAGGCTGGGCTGCTCCCAATGCCACCCTCCTAGGAGCCCATCCAACCTGCTGAGTCGTGGAGAGCCAAACATGTTAGGTCCCTTACATGACTCAAGGAGAGAGAAATTGCTTCCTACTTCTGATAAACTCATGAGGATTGAGTCACCAAAGACAAAGTCTTTGATAAAGTGTTTGACAAGAGTAGGGGCCAACTCTGCACCCGGCCCCCTGGGTTTCACCCCAGCTCTGTCCTTTACTAGCTGTGTAGCCTTGGATGACTTGTTTCTCTCTTCCTGCCTCAGCTTCCCTCTCTGTGAGGTAAGAATAATAATACCTCACTGGGCTAATTGGGCTGTTTTAAGAGTATATGAGCTAATTCATGAAAATCACATTAAAACAAGCCTTGGCAGAGAATAAGTGCTAGTTAAATGCTATTGTTATTCAGAAAAGACTGAAAAAGTACCTCAAGCTAGAATGGCGCTTACTCCAGGCGGGAGTTTTAGCTGTCACACTTGAGGGCTTGTTTGGAGATGTGGCAGCAGCTCAAGTGCCCTTGACTGAGGAAATCCTCTCTGTGGGGGGTGATGCCCTGTCAAATGGAGCAGAGCCGGAGCTGGAGCTGGAGCCGAGCATGCAGCCCCAGAGGAATGGCACATGGAGGGGCAGGAAGGGGGAGGGAGGGGACCCCGCCCACCAGCCAGATCCTGAATCAACCCAGGTGATCCACGGGGTGACAGATGTCGCAGCCAGATCACCCTCCTATCCTACCTGTCACATCTGAATCCTTGCTAGGAACCAAGTCCTCTTCAAACCTTCTCCCACCACAGCCTCTCCGAGGCCAGGAGGGAGGATCTGTTAATCCCACTTTCAGGTGAGGAACTGAAGCCCCTGTGGTTTTCTCACGTGATCCAGATCAGAGACCTGGGTGATGGAAGCCAGGCTCCTAACTCGGGTCATCCCAGCAGCCCCGCTGTGGGCTCTGTCCCCACTCCCATGAGCAGCTCTTTGCCAGAGTCCCACTTCGAGGAGGAGACAGATGTGTGAGAAACTTCCCAGGACCATGCCTGGAATTCTGTGGCAGGGCCTTGCTGCAGTCCCAGGTGTCCACCTTCTTGCTCCCATTCCTGAAGTCTCCATCCTGTCTTCTCAGGATTCCTGTCTGCAGGGAACAGATGTGATGTCCCCTCTCCCTCTTCCAGAGCCTTCTGCTGGCCCTCGTCCAGTGGCCTTAAATCCTCTGTCATCTGAGCACCCTAATTCCCCTGAATACTGTGGGGTGGTGCCCCACCGCGGCTCAGAACCACCTCAGCCACAAAGTCCAAGGACTTACAGTGCCCTAGGCCCCATCACTTGCCTCTCTGTCTCTGTCCCTGCCTTCCTCCCCTCCTCTCTTCCCACTTCCCTTTTCTCTTCCCTTCTTCCTATCCCTACTTGCCTGTCTTCTGTCCTCATCTCTGTCTGCCTTTTTCTCTTTCCTCTCATTCATCATTTCCTTTTTTACATGCTTCTGGCCACCTTGAATCTCCTTCTACAAACTCCAAACATCATCCTGCCTCAGGGCCTTTGCACATATTCCTGTTCTCCTTTCCTCCAGGTCCATTTTCACATATTACCTGATCAGAGTCTCTCTCTGCTCAATCAGTCCTTGAAAACTATGTCAGAAATGATAATAAATCAAATCTTGCAATCTTCCTTCCCCTGCTCCATTTCTCTCCATTCACACTTATCACTCTGAATATATTTATTTGTTGTTTCCTGACTGTGTTTGCCATTCCATCTCCAATAGGGCAGGATTTGAGACAGCCTTTAGGCCCCATATGGAGTTGTTGAGCAAATTGAACGAGTGTTTTAGTAATTTCCCAGATAGAGAACGCCCTCTCCGGATGCAGATTTTCTTAATCCACGTCACGTCAGCAAAGTCCTGTTCGGTTGATGGTCGTGAGGAGGTTGTGAAGAGTGATCTTGTCGGGTGTGGCCTGCCCTGTGCAGCGCCTGCAGCCTCTGAGGGTGCTGAGGCGGCAAAGCAGGGGTTAGGTCAAGATTGAATAATCTCTGTCCAGTCCGAGCCCCGCTGCCATGGACAGTGCTCTCCCCGTGCCTCTCTTCTTTTTTTTTGTATTAAATTCTTTTATTGGTACATTTTAGGTATACAACACAATTACATTTCTCACTGGGAATTGTACCTTTATATAATGCATCTTGGTTCTTATTTTTTCCCCATTCCTAGCCCTCCCTTCATGCCCTCCACACTTCCCTATTTGCAAAGACTTTATTTCCATTTTTTCCATTTCTCATCATTTTTCCTTTCCCTTCTTTCCTTTCCCCTGTCCCTCCCACTACCCCTGCCCCTTTGGACCTTTTCTTCCTATTCTACATTATTGATTATTCATTCTAATCATTGGTACATTTTAGGTATACAATATAATGACATTCATTGTTGGAAATTTGCACCTTTACATAGTCTCTCTTGGTTCTTATTTTTCACCCTTGCCCATCCCTCCCTTCAACCCCTCCAGTCCTCCCTATTTACAAAGATTTTGTTCCTATTTTTCCATTTTCTCATATTAATCCCATTCCCTTCTATCCTTTCCCCTACCCCTCCCACTTCCTTCCCCTTTGCCCCTTTTCTTCCTATTTCACATTACCTATTATACATTGAGTCCTTATTTACACTTTCAGTTTCTCACACCAGAGAAACTATTCCATATTTACACACATGTGTCCTGTTTATTTCACTTAAGAGTATCACCTCAATGTGCATCCATTTAGCTATAAATGTCTCCAATTTCTCATTTTTTATGGCTGAGTAGTACTCCATTTTATTTTTTTAAAACCCCACATTTTCTTTATGCAGTCTCCAGTGGATGGGCATTTGGGCTGTTTCCAAGTTTTAGCTATCACAAACTGTGCTGCTATGAACATGAGTGCACATACATCACTGTGGTATGATTCTTTTAATTCTTTGGGGAAGATCCCCAGCAGTGGAATAGCAGGGTCAAATGGGACTTCCAGTCCTAGTTCTTTGAGGTATCTCCATACTGATTTCCACAGTGGTTGCACCAGTCTACACTCCCACCAGCAGTGGAGAAGGTTTCCTCTTTCCCCACAGTCCCACCAGCATTTGTTATTGGTTGATTTCATGATAGCAGCCATTCTTTCTGGAATGAAGTGGAATCTCAGCATGGTTTTCATTTGCATCTCTTGAATGACCAGTGATGTTGAACATTTTTTCATGTATTTATTTGCTATTTCTACTTCTTTGTCTGAGAAATGTCTGTTCATTTCAGATGCCCATTTTTGGATTGGGTCTTTAAATTTGGGAGGTCTGATCTTTTTAAGTTCTTTATAGATTTGAGATAGTAGACCTTTGTCTGAGGAAGAGCAGGTGAAGATTTTTTCCCACATTGTGGGTTGTCTCTTCACACTGCTGGTGGTTTCTCTTGCTGTGCAGAAGCTTTTTAATAAGAAGAGATCCCACTTGTTGATTGTTTGTGCTAGTTCCCGGGCAACTGAGGTTTTGTTCATAAAATCTTTTCCTACACCGATGTCTTCAAGGGTTCTACCTAACCTCTGTTCCAACTGGTTCAGAGTTTCTATTTGAATATTTAGATCTTTAATCCATTTTGATTTTAATTTAGTGCATGGTGAGAGATATAGGTCTAGTTTTAATCTTTGGCAAGTTGAAGCCCAATTTTTCCAGCACCATTTATTAAAGAGGCTATCTTTCCTCCAGTGAGGGTGTTTGGCTCCTCTGTCGAAGATGAGATGGCTGAGTGTGTCTGGCATTGTTTCTGCATCTTCTAATCTGTTCCACTGGTCCTCAGGTCTGTTTCTTTGCCAGTACCATGCTGTTTTTATCACAGTAGCTTTGTAGTATAGTTGCAGGTTGGGGATTGTGATACCCCCTGCCATGTCTCTGTTACCTAGAATTACTTTGGCTATTCTGGGTCTCTTCTTGTTCCAAATGAATTTTTGGATTGTTTTCTCGAGGTCTATGAAGTATGCTGCTGGGATCTCAATTGGAATTGCATTAAATCTATATAGCAGTTTTGGAAGTATGGCCATTTTCACTCTATTAATCCTTCCTACCCAGGAGCAGGAGATGTCTGTCCATTTTCTGATACCATCTTCAATCTCTCTTTTCAGAGTGCCATAGTTTTCAGAGAAGAGGTCTTTGATTTCTTTCGTTAGGATGATTCCTAGGTATTTCAGTTTTTTGGATGCTATTGTGAAAGGAATTGTTTGCCCTATTTCTCTCTCAGTGAGTCTGTCATTGGTGTAGAGGAAAGCTATTGATTTTTGTGTGTTGACCTTGTAACCAGCTACTTGACTGAATTGGGTTATTAAGTCTAGAAGACTTTTGGTGGAGTTCTTGGGGTCTTCTATATAGAGTATCATGTCATCTGCAAATAATGACAATTTGACTTCTTCATTACCTATCTTTATTCCTTTTATTTCTTTCTCTTGTCTAATTGCTGTGGCTAATGTTTCCAGAAGTATATTGAACAAGAGTGGTGATAGTGGACATCCTTGTCTTGTTCCTGATTTTAGTGTGAAGGATTTCAGTTTTTGACCATTTAGTATGATATTGGCTGTTGGTTTTTCATAGATGGCTTCTATCAGTTTGAGGTAGAGACCATCTATGCCAATTTTTTGTAGGGTTTTTATCATAAATGCATGTTGGATTTTGTCAAATGTTTTTTCTGTGTCTATGGAGATAATCATATGGTTTTTGTCCTTGGCTCTATTGATATAGTGTATTACATTAATTGATTGTCGTATATTGAACCATCCCTGCATCACTGGGATGAATCTCACTTGAACAGGGTGTATGATCTTCTTGATGATCTTCTGCATTCTGTCTGCCAGTATCTTATTAAGGATTTTTGCATCTATGTTCATTAGTGAGATTGGCCTATAGTTCTCTTTTTCAGTTGGGTCTTTCTCTGCTTTGGGGATCAAGGTGATGCTTGCTTCCAGGAATGAATTTGGGAGTATTGCTTCCCTTTCAATTTCATTGAAGAGTTTAAACAGTAGTGGCAGCAGTTCCTCTTTAAATGTCTTGTAGAATTCAGCAGTGAAGCCATCAGGGCCCGGGCTTTTCTTAGTTGATAAGCTTTTAATTACATTTTCAATTTCATTGGTTGATATTGGGTTGTTCAGAATTTTTAGGTCTTCTTTGTTCAACTTTGGTAATTCATATGTATCTAGGAAACTGTCCATTTCTTCTGTGTTTTCCATCTTATTGGTGTATAGGTTCTGGAAGTAGGTATTGATGATCCTCTGGATTTCTGCTGGGTCTGTTGTAATTTCACCCTTTTCATTCCTACTTGCATGGATTTGGGCCTTTTCTTTCCTTTTTCTGACAAGGTTGGCTAAAGGTTTGTCAATTTTGTTGATTCTTTCGAAGAACCATCTCTTGACTTCATTGATTTTTTGTATCATTCTCTTAGTCTCCATTGCATTGATTTCTCCTCTGATCTTTATAATTTCCTCCCTTGTATGAGCTTTGGGTTTGTCCTGCTCTTCTTTTTCTAGAAGCTTGAGGTTCAGCATCAAGTTGTTTAATTGGGCTCGTTCTGTTTTCCTAATATGCGTATTGACTTCTATGAATTTCCCTCATAAGACTGCTTTCATTGTGTCCCATAGATTCTGATATGTTGTATTGTCATTGTCTTTTAATTGAAGGAACTGTCTGATTTCTTCTTTAATTTTCTCTGTGACCCATTGGTTATTCAGAAGTGTGTTGTTCAATTTCCACGTGTTTATGAAATTTTTTGAGTTTCTTTTGCTGTGGATCTCCAATTTCATCACACTATGGTCTGATAATATACAGGGGATAACTTCAATTCCTTTGCACTTACTTAAACATGTTCTATGTGTGAGTATGTGGTCTGTTTTTGAGAATGACCCATGTGCAGCTGAGAAGAATGTGTATTCTGATTTTGTGGGGTGAAAGACTCTGTAAACATCTGTTAAGTTCATTTGTTCAAGAGTTCGATTGAGTTCTAGTATTTCATTACTTATTTTTAGTCTAGTTGATCTATCTATTTGTGACAGTGGGGTGTTGAGGTCCCACACTACAATTGTATTAGTGCATATATGACTTTTCATGTCTGCTAGTATTTGTTTTATATAGTTGAGTGCACTAGTGTTTGGTGCATAGATATTTATGACTGTCATCTCTTCCTCTTGGATTCTTCCCTTTACAAGGATGTAGTGTCCTTCTTCATCTCTCTTAATCAGTGTTGGTTTGAAATCTACTTGATCTGCCAAGAGGATAGCTACTCCTGCTTTTTTTCGGGTTCCTGTTGCATGGAGTATTATTTTCCACCCTTTAACTTTCAGTCTATGAGTTTCCTTTTGAATTAAGTGTGTTTCTTGTATGCAGCATATTGTTGGATTTTGCTTCTTGACCCATTCTGCCAGTCTATTTCTTTTGATTGGTGAATTGAGACCATTAACGTTGATGGTTATAACTGAAACATATTGACTTATCATTGCCATGACTTTTTCTTTTTGTTGGGTTCTCCCCCTTTCCATTTAATTTCTTGTCATGCCAGATGGGTTCATTCTGCTTTGCTTCCTGGGGTTGTGATCCTCAATGTCTGTTCCTAGGATATTGTGTAAAATTCTTTGGAGTGCTGGTTTTGTATTCACAAAGTTCCTAAGGTGCTCTTTGTCATGAAAGTATCTTATTTCTCCATTAATTTTGAAAGATAGTTTTGCAGGGTACATCAATCTGGGTTGGAGGCTGTTTCCTTTTAGGGCTTGGAATATGTCACTCCAAGCTCTTCTTGCCTTGATGGTTTGTGTTGAGAAGTCTGCTGTGCTTCTGATGGGCTTTCCTTTGTATGTGATTTGTTACTTTTCTCTGACTGCTTGGAGAACTTTGTTCTTCTGTTGTGTTTCTGGAATCTTAACAATTATATGCCTATGTGTAGACTTTTTTTTGATCAAGGCTATTTGGAGTCGTATATGCCTCACTTATCTGTATGTCAAGCTCTTTTCCCCTGCTTGGGAAGTTTTCTGCCATTATTTCTGTGAAGAGATTTTTTATGTCATCTGCACTCTCTCCTGTTTCTTCATTGAGCCCAATCAGTCTTATGTTATTCTTTTTTACATCATCTAGCAGCTGCTGGATTGATTTCTCATTTTCCCTTATAATTTTGAAACAATTTTTCTTTTCCTGGTCACTAATTGCAATCTTATCTTCTATATCTGAAATTCAGTCCTCACATTGGCTCATTCTGCTGTGTAGACTTTCAGTGGAGTTTTTCATGTCCTGGAAATCTATTTGGATCTATTTTATGGATTCCGTTTGTTTCCTATGTTGGGATTCCATCATGTTCCTCAGCTCCTGTCTAGATTTATTAATCATGTCTTGTACTAGGGGCACAATTTCTCCTGTTGTCTGAGAAATTATTTCTGATTTGATTTTTTCCAGATCCCCTTTTGTTGCCAGTTCAGTGGGTCCAGGTGGTTGAGTATCAGAGTGTTCCATCTCATTTCCCTTTGGGGTTGCTGTAGGTGATCTGGAAGTCTGGTTTTGAGACTTATTTACGTGTTTTCTCATTTCGACTGGGGCAGGGGGCTGTTATCGCCTGCACGGATTACTTCCTCTGAGCTGGGTGAGGTGAGACAGGGGCCAGGAGCAGTGGTAGGGATGGTGACCCAAAAGCCCTTTCCTGTGGGCTGGGAGCAGCCAGAGGGATGGTGGCCAGGAAATCCCTTGCTCTGGACCAGGAGCAGTGGGATGGTGGCTCAGAAGCCCCTCCCTCTGGGCTGGGAGTGGTGGGAGGGATGGTGGCCCCGAAGCCCCTTCCTCTGGGCCAGTTGCAGCAGGACAGAAGGTGGCCCAAAAGCCCTTTCCTCTGGGATGGGAGAAATGAGAGGGATGGTAACCAGGAAGCCCCTTCCCCTGGACCAGGAGCAGTGGGACGATGGCTCAGAAGCCCCTACCTCTGGGCCGGGAACAGTGGGACTCAGTACCTTGGTCTGGTGGTCTGGTGTCCTCTGTGTCTTTGTAATGTGGAATCAGGTGGCTGCCTGTCTGCAGCGGGGTGATTCGGTGTCTTCTGCACGACTCAGGACCTCGGTAGGGCATACACAGACCTGCCTGTCTGCACCAGGCTGATTCGGTGTGTGTTCCACGTGACTGGGGACCTCGGTAGGGTGTGGGCAGACCTGCCTGTCTGCAGCGGGTTGATCCCTGTGCCTCTCTTCTTGATGAGTCCTGCTGACCCGCTCCTCCCCTCTCCTTTCCAAATGATTCACTCTTCTCTTTTTTGTCTTTCTTCCCCCTTGATGTCATGTTGGCTCTTTGATTTATTGTATTCCATGGACCTAATTTTATAAGTTCAAAGAATTACTGCCTCTACAAGGTGATATGAAACTTGTTGTTTGACCCATTCGTTCACCTTGTAGATCCAGATGCCTGTGAAATGCGGCTCACCTTATCGTGTAAGATGAGCTTGCAAAGAAAACTGCACAGCAGCCATTCCTCACTCTCTTGCGGTGGACTCTGATCCTTCTCTAACAGTTCTACTAATTGCATCTTCCTCATGGAGATTCAAAGTTTGATATACATTTTTATTATAACAATAATCTTATTGTTAGCATCAATATTTGTCTAATAAGTACAGTAGATACCTTAACAGATATAAAATCAGGAATCATACTTGCCTGCTGAGCCTGTCATTGAACTAAAGGATTATTTACTGACATAGATGGACCGTTTAGGACAGTTCCCCATATGGAGTTCTTCTGAGTCTGTTTATCATGACAAAACCTTCATAATATTCTTAACAAGGTGTCTTAAAATGACACTGTCTTCTAGCATGGTGTCTACCTTATTTGAATGAGAAAGACAGGTGAATTTTCCCATGGTAAGCTCATTTCATGTCTGTCATTCAGAATCAATCTCTGTGCTTGTTACTTTCCAGCCAACACAGTTCTGTTACCTCCTTGAGATTGACTGGGGAAGTCTTCTGCCTTTCTGCAAGACAGTTTTTTCCCATGTCCTTCTCTGGTGGCCCATCATTCCCAAGGCTTTGTCAGCCTGGGTCAGGCATGGGGAGGTAAGCAGGTGGCCTCCGGACCTGAATTCTAGAAATGTCTTGATTGGAAAAGTCTTGAAAATGTGTGACAAATACCTATTATTTCACTGTCTTCCCTGTACCCTAGATCACGGGTTTTCAGTCTTTTAAACAGCAGAGCCTTTTTCAAAGGAATCCCCACAAGGAAGAGTAAATGATGTTTTTGACGGTAAGAACCACTCAGAGTTTAATGTCGGGTATGAGTCTCTGAGTGAACCTGAGGAGGGGCCACAGGGAAGCGTTTCTGGAGAAAGTGAGTTTGGAGAGTGAGTTCTGAAGGAGGGAAGGGGTGTGGGCAGCAGAAGAGCTGACAGGACTCCAAACCTGGGCAGTTGCTGCAGAAACAAGGCCGCCTTCAAGACGAGCAGCCATGGACAGCCTGCTGCACTGATATTCTCATGTCTCCTGTCCAGGGTGCTAAGAATGTGTGTGTGTGTGTGTGTGTGTGTGTGTGTGTCCACACCTGCACATTTGTGTGACTTCAATATAAGGAGCTAGGAGCTTTGGAGATGGCAATGAAGGGAAAAAAACAGGTGGGACTTTTCAAGTGCCACTACTGTGTGCATCCCGCAGAGTCCCCTGCCCCTCTCAGGCTCAGGGGAGACCCACATGGAGGTGTGTGAGGCTGAGCCTCAGAGAATGCCATGCTTCCTCCTAAGTGCCCAGCTCCAAGGTTGGACTTCAAAGCTGGAAGCTTTCTGCCCACACATGCACACAGCCATGTGTCTCTGTTCCAGAAAGTCACTCAGATCTGTGATGCCTTTAATGTCAACGTGGAGCTGACACTAAGATCAAACTTTTACTAGTTTTCGGGGTTTCCTCTTTTCTCATCAAACAGGAGAGCTTGTTATTTCTCTCCATTTCTTTTTTTAAACTTCAAAATGAACTTTCATAAATGTTCATCTGATCTCCAAAGAAAGTCATTTCATGCCTGTTTCATTCAAAATGTGGAGGTGTCCCTAAAAAGCAATATTGTAACCCTTCTTTCTGTTCCAAGTTATACATCAGTTTAAACTAACAAAGAAAATGTTTCCATGTAGCCTCAACCTGGTAAGTTAATAAGAAGCAGGACAGAAAATCTTCACCGGACAAGAAGAAAATCCAATCAAATAGCCACAGTTCAGTAAGGTGACAGTGGTATGCATCCCTGGACCGGGTGGAGGGAACTGTTAATGCCTCTCACAGAGCAACACTGGGTTAGTTAAATAGCTCCTTTCTTTAGGGAAGAGTGAAGCTTTATTCTCATATTTGAACATCAAAAATGGTTGAAATTGAATCTCTCTTTGTGTTGCACACATTATAAATATTATTTGGGGCATAGGGGAATGTGAATCGTCTTACTAAAATAAATGCTTTTGAGTATAGGAATGGCTTATTCTTATTCTCGCTCCCTCTCTTTCTCCCCCCCTCCCCTCCCCCCTCTTCTCTCTCTCCCTCTTCTCCCCCCCCCCAACTTCATTTGCTTTGAACTAAAGGCCACAGAGGCATATGGCAAAAAAATTGATTTTGATGGCATTTGAACTTAAACATAGCATGAAAAAAGAAAAGACAATGAAGCATCCATAAAGTACACTACTTCATCTTCCTTCTCTAGGAATTAAGCTCAAAAGGAATCTCCTTCAGAAAGGGGGACTCAGTTCCCAGAGATGAAAGATATCTGTCACATACACCACACCAGGGGGGTCCTGAGGCTGAAAAAGCACTTTCATTTACCAAAGACTGCCCACTTTTAATGTAGATTGATTGATATGTCTACATTGATTGATACTGAGATAGGGATATTCGTGGCATTTTCTTCCAAATGAAAGGGAGCTAAAGGTCCCTCTGATTGTTTAAAAAATAGCAAGACTGGGCCGGGGATTTAGCTCAGTAGTTCTGGCACCTGCCTCACAAATGCAAGGTCCCAAGTTTGATCCCCAGTACCAAAAAAATAAAAAATAAAAAATAAATAGCAAGACACCCTGAACGGAACACAGATCAAGGCCTTGCTTGTGGGAGTGAGGCAGCTCCTCCTGTCCCACTGGGATCGGCCTCTGCTGTGCACGCACCTCTGGGTGCTGGTCACCTTGTAGATACCGCAGTCAGGAGGCCATTGGGTCCCTTCTCTCTGATCTCATCCAGTCAGATCCACCAAATCTGGCCTCTCCACCTCAGCTGTTAAAAAGAATTTCCTCATCCACACCAACTTTCCAACAAACAGGTTGTTTCCAGCTCCTATGAGACTATATTATATAAATGTGCACACGTGTGTGTGCACGTGCACATACATACACATACACATTTGAAAAGAGTCAAACAACATTGTTTACATAAAGCTTGTAGGTCTGCAATAGATTGCTTTGTTGGTGTGTGTGTGTGTGCGCATGTGTGCGTGCATGCGTGCATGCATGTATGCATGTGTCTGCTCATACATTCACCCATTCTCTACAGAACTCTCCTGTTGCAGGCTGGCAGGAGTGGACCCCCCTTTGGGGACATTTTCCTTTATAAGCCCCTGCTAGGCAGGTCTCTGGGGGGACGTGAGTCAGTGCTGCCCGGGACACGTTCTCTTCCAGAGATCTGGGTTAAATGCTGTTGTTATCCCTGACCCTCTGATATGCAGTGGCAGCCCAAACTGTCAGTAGTGAACTCAGCTTTGCCAGAACATCACTGGCCGGAGTTAAATTCCATAGTAAAACTCCATAGTAAGTAGATCTCATGTCAGAAAGCGATGATGAAAATCTCCTCTGCTGTTTCTGAAAAAAAATCTCTTAGCCAGTTATTCATCTTTTTTTCCATGTACCATATTCCATAAAGGATGTAATAGGTCATGCAGAGCTCCCTGTCTGGGAAACCGTTAAATGTTCTTTCCTTAGCCTCAGGACCATAACCCGTCGGGTCAAAGCTAGTGAGGATTGAAGTGAAGAGCTGCTTGCGTGCAGCGGTAACAGCATGCCGTGCGCTCGGGTGCCTGGTGGTCTCGTTCCATCAGATTCTGAGGAGGAGGGGCGGGAGTGGTGTTGAGCAGATGCACCGTGAAGCCATCCTTTGGGTGCTGAGTCTCAGCTCTGCCACTCCTAGCCATGTGACCTTGGGCACGTTATTTAACCCCACCCTCACCCGACTCAGCTTCCTCAGTCATAAGATAGGGACGATGACAGCCCTGCCTCTTAGGGCGACTCAGTGCATCAGTCCCTGCCACGTCATCAGTTCTATGTAGGAATCTGTCAAATAAATCGTTTTCAGTTGTTCTTTATTTTTTTCTTGCAACTATCTTTTTTTTTTTTTTTCTTTTGATACCGGGGATCAAACTCGGGTCCTTGCACTTGCGCAGCAGGCAGCAAAACCACTGAGCTAAATCCCCAGCCTGCTACTATCATATTTTTAGATAGCTTTTAGTGGTTTAGTAATACATCACTTAGTTCTCTTTTCTACATTTTCCCTTAAAAAGAAGCCCATTTCCCATGTGCCAGTTCTTCATGTCTTGTTATACCTGTCTGTGACATGAGAACTGATTTTCTATCAATCAGCTTCTGGTTTAGTAAAAGTTATCCAGAAGCTATATAATTATAGCTTCTATGTATAGATGTTCTCCTGTTATTTTTATTTCATAAAGAATAAAACAAAATTTCATAACCAAATAAGAGAATAAAAAGTTATTACACTGTGTATCATTATCTTCAAAGTAGTTACTCAGAGTACAAGACATAAACCAAAAAGATTCTTACGAAAACTATCCAGATAGTAACAGAAAACTTTCTTTTCATTGAACTAAGATAAGCTAGTAGTATAAATGAAACAAGTTAGCAAGTATATTGAAAAAATTTTAAAACAACATAATATGTAACCTGGGGAAGTATTTGAACTTTTCCTTACTTCCTATTTATCTCTTTTCAATTTTGCTTTTTATTTGTGTGTGTGTATACATAGTCTGCTAAAGAAATATATACACACTTTAGCAGTTCGCTGTACTAATAAATGTCTAAAGCTCATGGCCACCACTTTGAGCAGCTCTTTTAATTGTAAAGGCCAAAGGTAACTTGTGTTAATCTCATGATGTCTCAATAAATTTAGTATTAAAATATTTATATAGGTTTTCCTTTTCCTAATGTATACATTTTTGGCAGACTATGTGTGTGTGTATGTGTGTGTGTGTGTGTGTGTGTATACATATTTTCTGTTTCTCATAGGGAAACCATGTGATATTTGAGCTTGTGTGTCTGACTTATTTCACTGGACATTATGTTAAGGAACTCATATGACATGATACTTAATTTATTTTCTTCCAAACAGTCTGGATTTCATCATATAAGATGTTGAGCAAAAAAAAAATTATATTTCTAACCTACTGATAAAAGTCTGGAGAAGCAAATTGCTGTATTAATTTTTTAGTCCTGCTGGAACATCCTTAGGCCAACATCCTAATTCTTGGGGGTTAAAAGGTTACATTCTGCTTGCTATATCATCAAATCTCTGGTTTGCTGACAGGATTTGTTTGGTATTTAATCTCAGTTGCACAACTGACTATTTGCAAAATATATCTTAATCTTCTACTTTATCTTTGCCTCCTAGATTCTAAATTCATTTGCTTACAATTATAGTATTACACTGTATGCAGCATTCATATCTAAAAAGGAGTAATAATTTACACATAGATGAAATTTAGAGAATTGTGTGAGCATTCTAAGTTAAATTCATTCTTTAAGCTCTGGATATAAGTTAGCTGACCCTCTGCTGGCAGAACCCCCTGAGTCCAGCCAGGTCACAAGATGGGACCCAAGAGCGTCTCCAAGATGTTCTCTCATCAGCACACCACAACCAGCCTGCACCCCAGTGTCTCCATCACGTTTCCTAAGTGCGGCCGCCATTGTACCTCTGGTGTGCTGCGGACTCTCCTGATGGTGTTTTTGCATGATATAAATTCCTCTACTTTACTGAAGCAGTGATCAGAACTCGAAGAGTCAAAGCCACATACATTTTCTCTTTCCCAGAATTCTTCCCTGCAGAGACTCTAAAACAGAACAATTGAGCCTGCAGTTAGAAAACTGAAACAGGAAGAATCCCAGGTGACAGAACCAAAGGTGACAAGACTGAAGAAGACTAGAAAGCACTGTAAATGGGAATTTAACTCAATTCAACAGCATTTGTTGAACACCACAGAGTGCCAGGAACTCTGCAAGGTGCTGGAACGAGCAAAATGAATGCAATGCTCCCTTGCTCTACAGAGTAAAAGGCAAGTAGAGAGGTTCACATGTGTTTGACAAGCACAGCAGAGAGGTGTGCCTGGCACACACGGAGGAGGAGCGTGACTTGCACGGAGATGGGAGCTTTTCGGAAGCTCCTGGAGGAAGGGAGCACTGCGAAAGCTCTGGAGGGCTAATACAAGTCCCACACAGAAAGCAGCGCATGCAAGGTTTAAAGGCGCTGTCTTGTCATCTTGTGATTTTTTGTTTTTGTTTTTTTGGTACCAGCGATCGAACTTGGGTCTTTGCGCTTGTGCAGCGGGTGGTGAAGCCACTGAGCTAAATCCCCGGCCCAATCCTGTGTTTTTAAAAACACATGAAAGATAGGTGAAGAGTGCTATGAACAGATGGGTGGTAAGAAAATAAGGAAATGAGAGTTCGGATCAGACTATTGCAGTAGCCTGAGGCAAGATGGAAACAGAAATGCAGAAAGAACAGAATTGAGGGGACTTCGGGCAGGAAGCCCAGGGCTTCGTGACTGGTTGGTGACAGGAGTGGTTACAGAAGCATCAGCACTGCTCTGGCCACCCCCTCCCAACCGCAGGACTTGGTCAAATGAGATGTCACCGGGCTGTGGCTCTGTAAAAGTGAACAGTGGGCCCGTCACTACACGCACCTCCTTGTGAGTCCTTAAAACACAGCAGGGAAGAGTGAAAGGTTTTGCCAATTTCAAGACTGGGTAATAAATGCAGCGCTCCTGGATTTGATAGGAGTTGGTCAGAAAGTGCCCTTTGGTTGATTTTGTAATTTAGAGATGCAAGAATGTATCCAAGATGTTAAAGATGTCATTCGTGAAAATATCAGCTTCCCTGCCCTACCCGAAAATGCCCCCAAAATTAAGAAGACGTTTTAGAAACAAATTTGATATTAGAAGAGCTCAGATTTTCTGAAATAAGAAATAAATGCCAAATGTTGCATGGATGGATTCAGATGTTCTGTTCTTTGCAAGTCAAACCATTTTTTCACCATCTTTCACAATATTATTTTCTCTTTTATTGAATATTTAGCTGGAACTCTGATTTGATGAACATGGAGGCAATAATGGTAACAACAGGGATAACATTTATTAAATACTCCACGTGCCATATATTATTAGATTTTTGTATATATTGACTCATTTTTTGTATCAATCCTAGACAACAGGAATTCTTGTTATAACCATCTTACATATAAAGACATTGAAGCTTAGAGTAATTAAATAATTTGTCCAAGCACTCAAAGGTAGTAAGTGAAAGATTCAAGTACAAGTCCAGGTTTATAGGCCAACACTCTCTTAACCACTAAATGATACCACTTTTCTGAAAGCTACAGTTCCCTGTGGGCTTTCCTTTTGCAAACTAAAATTTGAAGATTTTTACGTTATCTCTTTCCCTGTGTTGAACATTCTTGTACTGAGTTTTACTTACCCACTGACAGATTATACAAAGGACTATGACATTCATAGACTTCCTTTAGTGTGACATGTTTGATGACTATTTTTGTCATTCTTTTCCTTTTTACCTGTTTCTTCTAAAATATAAACTTGTAAAAGAAAGGTTAGAAGAAGATTCTAATCCTGGATGGTCATTTATTTTTTCTTAGTAAGTTAGTCTGGACATCTTGTCACTCCACGGACTTCATCCCATTGTATGGGTAAGAGTTCCCATTTCTCTAAGTACTTCCAAGTTCCAACTATTGTATAAAGACCTTTACAATAATATAAAAATAAAGGAGGTGAAAGAATCAGCCCCGTTTTACAGATGAGCAAACTACAGCTTTGTAATGCTAAATATCAAAGTTACTCAACTAGTAAGAAGTGAATTCTACATTAGAACTCACATGTCAAAGTTGACTCCAAAACATGTTGAGCAGCAAGATCTTCTTTTGTTGGGTCATAATGATAAGCTCAACTGATGCCAAGGTCATTCTGTTTTTGTGAAGATCAGAAGAATGTTGTCTCTGCAAGCTTCCCGATTAATTTAAATGAAATCAACTGGCATTTTAAAGTCAAAATAATACTTACCATACAGTTAATGAGTATTATATGTCAATTATGAGTCAAGGGCTTATAATCCTCGCTTAAATCTTACAAATACAATTGTCCCCGTTTATGGAAGTGTGGGAACTAAGTCTCAGAGAGATTAGGTAACCTGACCACAGTGTCTTGGCTAGTAAGTGGCAGACCCAGTTATCAAGTGAAGATCTGCTGGGCTCCAAACTATGCATATAGCTATCATGATGTACCATCACTTGTTTTCGTGTCCTTGACTTCGGGAAAGAGGAAAAACAAATTCTAACAAAGTACCAGTGTTTAAAATTATTTTAAGATTATTATTTACACAATTATGTGGTGGACATGCCGATGATCCCAGCTACTTGGCAAGCTAAAGCAGGAGGATTGCAAGTTCAAGGCCAACCTGGGTAAAGTATCAAGACTCTGCCTCAAAATAAAAAATATAAAGGGCTGAGTATGTAGCTCAGTGCTCCCTGGGTTCAGTTCCCAGTACCAAAAAAGAAAAAAGAGAAAGGGGATGTTCATTAAAGGTAAGAAATCTTTTAACCATACTATTTTAGCTTGATTCTCTTGCTTAAATTGCTCGTTGCTTTTCTTTAAAACTCCTTTCCGGAAAACTTCTTACTCTACTCTGTACCCTCCTCCTATCTGGCCACCTCAAAAGGAAAACAGAACAGCACATCCCGGTCCCATTTTTCCCTGCTTGATCACCCAGAGCATATAAAATATGCCTGAATCAGCTCCCCACTGGACAGAAATCAGTAACCACCGATATTGCTAAGCAACACCACAGAGGAGCTGGCTGTAAATTAGGTGACAAATTATAAGAAGCCAGAGTATCTGGAGACTCACTTGGACATTTTATTATGTGCCATCTGGATGATCCACAGTAATGACCTCATGTTATTGTTCACTGTTCACAATAATCCCACATAATTATATTTACACCTCCCCATGTGAGCCTGACCTACCTTGCACGTACTTTCCATAATCCAGATATTTTCCTGCAAGACAATTGCATATAGCTACACCTAATAAACTTTCATTCCTTCCCCTAATAAAATTTAAAACAAAGCCACAAAACGTAGTCAACTTGTGTTGTGGTGGAGCTGGCTGGGCAGGAATGCTAATGACAAAAGGGGGTGAGTGCTGTGGTCCCCATGGCTTGGTCCACTGGACGTGGCTCCCTCCATGGTGGTCCCAGAGGAGCCTGAAGTGATGGGACACAGTCCAGTTCGAAGAGATAAGCAGACTATAGTACTTCCACTGGGAAGGAATATAAGCTTGGAGGGAACAAGGAATGAGCCAGAGTCCTTGACCTTCTGAGGAAAGGTACATGGCAAGAGTTTTGTCCAAATCCAACAGCCTGACTAGTTTCATTCATTCATTCATTCATTCAAATAATATGTGTAAGAAAATTGAACTAAGCCACCTGATTTTAAGCCAAGGGCTACAAGCCCACTAATATAGCCCACTATTACTGTTTTTTATTTAGAATTTGTTGGTATCATTTAAAAATCAGGAGATCTCACATAAAACCCAGATATCTTGTTTCCTTTGAAGGATCTAAAGATTCATCAAACTGCACCTGCCTGCAGTTGGAACTGAGAGGCTGCTGCCCCTTTTTAGGCATGCACTCTCTAGCTTTTCATAATTCCTACTACTTCCTATCATTTTCCCCAAGCCATTTTACACACCTAAAAGCTGGTCCCTGTAGCTCACTGATGCATTAACAGAAGACCTCTGTGCTCCAGACACTGGGCCAGATGCTGGGGATCTTTCTAACTCCTTGTTTGGTTACCACTATGGCATCAGCATTTTTTGTAGACGGGGCCTCAGAATGGTATCAATATGAATAAAAGACAAAAATGGCAGCAGTAACAAGCTATCGTGTCTGGATTGGCTGGAAATTTGAGAAGGGAAATGGGATTTCATTAAGGGACTAGATTCAGAAGACATGAAAATTGGGTGGTAAGAGTTACCACTAAGAGATGCAGAGAGAGAAAAAGAGATCATAAATTCTACTTGAAACTCAGTAGCTAACAAAAGATTACCGTCTTTGTTCATTTAGCGCTGCTAATAACAGAATACCTCAGGCTGCATAATGTATAAAGAGCAGAAATTTATTTTTCACAGGTCTGGAAGTTAAGAAATCCAAAATGAAGGCAACAACAGACTTGGTGTCTGGTAGGGGGCCCCTCTCAGCTTCCAAGATGGTGCTGTGTGCATGTGTTCTCTGGAGGGAGGAATGTTGTTTTCTCACATGACAGAAAAGCAGGAAAGAGAACCCACTCTACAAACCCACTCCACAGTGGCTCTGATTTAACACCTCCCAAAAGGTCTAACTCTCTCCCAACTCTATTGCTTTGCAGATTAGCTTTCCAACTCATGAATTTGGGGAAACACATCCAAACCATACCAATTACCCTCAAGTTTAGTGCTTTATTTTCATTTACAAAGTTCTTACCTATTTCCAAAATCCTCAGTGAGAGATTTTTAATCTCAGAACAAAAAGAATACTCATTAGCATAGATTTGGAAGATCTGACCTGACAAGAACCCCACAGGGCCAAATCACCTCAGTCAGCACCTTGTGTGTGACAGACACATGCAGCACATGTTGTGGGCAGCTGTCCCAGGAAACCGGGTAACATTTAAGTGCCAAGTTGGGGAACATCAGTCCCCCACAGAATGCTAAACAGTTTCTGCAGTGCATCAGGACTTTGAAAGCTTTTTTTGAGTGAGATTTAGAATTTGAAGGTTAAAATATTCCTTCCTTCTGACTTGAGTGGTTGTTTCCTCATTTAACCTCCATCTTTAAGATTTTTTTTTCCTTAGTTATAAAAAATGACCTATATTTGCAGGGACATTTGTTATAAAAGAATAAAGAAAGGAAAAACCATTAATTTTAGTAGTCCATACAGACTTTTTTGAAGAAGAATCAAGCAAAAAGTTTAAAGTTGGGTTGTATTAGAAGATATCTTTTAGTATTTGTGTTTATTGTGAAAAATTTGTTATACAAGGAGACAGGAGGAAAAAGATAGCAGTGCCATTTTAACTTAGATACCCCACCAGAAAAACCTTAAAAATCATAAAATCTACAAATAAATATAAGTGAAACATTTGAAGAAGTGTGAAATTACAAATATTCAGCTTTCACACTATTTACACAACTTCAAAACAAACTATTTTACTTAATAATAAAATAAGTTCAGAGATTTACAAAATAAGCAAAAAAGCCCTTTATGCTCAGAATAAAATGTTAATATTGCAAAACATGGTTCTGAAAGTTAGACAAGACAGCCTATGGCAAGCAGATGGAGAGTTTTTCTTCCAACAGTCTTCCTGTGTTGGAGGGAAGAAGGCAGGGGCTTTTGATGACTTGCATGTGTCAGAGTATGGATTGACGCCCACCAAGGGGGATCATTGGTGCTTCCAATGTGGGAATTGGTGCTTCCATCAGTGGGACTTCACTGCCTTGCGCTGAGCTGACTTAGATATTCGTAGCAGACCTTTGGCAGACAATAAAGAGAGGGACCAGTTATTAAATATGTTTGTACCACCCCACTGCAAAGTGCTGTGTAGGTATTTATTGTTCCTGTTAGTAGTTATTTATTGCATTTTTCCTCATTTTACAGAAAGGATTGAAGTTCAGAGAGGGCCATGCAGCTCATCAGTAGTAGAGCCACATTGTGAATTAGCTGACTGTGACTCAGAAGCATTCTTAACCTTTATGGTAATTAACATCACAATAAAAAAGCCTCAGACATCAGGGCCAGGTTTCTTGACTTCAGCAAGTCCAGAGAAGCACAACATGCACATGCATTCTGCATGTCACTGTCATTTGGGAGCTGTGCATCTGAATACTTAATTTAAGAAATGTGTGGCAAGCAAGTGATGTGAGAACAGCACAGTTCTGTGTTCTGGCGGGATGGATCTAAAGAAGAATGATCTGTGCCTCCCATGGTAGACAGGCTAGCTGGAGAGAAGAGCTCACAAGCAAGTGTTACAAGGGAAAGCATCTCAGTTCCAGGCTGGAACTCTGACAGGCCAGGAAATGCAGGGCCCACTTTTCATATCCTGCTCCCTGGCCATCCTCCACGTTTTGATTCCCCTTGGGTCTTAGACAGACAGGATTAATGAAGGAATATTTTTAAAATACTGGCCACAGTGTGGCACAATGTCTTTTGCTGTTGAACAACAATCCCTACTTAAAACCTCTTTAAATAGTGTTGAATTTGTTTTAACAAGCCTGAATAAAAACATCAAGTTCTTGAAATAGCCCACTCCTGGTTCATTGGTTCTCTATTTCACTTCTTTATGATGCCTGCAATAATGACAGCTTTTCATATTTATTGCTTAGTGTGTCATCTTGTCTGCCCTTCCCTGACACCTTATAAGGCAGATACAATCACAATGTCCCTTTAGAGTTGAGGACTCTGAGGATCAGAGGAAAAACAACTTGGTTGAAGTCGCACATCTACTAAGTGGAAGACCTTGGGTCCAAACCTACACCCCTGACTTCAGAGCCCATATTCTTAACTTCCATGCACTACTGAAAGTAATCTTCGAAGGATCTGGTATTTGTACACATCTCCTTGATAAGTATTAGACAGCTTTACCAAGAAACTACTGTACTCTCTGTATTGAGAAAGGCTTAATTTTATGTCTTCACACACAGGTCAAACAAATACCAAAAGTAACCTGCTCTTTGAAAAAAGAAATCATTTTTCTCATCAGTTAACATTTAAATAATAAATTCTTGCTCTCATTGATTTCTCTACCTCTATTTTTCAGTCTAATAAAATGAACTCAGCATGGATCTGTCTATTGATTTTACTTTTTCTACATCAGACTTTTGAGGCCTCAAATTGAGAAGTCATTTTTCTGCTACTCCCACTTCTGGGATTTGCAGGAAAGGTACTGAGAATGCCAAAAGCCTCAGAAGTGCAGTTGAGAAAAGCAATGTTGGAAGGAAAAATCTGTGTCCCTGTACTTCTCAACAAAGGAATTTAGGAACCTGTGATACTAGTTTCTATTTATAGATTCTTTAAGACTCGAAACAAGACCCTTATTTTGGTTTTGTTAATTATAAAGTACAGACAAGAACTCAAAGGTAACTTAAGCCAGGTAGGGAGATTGCTGACAAGACCAGAAAGAAATGGACAGAGAACTAATGAAAGGTTCAATCCCCCTCAAAATCTAAAAGTGAGTACGTGTGTCCCACCTGTCCAAACGGCCTGAAAGCAAGTACACCTGTCATGCTGGGCAGCCTTCATGATCAGATAATAGGCTCACCTCCAACACCAAGCACTGGGTTCTGAAGTTTTCTCTCTAATCATAGAGAAATGTTACAGAGAAGAGGCCCCAGGTTGCACCCTGAATAGCATCTTATATGACTTCTCCAATCCTGGTTGCCTCTTGCTCAGTTGCTACAGTGAACATGGCCGGATGGGACTGAAAAATGACTTTGAACTTCTGAGCTTCCTCCTTCTCATACTGAAGAAGTTCAGCTTAGCCTCAGCCTGGTTTGAATCCTAATTCAGTTAAGTTGGGGTGTCCTGGTTATTTGCCATAGGGAATGTGCTGATTGGAAGCCATGTTCTTGCACAGGTGAGTTCTCATTCAAACCTCCCAAGCCTTCTCAGCCAGGCGAGGCCTGGGCAGGCTGTGAGCAGACAGTGGCCAAGGCCACTTTCTAGGAGGTAACCATGGGCTCTAGGGCAACAGCCAGGTGCGTGATGAGCTTGGCATCTGCGTGCATGTTATGTTTGTCCTAGTCACATGTCTCTCTTGTTCTGTACCTTCCAAGGCTCTGATTCCAGGGAGGGCTGCCTGCTCCCGGTGGTCGTACCCTGCTTCCTTGGGATGTGGATGAATTTGCCATCTTACCATCCCATTCCTGGCCTTGTTGAAGATTACATCCTACCAGGCTGGTTTCCTTTCTGCCCTCTCTTTGTAAGCTGTCCACATGGCTGCCTTTGCTTGGGCAGATACTCTTCCCTTCCATCTCACCATTGCTGTGCCTCGAGTTGCCATGTCATTGTGCAGCTTTGCACTACTCTTACTCCACCATTGTCAGCCTCATTTTTTGGTATATTGTGCTCAATTTTTTGTCCTTCTGTCCCATTAATTATCCAAGGAAGCAGCTAATGTAGACATTGCCCCAGTGGCAAGAATGTATGCATTTGTTGAACATGAACAGATCCAATTCTGACTATGTAAACATAAACTGATACTACAACAATATGATTATATTTATTTATTTATTTATACCTGATTCTCTTGTGATATGGGATTAAGAACAATATCGTCTGCCACAGATGGATGTTTGACAGTTTGTGATTGATACATGAAAACAGGTGTGTACATATGGAAAGGTTTGCATCAAAAAGATGGACCCATAAAAAATGCAAGGGTATATCTTCAGTGTACACCGTCTGGTTTATAGCCAACATTACAGATATAAAACCACCCACAGTCTGTTCTTGAGCAAATAACAGTGAATGCCAGCTGCTTATTCCCCTGCTCTACTTGGGGTAAGGAAAAAAGGCTACAAATAATTAGTTGGCTGATATAATCCATCAATTTACTGCAAGATTTTACACACACACACATACACACAAACATGTGTGAAGCCACTGTAAACGTGTTTAATATTTATGAAGGTATTTAGATCACTTAAGAATTCCAAACTTGTGCAATGTTGTATATATAATAGATTACTGTTCTTAAAATACAAGAAATAGACATTCCACTGAAGGCATTCCCCAGAACCCATGAAAATTTTTTTCTTACACAAAATTCAGTTTCTTATTGAAACACCTGCATCTTTTGTAATGTACCTAACAAAATTGACAATAGGCAGATTTTTGCAGAAACATAATAAGGTGATTTTTCTCCCCAAGGGAAAATTTGTGGTGGTGTATTAAAATGTCTTTAGGTAAAATTTTAAGCGCGTGGGGAAAAGAATATATAAGAATGTATAATAAGGATATAATACATTACTGGTTTAAGCTAGATTCTTCATGTTGTACACAAACTCATTATTAGTTGATTTGTATGTGGATTTCCAGCATCTGCCCCAGTTAATGAGACATGGAAGCATTCTGCAGAATCACAGGAATATCTCTTGAGTCTAATTAATTTTTTATAATTTATTGGGAAAGTGTTGTCATGACCAGAAAAATATTTTTAACCTGCTCACAATGTTGCTCAAAACAATCTGGAATTTTTGTATGAACAAAGGTAAAAATTTCCATTTCAAAGCTGCCATAAGAAAAGATAAGTGCTGGGTCCTGCCTCCTCTCCCCACACCCCAGCTGCCACTCCTGGTGAGAACAGCAAAGTCTGCCTGTGGTTTCCACCGCAGCAGCCCTAGGGACCCCTGCCCTCCAAGAAGGGGCTGTGGGTCCTACCTCCGCCTTGCTGTTTGCAGCGTGCAGGTGAAGCCTAGATCTGGGAGCTGTCACAGATCTGAGCCAGGTGGCTGTCCCCAGGAATACGACTCACTCTTGCTCCCAGAGCACCTGGCACCATTCACAGCCCTCCCTGCACACGGCACGCATGACACTCTGTTTTCTGAAACAGGAGAGACAGGGTGAAGGGAGGTTTAAGCTCTGGTCTTCCATCTTGGATTTTCCCAGGTAGCTTCCTTGTTCCCTAGAAATTGGTCTCTGTCGGAAAGAAGCTGTGAAGTGAGCAGCTGGGGCTCCTCATCTGTGGCAAGGAGCCCTGTGTCTGCAGGCTTCCGGGCCCGGTCATCGGACTTTTTCAGTCTTCTGCTCCTGGAGTGTCACCCACATAAAACTGTAGGGCTAGGCTAGGGTTGGATGGAGTGTTTTTACCAAGTATTTTGTTTCATTGGATGTTAAAATAACTGTGTCCTCTTCCATAATGCAGGGCACATCCTACCCTCAGTAGAATAATATATTTTAAGTGATTTCTGAAAATGGGCCGTGAAAGCTGTCTGCCACATGGCCCATGTTTGCACATCTCCATATAGTTACAATTGCAGAATTTGACAGTATAACTCTGAATCTGATTAATTAAGAATGTGTAAAAACAAAGTTCTTGCATTATAGCTCGTTCCTTATCTCTGTGTCTTTTACTGTGATGTTGTAGAACTTGGATCATATGGAAAACTAAAATATTATGACACAATGACTGAAGAAGGTAAGAATGATTTTAGAATTGTATGCATTGGCTTTTTGTTTTCTTTTCTTCATTTATGATGTCTGTTGCTTGCCCATGTTTTAACCTTTTTTTCCTCTTTGCATGACTTCAGTGACATTGTGTGATTTATTATTTGTTCTGTGTTTTTGTCTAGTTTTTGCCATTGTGTTTATTTGAAATTGGAGACGTGCAAAACCATGGGTAATCATGTTATTCCATTCAAACAAACCAAACCATCCCAATCGTATATCACACTCAGAGAAATGGTGTCAATAATGTGAACGCAAGCAAACACCCACCAGGTCAGCACTGTTTATTTCCCCTGCAGGCTCCAAACAACATATAAAAACACATCCACCCAACATGCTCCTGAGGTGCTCTTGATTCCAGAGGCTGGTTAGGTTTGGTGGGATTCTGATTTATGCAAAGAAATGAGAGATCTGGAGTAACTTCATACACCCAGAACCAGCCTAAGACCTGATCATGATACAGAGATCTGTGAGCTCATGCCCTCTGACCCTACAGCTGTTGTGGACTCAGAAAAGAACGTTAGATTCCAGGGCCACCATTTTAGCCAGCAGAACTGTCTGTATCAAGGATCTCATTCTGTGCAGTTGAGAATATCACTTGACCATTTCCCTGAAGAGAGATTTATTTTAAAATGTATTTATAAATGAATTCTAGGCAAGATGCTATCCCAGAGGACAGCTTCTTCCCAGGCAGATTCACATTTGTGAATTAAGTTCTCCATTAAGTTCTCCATGGAGCAGCAATTTGAAAACTATGAATTCTTGCAAAGGGAGTTGTCTTATTGTCTTATCCCCTATTCTATCCCAAATATCCTCCACCTTTTGAATAATATATAGTATTTGCAACTTATGAAAACATTTGGGGGTTTTACATGCTTTATACAGAAGTTACTCTGGTAGGTGAAGCAGCTAATTTTATCCTTGAACATGAGAGAGAAATTCCCAAATGTGTTGCATATCTTGCTTTCAGCTTCCAGTATTTCTAAGTTGCCTTAGCTTACCAAAGATGTCCCAGTTGCTTTGCATGCAAGAAGTGGACCATAAGGGCCAGGGATTTAGCTCAATGGTGCTGTTGCCTACCTTGAAAGCACAGGGTCCTGAGTTCGATCCCGGTACCAAAAAAAAGAAAAAAAAAATGAAGTGGACCATCTGACAGCCCTGAGTAAGAAGAAGCCCCTCCAAGTCCCTCCCAACTCTGGCTTCCACGCAGCATCTGAGCCCTTCTCTTTGGCCGTCCCTGTGCTTTCAGTTAACTGTGCTTCTTTTTAAAGTAGCAGGCCACTAATAGGATCTTGTATTGGGCCCTATCAACAATGAGGAGGGGGGTTAGGACCCTCGGTAATGAGAAGCCAAGGGCAGATTACTACAGATAGGAACAAGTATCCTACCATTAGAGGAGAGATAGAGCATTCTTAAAAGAAGGCACCTGGCCCAGTTATTATTTTATCCCTGGCTTGCCCTGGCTTGCCCTGTTCGCTCCTACCTGACCTGTCATAAATTTTCACTGTCTCTCACTACACCATCTTGTCCACTGACTTCCACTCTTAACTCCCACTACCAGTACCTCTTGTCTCCTGTCATCCCAGTGTCCCTTTCCCCCTTCTTCTGCTCCTTTCCTTCCTCTTTTCCCAACTGAGAAAATATTGCTGTCCAATAATGTTCTCTCCCTTCCTCTGTCCTATAGCGCTAGACAATTTGAGATCACGTGAAGATGCAAAAATGATACAGTCTCATAACATCACTTAATAATGACTGGGCTTTTGAAGCAAGAAAGCAAAGTCAAAATAATGCCTAGAACGAGAGCCAAGATGGCCCTTAGCAAAACCATCAGAGGATGTTGAAGGCCCTCAATGGTCCCTTTAATTCTCCTTATCCTTCTTGACTTCCCATCCCTTCATGCATGTCCCATCATGTCCCATTTCCAGCTGAATGTTCATCCCCATTATGGTGACAACTAATAGTAAAAGCAGCACATCTACAGTATATTCCATGAAATACTAGTTTCATACAAAGTCACTAGGCATTTGACGAGAAAAGAAAATATTAATTCCATAGGTAAATAAGTGAAAAGGTTTGAGTTAAGTCGAACAAATTTCTCTACCACATGCCTTCTTGGGGCCTTTAGCATGTTCCTGAGCCCAGATCCTGTAGTAAACTGTAGACAGGGGTCGACTGTGCAGGGTTTCCCAGGGTTCTGTGATCAGAGAACTCATTCCTTCTGTGATCGGAGCCCAAGCAACAATTGCAGGGATGCTAACTCAGGTTAATTCTTCACTTGGAACAGGAACCTCTGAAAAATTAAAAAATCCTCCGGACACATGGAAATCCCTCTCAGGTACCAGTAGAAAGGGTATTTTGGAACAGGGGCTCAGCCACTTCAAATCACCTTTAGCAACTACCTCCACAACAAGCCAGGTTTGGCTTAAATCCAATTCTGGGATTCCATCAAAAAGACAAAGCCAGGTCAGTGGCCTCAAATCTGACATTCACTAGGCATAATTTCTTCAAATTCTCAAGGGTCTCTCCCTTCTCATTGTAAAATAATAATCCTAACTGTGATTTATTTCCTTCCATGCTGTGCAATTTAAGGAAGTACAATAAAGGGCAATAACTGTGAGCTAGCTAGTCTTTGGGATATCTCCCCTCCAATTATGCATTTTCACAATTTTAGAGTTGTGACTAGCCCCTAAGCAAGACTTAAGTATGATTGCTTATGTGAGTAGTCATTAAGAAGAGAGTAGTGTACAAGTTCTTTATAACTTTCCAGGAATTCTCTGGACACTGTGTGAGGTCAGATACTTACAGTGAAGCCTTTTTTCCCCTCCCTAAGTGGACCAAACAGAATCCCGAAGCCAAAGAAGAATTGAGTGATGATTTCTAAACAAAGAGAATTTTCCTGAGCATATTCAGGCCATTGTTTTAAACACTGTGTGCGAGTTATTCTGCTAGGTGCTTTGAGGAAATAGACTGAAAGGTAGTCAGTTTGCTCCCATAGGATGTAGAGACCAGGGGAGAAATACCACACAGCAGTTGCTGAGACACCAGAAAATAGAGATCAGAATACAACACATGCCAGGAGAGGAAAGCTGCTTTTACTGGGAAAGGATATTTTGCAGAGAAGGTGGTCTTTGAACAAGGCCTTAAAGGATCAGTAAGTATGGTGTAAAGTAGGTAAGGAGGATGGCAGGGACTGACCTCCCGGGCTGAAAGAGGAACAAAAGGATGAAGGTTCGCCAGCATTTATTGAGTGTCTCCTGCCTGCCAGGTGCAGGGCTGTGGGCTCTATGCATTCTGTGTCACCTGACCCTCATCATGATCCACAAGCAGAGACTAATGAGACTCAGAGAAGCAAAGTAATTTGCTCTGGGCCCCCGAGGCAGTAAGTGGTGATGCAAGGCCTGCCCTGAGACCGTGTTGTGCCACTGTGGCTGTGCTGCAGTGTGCTGTGCAGGGGGAGTAGGGACAGAGGCAGTGCAAGTCAGCTGTGATGTAGGGAATGGGAAGACCAGGGACAGCATCACAGAGTGACAACAATGGACTGTGGGGTGAAATAGTTCCCCTACTTAAACACTTGACCATAAAATGTTTATTTCAGTAAACACTGGACAAAATCATAATATTTGCAAAGTTTGTCATAGCCCTCGGAGCCCTTTCCTTCCATCAGGCACTCAAGTAACCTGGAAGCTGAACTGGATCAGCCCCCTGAGCCATACCTGTCCCCCTCCCCAAACTCAAACTGAGGCTCTTGCTGCACCAGACACTGACTGGGAGCAGGGCTGTAGAGACCAAAGTCCTCCCTCCTGAAGGGGTCGCCAGCCAGTGGGAGACACCGGCAGGGAGG
The DNA here is from genome assembly GCF_053883595.1 of Heterocephalus glaber. Taxonomy (NCBI): domain Eukaryota; kingdom Metazoa; phylum Chordata; class Mammalia; order Rodentia; family Bathyergidae; genus Heterocephalus; species Heterocephalus glaber. The sequence goes on from NW_028258317.1 coordinate 32,815,309, forward strand.
TGTGCAGTGTGCTGCACAGACCTGCGTGCTGGGGAAGCCAGTGGACAGCATCTCATTCAGCGCTGGGACCCCAGAGTGCCCAGCAGGTGAGGTCTACATCACCTTGTCCTGCACTGCAAGATGACAAACTGTCCTACCAACCACCTGTGCACGATACTTATTTAATACCAAGTGAGCACTTGCTCTGTACAAGACACTTGCTAGACTTGAGAGATTTCGAGCTTCACTTTTCCCAGGACTGTGTTGGCTTCTGTAACAGACATTTCTGGAGACTCAGATGCACAGCCCTGTTTGCTCTTTCCACGACCTCGGACCCCCACATGGAAAGCCATCCCTTCATTACCTCACACAGTGACGCTGTGGGTTATGGGAAGAGCAGTGTCCGACCTGCAAGTTAATCACACATAGCTTATTTCATAATTAATTCCATATCATTCTCTGGGAGATTCTCAATAAATTGAACTTTGCTTCTATTCTTATATTACTCTACAGAAAGAATAATGTGGAAAGTTAGTTCAAAAGAAAACTAGTTTATGTGATAGAACAGATGAATTTAAAGAAAAGGCCTTTCCACTGATGGTGATATACAGAACCAATAAGTTCTGCTCTTTGAAGATAAACACTTCCGAGACATGTAGGTAGGTAGCTAGACATCCATCCTGACTAATGTCTTTCAATGAAGTGCTGTACAGTGTCAGCTCCTTGCATTGTATTATCCTAAAACTATTGCCACTTGACAGAAGCCATTTCCAGAAAAAGTAAATTCACCAGTATTTAAAACATCAACCATTGTCCATTTGTTTCAGAAAAGGAGGTTAGGGCCGGGGATTTAGCTCAGTGGTTTCACTGCCTACTGTGCAAGCGCAAGGACCCGAGTTCAATCCCTGGTACCAAAAAAAATAAAAAATAAAAAACCAAACAAAGAAAAGGAGGTTAAAAACAAAGTTGTGATATCAAGAACAAAATTTATAATGACCTTTTCTTTAATGAAATTATGCCTACTGTTTCATGGTAACCAATAGCCCCTTTTCCAAACCAAGAAACTAATAATGTCTCACATGAATCATGGGCTCTTAAATTAGGGATCTGGCTGAGTTTTTTAAAAACCCCAATTACTTCAAAGAAACAAAAACACCTGAAGGTCACATACTCTAGTTGGCTATCTGATATTCTTAGTTTCATTGAAATAGCCCGGTTCTTTTTCAAAAAGGAATTTGATTTTGAAATATCATTCAGCAGTGCTTTCCACTGCCCAAGAATGTCCTCTAAAAATACAGTTCTAAAACAAGTCCTTGGTGCTATCTGCTGCCTTCACAGTACATTTTAATCCTTGCTTGAATTGGTAAAACCATGTTATATACAGTGATATGTTAGGCAAGATTGGTCCAGCTATATTTAACAGAAAATCCAGATTAATAGTGGCTTAAGTCAGATGGAAGTTTATTCTTCTCTCAAGAGTAAGAAGTCCAGAGCCAGGTAAGACATGAAAGATCTGGCAGCTCCATAATATTCCAAGATTTAGGCTCCTTCCACCCATCCTGCTTCCCAACCACGGTGTATGATTTTCAACTTCAAGGGCATCTAACTGGTCCAAGAAGGCTGCTGCTGGAGCTCCAGCCAACACGTCTGTATTCCAGGCAGGAGAAGTGGCCTTCCCCACACATTTTGTCCCTTTTTCCAGGAGCCTCCCCTGAAGACTCTCTCAGAATTTGCCCAATACTCAGTCACATGACTACATCTAGGTTCAAGGCGGTTTAGAAATACTGTGTGGTTTGTTGAACTCTGGGTAAAGACATGCAATCTCTCCATGACAGGGAACTCTCACTTCTGAATGACTGCATACTGATGGTGACAGGGGAGCAAAGAGCAAGCTGTGTGGGAGACTGATGGAGAGTTTGAGATGCCATGAGATGCCAGGTAGACACTCTGGGGAGCGGCAGGCACAGGATGCTGGTGCTCCAAAGAGAGGTGGGGCAGGGCATAGATGAAAAGTCCAAAGCCATAAAATCAAGATGTTCTTTAAAGCCACAGAAATGGCTAGCTTTGAAGCCAGGAGGAGAAAGATGAGGATTCATTCTGGAAATTCCAAATTTGAGAGTCTGAGAAAGTGAGGCTCAGCCCAGGAGACTGGAATGAGAAAACAGGGTCTCTGAGGCCAAGTAAAGAACACATTCCAAAGGGTGCCAATGCAAAGGTGACAGCATCAGTTCTTTGACCAATTAGATCAAAGAATTATTGTAATAGAAAGGTTGTTGTAAAAAACCAGGCGTGGTGGCATATGCCGGTAATCCCAGCACTCTTGGAGACTGAGGCAGGAGAATCACAAGTACAAGTCTAGCCTAGGCAGCTTAGCAATTTACTGAGACCCTGTCTCAAAATAAAAAATAGGAAAAGGGTTGTGGGTGTGTGAAGGCCCTGGATGTCATCCTCGGTACCACAAAAAATATTAAAGAAAGTGATGCGCAGAAAGTGAGCTGCTCCCCATCAGGATTTGGGAAGTGGTGCAGTTATTGCAGTGACAAGGTCCCATGAGGAGCTGGAGATGAGCAGGCAAAATCAGCAAGAGGCCCGTGGTGCAGGCTCACCTGTGTAAAATCTCCTCAGTTGCCAGTGGGAGTAACAACAGCAGGGACATGGTGAACTAGGTCCTTAAGTCTTTAGGAGAGAAAGGAGGGAGCCAGGAAGTCATTTAGGGTAGAGCTGTTACAGTTATTGGCTTATGCTTCCAAGAAGCAAAAATGGTCTGAAAGCTACAAGGAAGAAGGGATATAGAATGGAGTGTTTGGAGGAGCAAGTAGCTGCTGTGTTCCAGGGCTACAGGAGAAAACAGGTTCTCAGCAAACAGCTGACTGTTGATTGGAATAAGAAAGCAAAGACTATATTCAGAGAAGAGGTTAGGTGCAGGAGACTCACTGATGCCAGGGGTCAGAAAGGAGCAATGTCCAGCGCCACCCGGAGATGAGGGCCAGCTGTTAATGGTGATACCGAGGCTCTGCCAGTGCAGACAGAACGTGGTATGTTGTTGGGGAGCAACCTAACAGCATGCTAAATGTTCTTGTTTGGCATTGGGCCCATGGGTAGTTTGCAGTAGAAAAATAGGGTCTGTTTTATGAAGAAAGTAGAGCTTTGGGGCCTCACTTAGGTGCACCCAAGGGTGGTATCATGGCCGGGGAGACAGATCGGTCTTCCTCAGTTCAGGGGGCAAAGGTTCTGCCCAAGATGGAAAAGCCTTCCTGTCAGACATGTCCAAAGGTGAAATGATGCTCAGAAAGGTGTGAGTCCCTCTTTGGAGAAGCCAGGGAAGCCAGCATAGAAGAGGGTTCAGATTAAGGGTACCTGATGCCCCTCTGGCTCCATGTCCAAAACCCTCTCCTGCACTCAATAAAACATTAAGTGCAATGGCAGATACTAGTTTACAGACGACTTAGCCCTGCTGAACGCTTGATCTGCAGCTGTTTAAGCTATCACTGGATTTGTGGTGGGCGGTTCCTAGGCCACAGCACTTAAAATGAAAAGATTGTGCAATGGGCCAGGGATTTAGCTCAGTGGTTCCACCGCCTGCCCTGCAAGCACAAGGACCCGAGTTCGATCCCCAGTACCAAAAAAAAAAAAAGATTGTGCATTATATTCATAGTCTTTATTCAATAATAAAACACACCAAAAAGCACTCTAACTGCTTCGTATAGAATTTACCTTTAAAAGAGAGAAAAATTATATTTCCTTTTAATTACAAACCCAAACTTTTACCACAGTAGAAATTTTACATCACAAATTCAGTTTGGCTATTCTTTTTTATTATAAAAACATTATGGGAGCATGGAGGTAAAAAAAGAAATACCTCATAAGGAAAGACAATAAATGTGTGTCTTCCCTGTCATTATAGGTAACCACTTTTGTCAGCTTTTAACATACTTGTTTTTCTCGATACACCTTTCTAACATGGGTTGGCTTTTTCCATATGAACACAATGGGAAATCCTTGTTATTTTTAACAGCTGCAAAGTATTCCATCACATAGCTGCTGCATGGGGTTCAGTCAGTGCCCTGTTGATAGGCATTTCAGATATTTCTCTTTTTTAAAATTTATCTAGTTATTACAACAATGCTACCTGAGCCTCCTCCTGACCCGTACAGTAAACCACTGGGTAGAAAAAAATATACATATTAAATTCACAGAAATAGAAATGCCATATCAAAGAGTATCAATGTTCTAAATTTTTTAAGACATTGCCAAATTGTCCTCCAATGATTGCCCACTAACAGAGCTTGAGAGGACCTCAAACAGCAACTTTAAAAAAGCCCTTTAAAGAGGGTTATGTATTGACTTCATTACAGAGTGGACAGACTTTTGTAATGTAACTACCTTCTAATTTACTTGTTTTACAAACCTGAATTTTTCCAAAGTTGAGTTAAAATCAGGGCACAATTGTGACTGAAGTGTTTGCCTTTCATAAGTTAAGTGACGAGGCTGTTCCACTTTCTACCATCACATGTGCCCTTCTCGGCAGACTGTTTATGGTCGCGAAAAAGCACTGCAAGTTAATTTTCTACCTTCCAGGTGCCGAAGTGGGGAGTGCTCTTGTGCACAGACACCATTTCCAATACCATGTTTTGTTTCATTCATTCCAAGCTTATGGTTTAACTCATCAGTCCAACTTTCCATGACCAAGGGTGTTTCTGAGCACTTGACAAATGCTCTCAGCAAGGCTGAGCCTTTTCCAAAAACCAAATATATGGACTCGCCAGTTATTAGCCACATGACTTCAGAGATGTATTCTGACAAGCATCTCCCTGGACCTGGATCTTAGGGAGACAACAGCCTTGTCAATGTGCCTACCCAAAATAACCAGCTAGTGTCTGTCCAGCATAAGGTCCATGAGAAAGACCAGACCAGCTGTGTGAGTAAAGCCATGGTCTTCCTGGAAACCAGGCCCAAGGAATCCTTCTCATGAGAATACATCCAGCTCTTCAAATTCATTGCATCTTATTTTCATGATCTAAACTGTCAGCAGTAAAAGCAGAAAGATTGGACTTGGCAAGAACAGGCAGATTTTGCCACATTGCATATGTAAAAAGTGTTAAATGGCAGCAGAAGGCGAATCCTGGATGCTTCTTTGTGTCTGTTTCTGACATTCCTAGAGCTGAAAATGCTAAGTTGCCTTCATCAGTCAAACTCGAATGCTGTTATTGCAAATTAATAATTCACACACACACATGAAACTTTCTGTTTAAAAAAAAGCAAAAATCTGTTACACCAGGAGGCTGGCATGTTCAGTTAAGCATGGTAAGTTTCTCCATGATTAAATCTGGGATAAATCATCTCATTTTGGTTCTGGCCCTTTAAGCCTTGAGTTAAGAACTTTCCGCATGTGTGTCAGCACTTCTGTAGCAAACCCACCTTTCAAATCAGATTTGTAGGTACTAGATTACAATTTAAATTTAAGGATTAAAAGCAAAAACAGAAATGAGGAACTCAACTTAGGTGCTAATTTATAGACATATAAAATCCAGATGACAGCTAATTTATAGACATATAAAATCCAGCTGACAATGTATATTACATGAAACCATAGCTGCTACTGACTGAATTTTAACCAAATCTAAACTCTTTCACTTTACATCACAATAGATAATTAGGCAACCTGTGAGTCCATCAGAAGGAAGAATTGTTAGGCCCTTTCGTTTAGGTCATAGTAATCATTCAATGTATTTTCATTTAGCTTATACTGTTTTCTAGGTGCTAACAAATCTAAACTCTCCCCAGATGAACAGATTCATGTCACAACCTATTTGCAGAGCTAATACCCAAGGTGGAAGCCTTGACAGACTGGCTGATGAGCCCTTTTCAATAAATCAGGTGGCCTAACATGATAAAAAAAAAAAATCAGCTTCAAGCAGTGTCAGCCTCAGCCAAGGGCAGCAAGGTGACCCTTTCCCTGAAACATTGTAGCCATTTTTTTGGTTTGTAAAATTCCAATTTGGCCTGAACTTGATTAGATATCTTTTGTAGAAAAGATTATCAAGTGGGTATGGTGGTACATACCTGTAATCCCAGTATTCTGGGAGGCTGAGGCAGGAGCATTTCAAATTAGAGCCTATTCTAGGCAATTTAGCAATTTAGCAAGACCTTATCTCAAAATTTAAAAAAAAAAAAAAAAAGAGGAATGGGAATATAACACAGTGCAAAGGCCTTGGATTCAATCTTTAGTACTGAGGAAAAAAAGAAGATAGACAAACAATGATTATAAATACTATTAGGCTTTGGAAATTTAATCTTAGTGTGAACCCACTAGAGAGTTTGGGGAGTGTCCTGCAGTGTGCCTCTGGGTTTTCCTTTTTTCTCTACCCACTTCCCAAAGTAAACTCACAACAGAGTTTCGTACAACAAACACTTCAAGCACCTCCCCACCTGCTCACAGCCAAGGCTGTTTGCATCATGTTGCTGTGCTTGTACACACTGCAGAGACCCAGCCCTGGGAGTCAGAGGCAGCAGCCTTGTGCTCGAGGCCCCCACACTGTGCAGAGAGGGGACTCAGACATCTCTGAGGCCCTGAGATTATTGTCCAGGCACACAGGTGTTAGGGTCTGCTGGAGAGAAAGGGACTCAGGAAAGTTTCCTGCAGGCAAGATGCCTATGGCAATCTTGGAAAGAGTAAGACGAGTAACCAAATGTGGAGCTCCCAAGCCTTTAAGGCTGAACTGCAGGATGCAGAAGATGCAATGAAAATCAGGAGGCCAGTTCAAGCACTGGAGCCAACATTTGGGCTGGAAAAACTGGAGATCAAACAGTGTCAGAAGGATTTGGCAGCTAAATTGGATGTTGGCGACAGGGAGCTCTCTGGGGTGACTGGGAAATTACAGCATGGAGATCACCCAATGTAGAATATTTTTAAAGGCAGATTCCCAGGAAGGAAGACAATGTGGCATTTGGGGGATGTTGAGTTTGTCAGGAGCTTCTAAGGAGAGTTGTTCAGAAGTCTGCTGGATAAGAGGGTCTGGGTTTAGGGGCCTTAGACATTTGGGGGGAGTGGTCAGTTGGGTCCTCTGGGGAGAAAGTGAGGTACAAAGGAGTCAGGAAGGAACCTGGACACTGACATTTAAGAGGAGCTCTGAGGGTTTCTGAGATCAAAGACAATATTGAGGAGAAGCGTGAGTAACACTGAGTGCCACTGAGAAATCAAGTCCTGTGGAAGCAAAAGTTGGCTGGCCAGGTCCCTTGGAGTGCTGCTGAGATGCCACAGGCAAAGTTAACATGTGAGCCAAAGAGACTTAAACAGAGGCACCAGCACAGACAGATCTTTCCAGCTGCTAGACAGCAGCTTATTTATACCAAGGATCTTTCACTCTTATCCTCTAAGTTTCCATACCCCACGAGAAGACCACCATCAGATCACAAACCGGAAGTTCTTGCTCCTAGTCTTTCCCAGTTCAGGCAGTGAACGCTGCAAGGACACTAGCAAAATCTACCTCAGTTACCGGACAACTCTCCAGTATATAGCACAGGTTTGCTTGCGATTTGCAATGTGGAAGATTGTTTGTGACTCGTACTGGCTTGAAAGGCAGCTCAGCTTCCCCGGGGAGCTGATTATAGTGAGTTTTACTGCAATCTCTGAGTGCATATGATGAGCCAGGCATTATTCTGAAGCACTTTTTGAGGAGCCCTAAAATGACAGGAAGGTCCCTTCCCCAGAGAAGACTGCCCTCTGGTGGGCAGTGCAGGCGTGCAGGCAGCAGGCTAAGAGAAGGCTGTGGCTGGCTTACACAGTGCGGTGAGAATGGTGGATTTCCACATGGGAAGGAGAGGTGTGGGTGTCCATAGAGAAACTTTCAGGTTAGGCCCTGATGAGAGAAGCAGCCTAATAAAGAAGAGGAGCTGAGGCCCAGCTCTCCCTCCCCTGCCCTTTACAGTGCTCACCAAACCTTATCTTCCAAGGCAGGAACTCCTTTCTGTGCCCACCAACTTTGCTTTGGGAATGTGCAGAAGCGGGACAGCTGGTGCGCCCCAATGCCTTTCACCTCTGGAGTATAAACTCCTGGTGCATCCCATTGTCTCCTGTTTACCTCTAGAAAATTCCTGGGGTCTCATTGGTCACCCCAGCCCCACTGGGGCCATGGGCTTGGGAGGTGCTGAAAGGATTTACTTTGGGTCACTATCCAACAAGGAGTTATCACCCTAACTACCACCTAGACATACGTACACAAGGATTCACTGAGCCCCACAGGGGCTGAGAATACAACAGTAAGCAAAACTATAATCCCGGCCCTCATGGAGTTTGTCTGCCAGTAAGAAGCAACAAATAACCAATAGTAATGATACAGCAAATTAGATGGTGCTGAATTCTGTAGAGAAAGTAAGCTGGGATAATAAATACTAGAGAAAGAGACTTCCCAGAGAAACCTCAAAGAAAAGGTGACATTTGGACAAGTATTTGAAGGAAGTGAGACAGTGAGTCGAGGATTTCTAGAGGAAGAACATTGCAGGGCAAAGGACCAGCCTGTGTCATGGCTCAGGTACTATAGTGCACAGTTTTCAAGAAACAGTGAGGAGGCTGCTGTGGCTGGAGCAGAGTGAGTGATGAGGAGGATAGAAAACAGACTCAAGGCAGTGAAGTGAACTTCATTATATAGAATCTTGGAGGCCACTGTGAGGACCTCGACTTTGGCTAAAGAGCCACTGCAGGATTTTGCAAGGCCAAGGGAGTAGCATGACCTGATTTCCTGATCTCTGAGGGTGCTGGGAAGAGAGCAGCCTGGGGGACAAAGAGGTGAGGTTAGAAGGGGGACTCAGACCAGCCAGACTGGTCTTGTGAGTCTTAATGCTGGCTAGGCCCAGGGGCTGAAGGGGCTGCTGAGGGAGAAGTGGGAAGATTCTGGAATATTCTGGAAGTAGAGACACCAGGTTTGCTGACCCGTTGTGTGGAGTGTGAGAGGAGAAGGGCTAGGGTGACCCAGTGCCCCATTGTTCTGTCTCAAGGCTCGTCAGGGTGACGATGGCCTGGCTGCCTAGCGTGGGTCGATACCACCAGAAGAAAAGGCAAGGAATAGAGGCAGAAAAGTTCAAGTACTCTTTTGTTTTTGAATCTATCTCTAAGCCTCAAACTTCAAAGAAAGAGACAGGGAAGGCAGGGTGGAAAACACAAAAATAGATTTTCAAAGACTTATTTTCAGGTTTTCCCTTCTCTTTCCTTTTTTTTTTTCTTCTTCCCAGCCATGGTCTGTGCACTGAAGTTTGTGTGTGGTCACTCCCTTTCCATCTGTCTCCCATTTTTTCTGTGTTGCCGATTTTCAGAATATTCTGTGGCATGCACTGTAATCTGATCGTGAAAGGTTCCTTTTGTAACCTGCCTATTACAAACTGGGTGGAAAGATGTGAAGCAATTTCCAAGGGGCTGCTTTAATTTATTAATAGCAGAACAGAAGCCAAATTCATTCCCTTGGGGTGGACAGACCCTCCAAAGGTGGTCTGCCTTGCTGCGTGAGGCTTCTGTTTTATCTCAGAATGATTTGGTCAAATATTATGATTGTGGTGGTTTATTCTAAATTCATTTTGATTCACATTAGGCCTTTATGCTTTGATCTTTCCTTACCACCTCCTCAACACACTCTTCTGAGGACACTCAGCTGGTACTCTTTTGCAAATTTCAGAACAAGTTAAACTATATTAAAATTGTGTACTAGGTTTTGACGTAGGTGCCTCACGATTTGAGCAGTTTGCTATTTCTGAAATCTCTAAGTATACAAGTATCTGTAGCTATATAAAGCTACAACACCTTAAAGGCTTACACCACATCAGAGTATATTTTTTAAGGACACCTTAAAACATGTTAAAAATCACTTCTTTGCTGACCTTGCAATGATCTTGCACTGATCTTGATTCCTTAGCACCGAGCATAAAGCTACACAATTGTTTATTAGATCCATCCTTCTGTGCCACCCCTTAGGACAATGTAGAATCTGTGCCTAAAATTTGGAGCTGATTTTTGGAGGATTCCCTGAAACACAAGGTCTTAGATCCTTAAATTCCTGGGTCTGGGTGTAGCATCTTCTCCAGTCCTGCCTGTGTGCACTGAAAGTTAGAAAATAGCAACAGTCGCCTTAATGCAACCCAAGACCACATCACCCGTATCCTGAGGTTTTGTTGGTTTGTTTCTCCTTTGCCTCTTGTTAACAGAGTTTCCTCAATGCCACACACTGTGATAGGCCTTCACACACATTTTCTCACTGAAGCCTTACATTTAACTAGTGGGCCGATATACCAGTGGAATCCCCATGGAAGAGATGAAAAACCTGAAGCTCAGAATTATGCAGAAACTTATCAGAAATCACCTGGCAGAGCCAGTGAAAGATCTGTGCCTGAGCTCAGATCTGCCTGCACTGAATCATCTCCTCATAGCCTCAGTGTTGTGCTGTCCCCGCCACTTGTACCCGGCTTGGTGTTCTCCTAGCATGTGCTTAGTCCTGAAGCTGCCGTGTCTTCCTACCCCAAGGCACAGGGTCACTTTGGAGGTCACAGGTTCTGTATTGGCTTCTGCCTCGGTCCTGTCCGGGAGCCTCACACAGCCTCTCAAACTTTGGCCCTGTGCTGACCCCAAGAGTATCTGATAACTAGAATGAGCACACCTTACTTCCAGGCTCTGCCCACCAACCTTGAAGGGCACATGTGTGTGCTGAATGCTGTAGGTGGGCCTGCGACCTCTGCTTTCTAGAAAGTAATCTTCCAGGGGAAATTCCTTTAGGCTATGGAGCAGCCATTGTTAGCACTTAACATGCAAAATAGTTGTCAGATCATTTTAGTGGGACCGAAGAACAGTCAAGAGAAGGGGCTGAACTAAAGTTCAAGAAGTCTGCAGAGAAGATAGCTCTCAAACCGCCACGCTGCTTCACCTTGCTGCCCATGGGACTAGACCCCACTTCTCAGTAGCACAGAGAATGTAAGATGCTGCTGCAATGAGAAAAGTAGTAGTACACAGTCTAGAAAACCCTCCCTGGTTGTACAGTGTTTGAGAACCTACAAAATCCCAATTCCAGAATCCTTTCCTACCCTGTTCACAGTCATTCCTTGGAGAATCTGGGAAAACCAGCCTCATTCTTGACCCATTCTGTACTAGTGGATGCTTCCTGGCTAGTGGGTGACCATATCCTTGCATATTTTAGGGTCCCTTTTTTAATCATTTATCTCAGGCACACATCTAAGCTCTGAAAAGATTCTTATAAACACAAACAATACGTGTTTAGCTGGTTTCTAACTAATATTTTCTCTGTCATGTTTCATGACTTTAGGACATTATTTGGATTGGGTTATTTCAAGTTTCATTTCCACGGACTTGTTTCCTCTTTGGAATCCTTTTGTACTTTATTATTATTTTATATATAATTTTAATATAGCAAATATTGATCATCTTTAATTCATAAAGCTGCAGAATGATCTGAGCTCAAAGAGTGAGCCTAACAACACAGTTGAATGATTTTGCTTGGAGAAGGTGCAACTCCAATAAATTTTCAGAACCGCCTTTTTCCTCTCCCGGGGTGAAAAGCACATAATTAGGGACTTTTTGAAGTTTTCTTCCACAAGAAGTAGCCCTTCCTGTGGCAAAAGGCTGCAGAGTACCAAGTATCACTCTTCTTGCTGGTTTTGGTCCTCAGGAAAGACCAGACCGGGCAGCTGGAGGGGTGGTGTGCATCTGTTCTGCCCAGCAGCCTGCAGGTGATCACACCCCCTGACCCCTGCCTCCTTCCTGTATTCTTCATCTCTTTTTTCTTTCCTTCTTTGCTCCCTTTTACCCCCTCCTTTTCTAGAGCCTGGATTTTCTTTCCTTTCTCCTTTTACTGCAGTAGTTTAGCCTGGAGATTAAATAAAAGCAACCATGCTTAAAGCACCTTCCAGGATGGTGAACCTCACGATGGCCTTCAGCACTCCTCAATGAGGGGCATCGTACCCATCTCCTCATCCTTCTTTCCCATCCCCTATGCAGCCCAAGCCATGTCCTGAGCTCCTTTTCTCTGAGTAATGCCCTCCCCTTGAGAACACGCCCTGAGCGCACATTCACTGTCTAGACTGAAGTGCCTCTGTCCTAGAGGCTGCCTTCGTGTAGCAGGATGTTCATGTTTGTGGCTGATGAAGCTCTGAGCAGAGGACCCCATGCTATCTCTGTCACCCCTGGACAGGCTGTGTCACTCCCAGCCAGCTGCACAAGTCATCACTATGACCATATCCATAATCCACATCCATAAGGAAGGGAGGGCAGTGGATACCAACTTGCATGTCCCATCCTAGCAGGAAGGACTCTCCAAGAGAAACATTTTGGTTTGGTTTGGCTTGATTTGGCTTGGTTTGGATGGTTTGGTTTTGTTTCGTTTGTTTCTAAGTAGAAAAGTGGAATGGGATCCCCTGTTAATATGCTGCTAGGGAACACAGCCAACTAAAACTGCCCAGTGGGAAAATTGTAGGGGTTAAAGTATTTTGAGCTCATCATATCTGAATCTAGGCAATACTCAGTCAGTTTAAAATGAGAGTCTTTTACATCTTGAATGTTCCTAAGGCAGAAAATCCAGGATTAAAAAAGAAGGAGAAATGTGCTGTGTCCCTACTCCCTGTACCTTTGCATGCTTGTTTCCTGTGCTCCCTGCATGTGTTTGCCCATTGCTGTGTCCATACTGAGGAAGAAAGGCTGCCCTGCACTTGTGGCATAGCTGTGTGGGTGATTACTTTAAGGATGGTATTTTTTCCAGCACCTTTCCCAAAGTGTCTCGTCACCAACATGACCTGCTGTGCTTGGTTGATCATTCTTTGCCCTAAATCTCCAAGTGGAATCAGTTGCCTCCTTGATGCTTTAACTGCAGCTGACTCAGCTGTCTAGAAAGCTGTGGTGGCTGTCCTTGATTCATTTAGAAACTGCAATGTTAATTATGATAAATGCTTGAAAACCAAAGTCAAATCAAAGGACCCTGGGCTTGGCTTTCCTTCCCAGCTCATTGGCAAAAGCTGATCTGGGATGAGCATTTAACTCCAGACAAATGGCTATGCCTCCAGAGCAGCTCTGTTCTTTAGACTGTTATGGAACACAGCAGCAGGGGGGGCTTGATGCTTTCATTTATTTTGTGAGCAACTGGGAGGAGAGGGAAGAGGTCCAAGTCCCACCTTTTATCTATGGTCCAGCACCTTAAGGTTTTCAGACGGAGAAATGGGCTAAAGAATCCACAAAGGTAAGAAAATTCTTTCATGCAGGTGGTGGGGCTTTTGGGCTGGACCAAATTGCATGGGCACTGCTGTGGACAGACGCAGCTGAAGAAGCCATGTGCCTGCTCTGCCAGTGCCTCCAGTTGGCCACGAGACCTTTCCTTTATCTTCTCCTCACTGTGTCTCCTCCCTCCAACTTTCTCTTGCTTCAGGGAGGTTCAGAGAAAAGGCTTCAATTCTCCACAAGATCGCTAAGAAGAAATGCCAAGTGGATGAGAATGAGAGGCAGAATGGGGCTGCCAATCATGTCGGTGAGTACAGAGCCCCCATCCTGAACATGGGGAAGAAGGGATGGAACAAGAGGCAGAGCCAGTGTGGGGGGACCTGCTCAAATCCCTGCAGCTTGGCTCTTTCCTACACATCAGGAAGTGAGTCCCTCTTTCCCGAGGCGGGCAGGACAGGAGCAGACACAGTATGACACCAGTGACTCTGGTAGAGGTTCAAGAACATGAAATGATTCTAACCAACTCCTAACCAGGCATCACCATTCAGGAGCAGACAATACCTCGCTTCAGGGATTCCACATAAACGGGACACATACACATTATTTAATGTTTAACGCAAGATGAGAATCCCCCTTTCTGTAATTCTTGTCTCTTATACTTGTGACATCGCTTACAGCATACCCCCTAAATTGCAGACCACCCAGATGACTGAGATGGCAAAGTCCCTTTGAGCTGAGCCTGCCTCTTCTTCCTTAACAGTTCAGAGCATCAACCCAGGTCTCTTTGGCTGACTTTTCCAGAGCTCCTATGTGACCAGATTGTGACATTCAGCATTTTATTTTAACTTGGAGCATGATGTTCCTGCTCTTCTGTCTATAACTATAATATAACTCTCTAATTCTAAATTCAAACTAAATTTAACCTAATCTGGATCTATGCTATAAACGAAGCTATTGCCCAAGTAACTAAAATTATCTGTAGACAAATTCAACAGTGTTGCACTCAAAAAACATGACACTCTGTAGAAGTCTTTCCTTCTCTGTTATCCTCACTTCCATCTTAGGGAAACTTCTAGCCAAGAAACAGTCAAGATTCAATTGCATGTAAAAAGAAAAACTGGACAGCTAAACTGTTAACAGTGGTTCTGCTTGAATTGGGGTTATGGATTATCTGTTTTTCGTCTGCTTCTTTATGCTTCCATGAACTTGGACACATTTTTTTAGAATGAGAATATTTGGCTTTTATATTATAAAAAGGTAAACCCACACCACAAATTCTATTGCCTAGGATAGGTATGGCTTGTGATATCTAGGTTCGATTACACAAGCTATTTTTTTTTTCTGTTCCACTTGCTTATTTCTTGTGTGGAGTGAAGTAGCTTGGATTAAAGATTGGATGCTTGGGTTCTTCTCAGTCCTCCTCCTAGTGAGTGGGGACCTTTGGCTTGGATTGAATCTTCTATGAGAAGGCAGGACACATAACTCCAAAGAGCTTTCCAATGTTGCTGGGTCTGTGAGTGACTTTGTAACTAAAAAATAATATGTATCTAAAATCAAAGCCTTTCAAAGTAAGACCAAGACTTAAAACATTTGCATGTTATCTTTGGTGGTGAGACCTCCAGCAATATGTAAAAGTGCTCCATAAGCTAAGCTGTGCATACTCAAGTCGGGTATTATGTCTGGTAGGTAGCTTTTTCTTGCTCATGTCTGCCCTTGGATGTCTTAAGTCCCTTTGGTACCCAGTATCCTGTGTTGCTAGGATCAAATCTGGCCATGGCAGGCTGATCCTGAGATTGTATTACTTCCTCCAAAAAGGATTTTCATATTCCCCAAATCAGTATTATTTAGTTTAAATAACTGAAACAAACATACCAAGATAAATTGTAGGCAGATAAGGTACAGTTTAAAATGTAGGCAGATAAGGTACAGTTGAGTTTCTGCTAAATCAATTTATGCCTCTATATGCTACAACTAAATACATAAATATAAGCATTTTCCTGATTCCCAGTGTTTGTCCACTTCAAACACAATTTTTATGTAACTCTTGAATTATTTTCTGAAGCACCAGAAATGAAAAATGAAATTTCTGAGGCAGAATGTTTAGTTCTTCTGAAGCTGCTAGGAAAACAGCCTGATCCTGCTCCCATGTGACACTGATCAGCAGTGGCCCGCTCAGCTGCACTCTGTCCTGCATCCAAGGCCTGGCCCTGGCATGAGGTTCCAATGCAAACCTTTTATTTCCTTCCCACTGAAGTCCTGGCTGATCCCCATGGTAGCTGAGCACTGATCTGCTGCAGGTGCTTTCTTAGCCCTGAAAAGAAAATCTCCTAGCAGAAGGCAGGGACTGTAATGGGAATTCACATACCTGTTCCTTGCTTGCTTTCTTTGCACCAGGCACTGTACTCAGTGCTTTCTGGGCATTTTCTTAACCCTTACAAAAGTACCATTTGATCATGCTGTTGTGAGTGTTACTGTTATCAGTAGTGCAGCAGCCGTACTCATCATAGTATTGTTAGCATCGCCTCAATTTCCTAGGTTAGGAAACTGGATCTTGGAGTGGTTAAGTCACTTACTAAGGGCCACACAGCGTACTGCACAGGGTCCGTTGCCATCCCATGTCAGACTCCCCAGTCATGGCCCTCGAGTTGCTTCTTGGCTCTCAGAGGAGACATGGATCCAGCACTTGCTGACCTATGCTTTCAATTTGGGCAGCTGCTCACTCTTGGCCAGCAGTGACCCAGACTTTGGCCTCTGTTCCTTGTGCAGCTCCCTCTTGCTTGGCCTATAACAGAACACACAGGTGTATGGTACGCTGAGTAGCATTCTCCAGGAATCTCGAGGACAGCCAGGTTGCCAAGCCTGCCTCTCTGATGGCCAAGGCTCCACTCACAAAGCTGGAGATAATCAGAGCTAAAAGCAATGGGCTTTGGTGCTCAACCAGTTGGAGCTACTCATTTCACAGTTAGGGGTCCCAGAACACAGAGGAAGGAAGGGCCTTGCTGAAGATGATGGCCTCACAGCAGCAATAAAACCTGGGACCATTTTCCCCACCCAATATTCTTTCCAGAGTGCACTGCAGACAATCCGGCAGTAGGAGGAGTGTGGGCCAGGGTGTAAGGAGCAGTGTGCCTGTCGGGTCTCGCTCTGGTCTCTCGAGTGGTTAGTTTACCTAGAGTAGAGAAAGGCATGCCATAGGAGCCCCTGAGCATCTGGTGATGCCACACCAGAGCAGAAGCCAGAGTGCTGCTGGGGAGGGAGTGGAAGTAGCATGCTGGGTGGCATGGGGAAGGAGGATAGAACCCCAATGCTGCCCTGGGTTCTCAGATACAACTGTCTTTTCCTTTGGCCCAGCATCTCAAGATGTCCTTTCCAACCTGTCCTCTACCCCGTAATGATTCTGCTTGTTTTCTTTGTGTGTGTTTAAATTGTGTCACAGAAAAAATCGAACTCCCAAACAGCACAAGCACAGAAGTTGAAATGACACCATCCAGCGAGGCTTCGGAACCTGTACAGAATGGAAATCTCTCCCATAGTATCGAGGCAGCAGAGACCCAGGTATGGTACTTTCCCAAGGCCCTCCTGGCTGCTGTCCGAGCTGCTGCCCCAGCCCAGCAACACCATGGGGCCCCAGCTACCAGCTCCACAGACCTCAAGAAGGGTCTGCTTCTGTCTTGTGTGTATTTCCCAATATCAAACCATGACCAACATTTCCTGGATGGCTATGCATATTCTCTAAGCCACTGTTTTCAAGGTGAAATAGGAGGATGTGTGCATCAGGGTCCCCAGAGATGAAGATGCAGGCCTCTGAGCCACATCCCAGAACTGAAAACAGATCTCTCGGAAGCAGCACCCAGATGTTAGCATTTTAAGGAGATTCTTAAGGTATGATAAACTTTGATAGCTGCTACCATCTAATTCTCTGCACCCTTAAGGTTGGGGTTAAATGACAGATAAAGCGCAGCCATCACACCGAGATGAGACCCCAGCCTTCTCTAGCTGTGGTAGAAATGAACTCTCTCACTCAAGCCACTGTTCTACCTGGTAGGTATGACACCTATGCCATCTGAAAAGCATCTGCTGTGTGCCACAGATTGGCACTAGCACTTCCTGTATGTTTCCACCTTGCTACCTCGAAGCTAAAGGTGTAGATGTGGGATCACCATTCTGTAGAGGCAAAAGCTGAGCTCAGTGAGGTGGAATAGTTGAATGGTGTTACCTGGCTGCTGGCTGCAGAGCTGCAATTTGTCCCGGGAGTAATGGAATATGGTGCCCAGGCTATTTCCACCTGTGACACTGCCTCTAGACCATGCTTGCTTAGGAAGTGTGCAGGACCACTGGTGCTTGTTAGATTTCTGGGTGGCATCCTTACTCAGTGAATCAGGCATCCCAGGGTCAGGGCTTCTCAAACTTAAAATTCTTTAAAATTCCCAGGGCACAAGGACCCGAGTTCAATCCCCAGTACCAAAAAAGAAAAATTCCCAGAGAGTGAGAGGCTGAGGGCCGTGTTAAAATTCAGGTTCAGAATGGTCAGGTCTGCAAGGCTGGAGAGTGAATTCTACAGGGCTCCCCTGTGGGCAGTGCTGCTTGTCCAGCGCCCACACTCAGAGGAGCACTGGACATAGCCCTGCACTCTGCTCTGCTTTATACCAGAAGACACTCTGCTAGAGAGGAAGTCTGCCTTCTTAGGGGAAAACGTCCTCGCTGTTGCCTGCTGCCCTCCTCCTAATACTTTAGAGTGCCCTCCTATAAAGGAGGGGATAAAAAGCCTGCCTCTCCAGCCCTGTTTCCCTGTCTCCTCTGCCTGAGCCCCTCCCCTCCCACAGCCAGCTCTGTGGTCCCTGTGCACAGTTGGAGGAGAGGAAGTGGCAGAGCTGCATATCCACAGGACAAGCAGCGAGTGGCAGTCGGGGGCTCCCTGGGGACGGGCTGCCCAGGCTGCCATAGTCACGTGTGCAGATCCTGCCATGTCCCGTGCTGCTCCACCGGCTGGCAGAGGGACATCTGACCCTCCTCCAGCAAAGCCATGCCCAGGTAGAAACAAGGAGCCAATGCCCTCAGCCCTGGAACAGACATGCCTTCCAAGAGCCAGGCACCGAGACCTGCAGGGGGTTCCAGAGGCACCAGGGCAAGGTACCAAACCTTGCTGAGCTCTCATTTTCCCATCTCAGCTCTAAAGACCAGATCATAATACTACCTGCCTTGTTGAGGTTGTTACGGAAGTTAAATGAGACAATATGCATAAAGCACTCAGCACAGAGATAGATGCTACTTATATGAACTTACTTGCCATTTAAACTCCATCCAAGAGGTCCCTTCCCTGAAGGAGCTCCTTGTAGATAAAATGGAAAAGCTTGGCATATATGCACAATATTTGATATTTGGCATAAGAATAAGTCAACCAGTAAAAGTTATGACCTAGGATGAGCATGGAGGTCTGTACAAAGTACTCTGGGAGCCACTCAGGATGAAATTAATCCTAGCTAGCAAAGATGGCAAACCTCCATAGAAGAGGTGACATTTGAGCTGGGTGTTGATGAATGAGTAGGAGTCTATCACTCAGAGAAGAAAGAAATAACCAAAATATCAACATGTGCAAAGGTGTAAAGCCTTAAGAAAGAAATGCAAGTTTAGTGATTGGTGAGAAAGATGATAAAACTAGAGACAAAAATATAAGCTGAGGAGTGAGGCGAGATCTACCAGGAAAGGTAAATTGGCTTACATTCCCCAGTTGTTCATCTGCTCAGAAAATATTTGCTGTTCATCTGTGTCAGGTAGAATGATGACACACTGGGTGCTAGCGATGCCCACGGCCTCGCAGGCCAGGACTGTGAGTACGACCAGAGTGTGCAGACAGCCACGGGCCAGGAGGGAGGTGCAGTGGCTGAAGGAGGAGCAGGTGGAGAGGCCCAGGACAGAGCCTGAGTAGGCAGGGCCCTGGAGAAGGAGAGGCAGGGAGAAGATGCAAGAGGGCTCGCTGGAGGGGTGCTGGCGTAGGGCCAACAGACACGAAGACAGGCAGGGTGGCAGTGCTGGCACTGTGACACCAGGACAGAGCACCGGCTTCTTCTGGTAGCCACAGGCCCACCCATGACTGACATTTCACAGTCTCCTGGGTTGTGGTCCAGGATGTGGATCTGGGGAGGCACAGCTTATAGGTGGAGAGGCTGCGGGAGCTGACAGGCAGGATGGGGCAGGGACACAGGGCGGAGGTGCAGGACTGAAGAGGACAAGCCTGTCTGCCCTAATCCCGGGGTCTGGGCAGGACTTGAAGAGCACGGCACAGCCCCCACCGTGTGACAGGAAGATGGCTCTTTGGTAATGGGCCAGAAAGATCAGAACAGAAGAGGCTGGAGCTGGGAGTCAGCCGAGACACTGCTCCATGGGCCTGGGCTGGTCTGCAGACTGTTTCTGTAAGACCCATGAGATGAGAATGAGTTTTACATTTTTAAAAAAGGAAGCAATAGAAACATATGTGACAGAGACCATATGGACCTCAAAGCTGGAAATATTTACTGTCTGGCCCTTTACAGGAAAAAACTGTCCATACCTAATACAGACCATCTGTAGTCTTGAAAGAGAAAGAGAAATAACGAGGATGTTTTCCTGTACTGATCTAGAATGATCTTCAATACATGCTGCTGAGTGAAAAAGGCAACATGCCAAATTTGTCTTATACTATAGGTTAGTATAGCATGCTGTATTTATACATGGAAGACAGACTCGGAAAGGAATAACCTGTAAGCATTTGCTATCGAAGACAATTGTCGTGTTGACACCTTCAGAACAGGATCTGCCATGGAATGCTTTGGTGAGAGTCTTTTCTGTGTATAATCTTCTGTGGCTTTGGACTTTGAGCCAGGTAACTGTATTATGTATTCAAAAAAGACTAACAATCAAAATAATAATGGGTTAAATTAAAACAGAAGCAGTGTTCTGTAGTCCCTGGAACCAACTTGGAGACAGACACTTGCATTCAGATCCCACTTCCGCTCCTTCCCAGCTGTGTGACCAGCAGCACCTCTGTGCTCCAAGTCCCTCTGCAAGACAGGTGTTCGCAGTAACCGCACCAACCTTGTAGCATTGCTGGGAGGATCCGTTGCTCTTGGAACAGTTCTAGATACCTAGTAAGCATCTCCTAGGTCTTTGCTGTTATTAGCAGTACTTAATAAAAATCTCTTCAATGGCTATTAATAGCCCAGATGACAAGGTGCAAGTATTGGCTGTAGTGTCAATGGCAGCAGGTGGATTTGAGGGTTGTTCCTGTGCCAGTGTTGAAAAGATGTGGTAATAAACCAGTCATAGAAAATGAACAAGAAAAGGAAGCTGTAGCTGATCCTGAGGTTTCCAAGCTGAAAAGATTGGGTGATGGTACATTAGGGTTATGGCTCCAGAATTTTTTAAAAAGATGGGAACATTCAGGTCACCTAAAGCAGTTTCACAGAAATGATTTAGTGCCTTTTTGTTCTGTTAGCTTGCTTTCTTTCTGGGTTGTGTTTTTATCAAGCTTCATGCTGAGTGAGGTGTGCATCCTGACTTTATTCATAGAAACTCTCACTGCCCGTATTCTCCTGAGGGTTCAGCCCGTCTCCTTAATTAACCTGCTGTTTTGAAAATTCTGTTTACAAGGAAACTAATTTCACACTGACACCTCATCTCTGAGGCTTCTCCACTACAGACTTTACACTGCCAATGAAGGGCCTTTAACACGCTCTCACCAAGGAGCAACTCCTGGGCAAAAGGGGTTTTGCTTCATTTGTATATTCTGTGGAACCAAGAAGTGACTTGACTTTTAAAACTGCTCAGTGCTAATTCTTTTCTCCCAAATTGTTAAATCACTGTTGTTGATATCAGCACAGAGACATGATTCTAGCTGCCACCGAGAATTTACTGACCACCCCAAACTTTTGGTGTGGAGAATTTAAGCAGGTTTGAAAGACATTTCAACAAAACATTCTTCCCCACCCAGAACCCAGCATTTTCTTACACCCTAACTTTGCCAGTCTAGACAACAGCCAGGTGATGGCAGTTCCCCATCTGTGCTGTGAAGCGGCCTCGACAATGAGAGCCCTCTAGATACCGCTCCCAGCTGAAGGTGGAAGAAGAGGCACCTTGCAATATTCTTGCATTCTGCAACCTAAAGATCTAACATTTTTAAATTTGTCCTATATTTTCATGCATCACAAAATGGCTTTTTATCTGTTGTTTCATTTCACCTCTGAGATTTCTCTGTGTTGTTAAAGAATTCTCCCTGCTTTGGTTAAGAGTCACATAAAGGGCCAGGGATGTAACTTAGTGGCCCCGCACCTGCCTGGCAAGCACAAGGTCCTGATTTTGATCCCTGGTACAAAAAAAAAAAAGAGAGAGAGAGTCATATAGATACACTGGGGCCAAATGGATTTCTATGAGAAAAACACTTTTCTGGATGGATGGGTGGGTGGATGGATGGGTGGATGGATTGATGGGTGGATGGCAGGTGGATGGAGAGAGAAGCAGAGAATGTACAAAATATAGACTTCTTCTTACATCCTCACTTTATAATTCAGATATTACTTTACCATATTAAGTGCTCTTTTCCTTTTGGGAACTCAGTTCTGACTTATTTCTCCCTAGTGTTGTCTTCCCCTAAACTCACTTGACTTTCTACAACTTACTTTCAGGAGGGCTCATAGTGCTGATAAAAATGTCTAAGTGTTATGTAACTAAGTAAAAGATAAGTGGAGAAAAATGATGGAAATGACTATGATTTTGAAGTTCTCTTTAAAGAATTAAATGCTTTTTTTAACAAAAAAATCCCTCCCTACTATTAAATTGAGATCTGAAGGTAGTTTTGGGAAAAAAGCACCGTTATCAAGGTCTGTAGCTTATTATAGATTGTTGCTGTTTAAGATTACAGCTATGATCTTAGGACTCTTTTGAAAGACTTATAATAAATATTGGTCAAAGACTGTTGGGTCTAATAAGGATTTCCGAGATTTTCTAAGAGGTGGTACTTGGAATCCATATTTTGACTTTCTTCCTAAAATTTTGCCCTTACAATGTTTTCAGCAGTGGTGAGGTTTAACACAGTATTTGGGAACCTCAAACCCTCCCATTATTCAATAAGAAAGTAGCTTTTTTAGATGATAAAATGCAACACCCAGGTCCACTATTGGGAAAGTTTAGAAAGAGCCTAGGACTGCATTTTCCCTCCCATTAATTGAGATTATTCAATCTCTTGGAACATGAGTGGAGCGTAATATGAGGATTTGACAACCAAGAAATGGAAGCATTGTGAGAGTGGGGTGTGGGTCTCCATATCTGACACTGCCAGGCACGAGGGCAATATTGAGGAGGGAGCCCAATAGTGAGAGATGGGGCTTCAAGAGATTCTCCATCAAGGCCCCAGCCATCTGCGAACTATAATTGCCTTAGAACAGAAACCCGTTACTGTCCATGAAAACCCAACATAAACTAGGAAGCAAACAGCATTACGTTTTACTGACCAGGCCTTAGCACGTAAGTCTCAGTACTAGGGGAGACAATATTTTCTTCCTTCAGTTTATACATACATATTTTTAAGGAAAAGTTGAGGTTGCCTATTTTTTAATCTGATGACCTGGACAACTTACCCATAATGCCTAAGGATACTTTCAAAGGCCTTTTAACATATTTTATAATCACTCTTGAATTTCTACCTAAATCTGAATATTGACAAAAAATTATACACTGTGTGCTCAGAGAATATTGCCGTTAATGATACCATTTGTCATTGTGCTCCCTGAGGAGTTCAGAGAGTGTAGTCATCATTCATATAAGACAGATTAAGGACTCACTGCTGACAAAGGGGAGGAGGCTCCATTACCATCCTGGAAAAAATACTAACATTAATATCACTATTCCTTTGAGTAATTAAAGTCTAGTTGATAATAAAATGAAAATGATTTTTGGATCTTTTTCTAATTCTCCAAGTAGTTTTTATGTTGACAATTTTTTTATGAATTGCATCAAAAAGATATACAAAGCCCATGAAAACTACACAAAAGCCAATTTATAATAGCAATTCAGAAAGAAACCCACCTCGTCCATAGGTTGCACCTCAGAATCATTTGGGCAGAATAGAAAGTGAAGGAAAGCAATTGCATTCCCCCAGTCTCTCCAAATGCTGTTTTACACCATTATAAAACGGCTGCTTGGCTTCTTGGAAAGCTTGGGTCCAGACAGCTTCATCACTCACAGCAAAATATTTTGAAACCTTGGTTTCAGTTCAGAGTCTTGTACAAGATTAAGTTGTTTTCAAGTTGTCATTGCTCCATGAAACCTCATTTTGTATTTAATGCACTAAACTCTTGATGCAAACATCTTTTCCATCTAAATGTAAAACAAACCATATGATGGTATTATAAAGGGAATGAATTATTTCCGACCATGAGACAGGCAAGATGTATTACTTTTTTAAAAAATCTGTTTTCTACTGAAATGTTAGCTCTGTTGGTTCAGGAGGTCCACACAGAAGGCAAAACAAATGTCTTAGAAGACACTTCTTCCAAAGCAGAGATGTTTTTTAACTTATTGCTTTTTATTTTATGGATAAAAGATAGGAACACAGAGGATAAAAACAGAAAGCAGAGAAAAGATGTTGGTAAGAAAAAATTAATGTAAACACACTGAGAAACTAAGAGGACAAAAATAGACTGTACTAAAACTCAAAAAATGAGCTTAAATACAGGAAATTAAAAATAAATTACACTGTACTAAGTGAACACAATGATTTTTTTCAAACCCAAAAAAAATCTACTCAAAAAACTAAATATCAGCCTGGTGTAGAGGCACACAACTGTAGTCCCACCACTCTGGAGGCTGAGGCAGGAGGATCATGAGTTTGAGCTGAGCCTGGGTAATCTAGCAGCTTAGCAAGATCCTGTATGAAAATAAAAAATAAGAAAAAGGCTGGCGGGGTAGCTCAGTGTAAAGGCTCTGGGCTCAACTTCCAGGACCAGGGAGGGAGGGAGGGAGGGAGACAGAGAGATCCATATGATCAGAGTATTAGTATACCAATCCTCCCATAACAAAATACTTTGGAATGGGTGACTTAACAGAAACTCATTTTCTCACAATTCTAAGGCTTAGAAATTTAAAATCAAGTTCTGGCAGATTCAGCCTCTGGCCAAGGCCCTCTTCCTGGCTACAAATAACAACCTTCTCACAATGGCTTCCCATGGCCTTTCTCAGTGCATATACAGCCTGGACAAGGGAAGCCAGGTCAGGGAATCAGCACAGGTGTGGATGAGCATTCTGGTACCTCTTCTTAAAGGAAACTAATCTCCTGGGATCGGGGCCCCACCTTTATGACCTCATTTAACTAAATTACTTCCTTCAAGACCCCATCTTCAAATTCAGCTTCACTGGATGGGGAGGAGTTTCCATTATTTGATCTAACAGTTTCTTTTTTCTTCAAGACTCTCCTTCTCATTGTTTTTTCAGAGGAAAGGCAAAGAAAGCTTTATCCTTAAATTTATAGCCCTTTAGCAGAACTATGCAAAAACTTGGTTTGCTGTGGAAGTGACTGACAGCGCACTTTTTTTGGCAAATTCAAAACTACTGTTTCAGGGTCCCTGGAGTTCATTTTCCATGTATCACTTAGAAATTTGTGGGGTTTTTTGGTACCAGGGATCGAACTCAGGACCTTGCCCTTGCAAGGCAGGCACAGTGCCACTGAGCTAAATCCCCAGCCCTCACATAGAAATTTTAAGTTCAAATCTTTGGATCTGTGAGACAAAAATGATCCACAACACATTAGTTAATATTTTTATGGATCAGTCTTTTCCATGATCCAACTTCAAGCATAATATTCTATTTCTGTAACTGGCTGATGTAATAAAGGCATTAGTTACTAATTGGGTAATACATCTAGGGAAAACAGGGATGAGAACAGCTTACTGACTGTTTATGGGTGGGATTTCATAGGCATCTCCCCTGCGCAAAGCCTGGGACCACTGTGGCTTACAAAGTGGGGGCACTCAGTGGAGCATTTCTTGGGAAGCATCTTTTACTTGCCCAGCAGTTGTTGATTTCAGAGCCTTTCTCTGTTTTAAGGTGTGACTGAGCATTTTTTGAGAACTCAAACTCTGCTATTGTTTTTAGCCCTGCACAAAACACATCAAGGTGCCACAATATTGTGAGCCTTAACCATCTGCAGAAGCTTAGTTTCTGACAGAAAGCTGACTTAAAGCCTTCCTACTGGAGTAAAATAGGATTTTCTCTCAAGGGCTGTGGGATTTTCCCTTTCATCTTATTTACAAAGGCCTTCTATTTATTCATATTACCTAAGAGAGGAAGAAATTAGATAGCCAGTATCACTGTATTTAACAGACGTTCAATAAATATTGGATGAGTGGACAGACGGAGGAGCAAAATCATTGCAATTTCCACATCATAGCAAATGTGTCATTGTAATTTATCTAGTCAAACTTCTTTCTCCTAGATGTCTTTGAAGAAATTATTTTTCTGAATAGTCTTAAAAATAATAACCAACATTTTTTGAGTGTTTACTATGGTACATGACAAACACTGTTCTAAGTTCTTTTCATGGATTATCTGTTAATTCTATAACAGTGTTGTAGAACATTCTGGAACAGAATTCATATTTAAAACAGCCTTGTGCCTGACTTCCTATTTAATAAGAATCCATATGAAAAGTGTGTCTTTGTTAATCCTATCTCCAGCTGTCCCTACGTTAGACAGGGCATCTTCTGTCGCTGGCAGCCTCCCACACACTCATGGCCCAGGCAGGCACACCTTTTCACCAGTTCCCACGGAAACCTAACTGGGGAAATGAAACACACTACCTTTCTCAGAGGAAGGAGGAAGAGAGGAGAGGGCCCTGCATTTAAAGACGCTGCGGTTTCCTTGTGCATGTTCTTCCCAAGGGACTTCACTGGCCTTTGAGCATTCAGTGTTGGCGTCTGGAAATAACCCACCTCCCACTCCAGCTCTTGTAATGTTAGCTTCAGGAAGGTTAATTCTCTCAAAGGGCCTCATCCATCTTCCGCAGGGCCTCCTCCACATCCACTCTAGAAGCAGCCTATGCAGGCTCATCTGGTCATGGGAATTCAGGGTGGCATCAAACAAGGAAGCACTCTCCAGCCCTCAGCCCTCCTCTCAGCAGGCCGTCAGAGTGCTTGACTGCCGCTGCCTCCTGTAGCCAGCCAGCTTATGCTTGCACTTTGTTCTTGGGCATAGATGCGAAAGAACAAGTCTTTCTTCTTACCCTTTTTTAAAGAACTTGATATTCTTCAGTGCCTCATTTGGCACCTGCATTTCACTTTTAAATGTGCACCTCGGACACATCATAATGGCAAGGAAGAACCATCACAATAGCCCCCACTACACTCCACACATCTGCTCTTTGTGTCCCGTCCTGCAGCTGTAGATGTTCTGTGACACTGAGAAAAGGGGAAGAAAGCAAGGTTCCGATGTTTCTCATCAACTTGCTAAAGAAATGTTAGCCATCAAGCCTCCAAAACTTGGTTTGGGCTCAAGAAAATCAAGAGAAAGTATATCAGTTAAATGCTGAGTGTTTACTATAACTAGCTTTTTGAACAGTACAACAACTGTATTACAAAACAAAGCTGGGAAGCCTGGTATAATGGCACAAAGCACATCCACACCTATTTGTTTAGGACTGAGGAAGGAAGGCAGTGTGGAGTAAGATAAGATCCTGAACTGGGACTCAGTCACCGAAGCCTGGTCTGGCTGTGACCTTCCTTCTGACCTTCCTTTAGCAGATCACTTCCTCTCAGGCTCCTCATCCATCAGATGGGAGCGTTGTGCCAGTGAGCCGGAAATTCTGGAGCTCCTTCCCTTGGAGGCCAAAGCTCCAATTTTAAGTGGCTGCAGAGGTCTGTAATTGCAGCTTTTCTTTTATGATCTATTAGTTTCCATAGGATGATTCCAGTAACAAGTTCTTACATAGAAAGGCTGCCCCACATTAAAGGCATTCCAGGGGACAGAAGTTCAGCCTCACGATGAGGTTTTTAAAGGTCTGTAGGGCCTGGAAGGCAGTGAGGTACACCAATGTTTTAGGGTAAATGAGTTCTATTTTTATGTAGATATTTAAGAGCTGGCAGTTATTTTTACCCAGCATCATGCCACACTGGCAGAGCTCCCAGGCGAGAAGAGCCAGCACCCCTAAATTCTGAAGTGAGTGGAGACAAAGAGGTAAGAACCTTCCTGACCGCCTGAACTAAAACCCAGGCGAGCAGGGTCCAGGTGGCCCTCAGAGTACTCCCTGAAAACCAGGAGTGTGGCCTCATAACCAGCCACGACAGCTGAACTTTCAGAACTGCTCTGACTCCGCCCAGGTTTTCATTTTCATTCTCTGATGGGACAGAGTGCATTGAAGTGGGCTCACCCTCCTTTGGCGTCTCACCCAGGACCCTCACAGACAAAAGTAAGAAACTGAGTTGCTTCCAACTTCAAATAGGTTTCTGGTTTAAGAGGCAACCTCTGGGCTGGTGGCGGCAGCACAGGGCCTCCCCTGGAGAGCCATTTACTTTTTCTGGGATGAGCCATCCATGCCAGACAGTAGGTCAGAGCATAAGATACATGTGAACAAGCTGAGTAAGAGCCTTGATACTGGGACATGAGGGTACAGGCTGCTGCCACTTCGTGGGTAAATAAGAGTAAAACAAGTTGATAGGTCCAGAGACCTTCCTGGAGATGCTCTCTGTTGCCTGGAACTGTTCTCTTCTGTCTTCGAGGCTGTTTACAAACTTGCTCTGAAATCCCCAGGGAACAAAGCAAAAATGGAATAGAAGCTGATTCACTGTTACTGAGACTTTTTCTTTTTTTTTTTTTTTGAGGTACTGGAGTTTGAGCTTAGGCCTTCACACTGATCTACAGCCAAGCCCTTTTTGTATTTTTTATTTTGAAATGGGGTCTCACTAAGTCACTAAATTGCCCAGACTGGCCTCAGACTCTCAATCCTCCTGCCTCAGCCTCCCAGAATGCTGAGGTTACAGGTGTGAGATTATTCTAATGTTTCTTGGAGGAAACATGACTTTTCCTGGTGATGAGATGTGAGATTTCCCCTGAGTCCTTACAACAAGAATAATAGATCAGCTAGAATAAGGCTCCAAGGTGACCAACCAAAGCCCAAAATAATAGAAGCTAAATAAGTAGAATTCTCTAAGTCAGTATGGGAAGTCCAGACTGGAAGACCTCTTCCTAATGGGTGTCAGGACCTCAGATCCTAGTGTATTGTTTCTCTACCTCATGATCCAAGACATTTGCTCATTCACCAGCCAAAATGTCTCCAAGGATGTCCCCTCACCCTTTAAAGACACATCAAGGAAGGTGTGGATACCTCTGATTACACCCCTCTGGCCAGACCCTAGCCACAAGGCCACACCTTGCCACAGGGAAGGCTGAAAAGTAAAGTCTTTCTTCCAGGAGCAGGTAAAACTGGAGATTCTGGTTACTAAACAGAAGGCTAGTATATCTATTTGCTCAGCCACCATCACAAAATACCATAGACAGGGTGGCTTCAGAACACAAATTTATCTTCTCACATTCTAGAGGCTAAAAGTACAAGGTGTTGTCCAGCCTAGTTTCCTCTGAGAATGTTCCTCTTGGCTTATAGCTGGCTGTCTCCTTGCTGTGACTTCATCCTCATGGCTTTTCTCTGTGCCCCTGGGGCCCTTGGGTTCTCTATGTGTCCTACTCTCCACTTTTTATAAGGACACCAGTCAGATTGACTAGGACCCAACCTAATGGCCTCACTTCAGTTTACCCCTTTATGACACTATCTCCAAATATAGTCACCTTCTGGAGGGCTGGGGGCTAGAGTTTCAACATGTGAATCTGAAGGAGACAGATGGGTTCAGTTCATATAGGCAGAAATAGATACTGGAGGGCTGCTGTTGCTTGCTGCCTTCTGCCTGCCATGCCATGGACTGTTTATCCTCTGCCCTGCCACCCTGCCTTGGAGCCAGCAGACTGTGCACTGAAACCTCTACAAACTGTGAGCCAAAATAAATCTTTCTTCCTTAAAAAAAAAAGAGAAATAGAGGGGCTAGGGATTTAGCTCTTTGGTCCCACCACCTGCCTCACAAATGCAAGGTCCCAAGTTCAATCCCCAGTACCAAAAAAAAAAAAAAGAAAAGAAAAGAAATAGATATTGGAGAACAATTGGAAATGTATCTCCACATAATCTTCCAGCATCCCTATAAGTGGATCTGTAGTAAATTTTTTAGAGTCATCAGTTTTGTTTCCCATTTTAAATGCAAGACCCCTTGAAAGTGAGAGCCCCAGAATTTAGCAGGTGGTTTTGCACCTAAAGGTGCTCAGTGAAGGCTGTGGGTGATGATGTGACTGGCCAAGGAAGCACAGCCTGGACGGAAGCAGGATTCCTAATTCCCTGCTGCCTGTTTCTCCCACCATACTGCAAGGTTTGACAACCAGCACACCACCCACCATGTGGAAATCTAGAATCATGATTTTCATTTGATTCTCCATACCAGAGGCTACAAGGCCCTACAGCAGTTGTGCCTGGCTCTGGTTTGCATAATTCCAGGGCTTCCACAGGGACCTGACAGACACCAAACCACTTCAAACCCTCTCATGGTCACTGGAGTTCTTTTTGTATCCCAGCTGTAGACAGCCCACTCCAATTTGCTTTATTTTGCTTTCTGTGGACACTCTTCCAAAGCTGCAGGAGGTAAGAGTGGGTTATTGCAAAGTCAAAGCCAGCAGGCCACAACTCTGGGAAAAATTGGAAACCTCAGTGGCCTCTTCCCTGGGGTTGAGACTACTGAACCTCCCAGCCTGGATAAAGGTAAAGTGGGTCCTCAACTTGGAGCAGTGCTTTTACTTTTGCTTCTCTAACCAGCTTGCAAACTGCTGCCCCTTGGGCCAGAGTAAGATTTGACTTGGCAAGAAGACAGAGGGAATTTCTGCTGGAGTATGCAGACAGCCTTGCTCCTGGGGCACCTTTTAAGGCCACCCCAGGATTCCAGGCTCCTGTACCTCCCCACAGAGAAGTTCCCCCACTGAGACTGCTTGCATAGCATAGGACACAGCTCTTCTCTTAGTCCTTTTCTGCCCTAGCAGCAGCCACCTCAAATGCAACTTTGGAAGCCTTACAATACAGCTAATTGTTTGCATTGGATAGTGATGTGTTTAGAGCTTATGCATCTAAACAGACAATTATTTTCTATTTGATAGTGGCACTGCCTGCCTGGTGACTTTGGCAGATGGAGAAAGGAGCTAATCTGTAGATTATAAGCAGAAGGGTTATTGATGAAATGTCACCATCTGTTAGTGTCATTAAAATGATATGAGTCATAAAGAGTTGCTTTTGGGTTTTTTTCCTCTCAAAAAAGGTTAGCTTAGAGTTTACAGAAAAGTTGTTAGATTGTGGATGGCAGAGGGGACCGAGCAGGGAGATGACAGCTGCCCGGGAAAGGGAGGGAGCCTGATGACTCCTCAGATCAGCTTGATGGAGCTTTGGGGAGGTGTATGGTCTGCTGGAAGAAAACCACCATTCGTGTGAGGCAGGGTGCTTATGAGGAATGAGGTAGCACCTCACCTCTCTTCTGCCTGTTCCTGGCTCATCTGTGGAGGTGGCAGTGGGGAGTGATTCACTGGAGTCAAGAGATCATGTTATATCTGCACAGGGACAGTTAGGACGCGCCTGTCTCCTTAGCCCATTGGCCCCATGAAACATAGATTATTCTCATATCCCTGACACCTTGGAAAGAAAGCGAGCCCAGAGGGAATGAATGATTTTTTTCTGTTGCTTCTCCTCTGAGGAGGTGGAGATTCTTGGCACAGGGACTGGAGCCTGTACACACCCACCCCTCCATCCGGGGCGGGAGCCTGGGGCTGGAGGAAAGAACGGTGATGGATGAGCCTGTGCATTGCACTAGCACGGGGCTGGGCCATGTGAGGCCCTAGGGGACCAGAATACCCTGTGCCACCCTCCTAATTCTGCTTGTTCATCTGATCCTCTTCATTTCCTCATATTTGCAGTTTATCAACTCTTTTACCCACCACCAAGGACACTTACACCCAAAAGAGAAGAACCTGTCATGATCAATCTTTTCTAATATGGCTCCAGACCCTCTCCTATTCTTCTTATGGTTTTTAGTCTTAACTCATCTCCTGGAGAGAGGTGAAGTGCGGGTGATGTGTGATCCACTACAAACCCTTCTGTAGGCCCCTCAGGTTTGCAAATACAGTACTGCCTCGAGTTAGGGCCCCATCTAGCCCTGCCCTCCCGTAAAGACCTTTACCATCTGGCCTCAGCCTCCCCTCCTGCCACCCACTTTGGGACAAAGTTGCGGGGGTCATTTCTCCCTCGAGGAAAGTGTGTGATACTGAAAGCAAAAGCATCAGGCAACAGCAGCTTCCTGAAGCCTGGCCAGGCTATTTCCATGGTCTCAAAAGGAAGCCTTGGCAGAAAAGTTCCTGTTGCTATTTTGAGATCTGCTGCTCTGTCCTGCTGCTGTACTTTCATTTTTAAACAAGTAGGGGAGGGAGTGACGTGTGGTGTCCACAGAGCTGTGCTGCAGGCTCCCAGGGCCCAGCTGACAGGCTGAGAGTCACCCTGCCGGGCCAGAGCCGCCTTCCATCTCTTCCAGCTCCGGCACTGCAGAAGCTGCTGGCAGCAGTGGCTGGCAGGCAGAACCCAGGCAGCACGCTGCCGAGTCGGACTGGGAAGTTTGCACCCTGGCTCAGGGTCCCACACAGGGTCAGTGTCTTGTTCAGCTTGAGCATCTGTCTCTCTCAGAACTAAGGAATATGTTTTTGCATAATAAGCCTTTGGCTGCAAGTAAAATGGTTTAAAATTCAACAAGCTGATAAAGCAGGTTAAAAAACATACCCATGCAAAAAAAAAAAAAAAAAAAAGAAAATCATTGAATTTATTCCTGGGCCAGGGGGAGGGAGTAGAGCCTCTCTAGATTATTACAGAATTGTTCCTGCAGTGATTTTTTCACTTGCCTGCCAAAAATCAGTGCTCTACAAAACAATAAAAGAAGATTTCAGTTTCATCAGTGCTCTCCCCCCAGGAATTCTGAACCCCCTGGCACAGTCCTCGGGGAGGAGGAGGAGGAGGAGGAGGAGGAGGGAGACAGGCTCCTCTTTGTTGCTCTGCAGATAAGATTTCTCATGATAAGTTCATGAATAGCAGCTATAGCCCACGTCCAGTAATCAGTTGACAAAAGTGAGCTGAAGTGTGTTGAAGGACAGAGAAGAAAGTTCTTCCAGGCACACAGCTGGGCAGTTTCCCACTTGGTAGCAGACCGGCATCTCTTATAACCCTAAAAGCACAGTAGAAAGCAGGCCCAGGACAGGTTCTAGTGAGTCTGGAGCTCCCAGGCCCTGCCTTGTGGTCTTTCTGCTTGGCCTGTGTCACTGTCTTCACTGTTGTGTGTTCTGTTTGCTCTCTCATTCTACAGAAGACCACAGAGACAACTGAGGAAGAGGATGACCAACCCCTCAGCCTGGCCTGGCCTTCCAACTCCCGCAAGCAGGCCACATTCCTGATTGTCTTCCCCATAGTGTTTCCTCTCTGGATCACCTTACCTGATGTTCGAAAGCCTGTAAGTATTTTTGAAACAGGTGTCTTGTAAAGTATAACTCCCTAGCACAATCTGCTCCTGTTTGTGTGAGGGGACAGGAGGTGACAGGGAGATCTGGGTATTCTTATGTATGCCTGAAACTTCTGTGGACACAAGGTCCTAGTGGTCATTCAGGTTATCAAACTGCATAGCACCTGCCTAAGTGGTATGAAACCACTTAGGCATGGTATGGGTATGGGTCCTGCAGCCCAGGAACTGGAGGAGAGCACACTGGATATGGAGGGGGGGAGGGGGGATGTCTGCTCCACAGTGTCACCTTAGCTGGGAAGACCTGAAAGGCTAGGGTTACTCATGGCTGGAGCTGCAGCTGTCTGGAGGATTCTGGACCTGGGGAAGAATCATTCCTAGGCAGGGATGGTTTACTGCTGCCCTGTATGTGGTCCTTTGTGTGATTTCATGCTTCCTCACACCATGGTGGCCTCAGGACTGTCAGATGTCTTGCATAAGTGGTGAGGGTTCCAAGAGGGAGCCTTCCAATGGAAAAGGAAAAGGCTGCATGATCTTGATAACCTAGTGTCAGGAATTTCGGAGTCACTTCTACTTTGCTCTACTGGCCAAAGCAGTCACGAGCCAAAAGTTTCCATAGAATACATTGTGTCACATAGCATATGACTGTCTTGATAGGAAGAGTGTCAAAGAGTTTGCAGCCACATTTTAAAACCACCACAGTGATTGTCTCTGGGAAGAACAACGAATAGGAGGTCTGAATAGGAGGACAACTCACTTTTCCTTGAATTTTCATATATATACATAAATTACTCACTTAATTCAAAGTTTAATTCAGGCCAGGGATTTAGCTCAGTGGCGCCACACCTGCCTCTCAAAAACAAGGTCCTGAGTTCAATCCCTAGTAACAAAAAAACAAAAAAAAATTTAATTTAAAGAAATGCATTTGTGTAGGGAAAACACCTATATGTCTTATCTTCTCCCTCCTGTATTACTATCAATACTATCTGCCCTTATTAGGCACCAGTCCTGTGAACACAGAACCACTCTACAGGGTAGATTCTGATTGTAGATCAAACAAGAGACCAGCCCTTCCAGGACTGTGGAACTGGGTTCTAGAACCACATGTTAGTTCTTGCTGAGGAAGTGAAAGAGCTAATGAGAGCAAAGGGAGAAACAGCTCTGCTTCTCAGGATGGCACCACACACATACACTTCTTCAACAAAAGCAGGTACTGCCATATGTTAAATTCCACACGAGGTCTTTTCAGTAAACTACATGGTAGAATCTCAGGCAATATCTAATGCATGAATGTATCTATTACTGGCATAAGTAGAAAGAAACTTAGGTTCAACCAAGTCAACTAACTGAACCTGATCCTTTCTGGAAGACAGAGCCAAGATTCAGTCCCAGGTCTGACTGAGTGACTTTCTTCATATTTCCTGATACCAGAAGGTGGACATCTGGGAAAAAATCATTCTAAAAAGCATTTGGAATAGAATATTGTGATAATATCCAGCATAATTTAGCATAAACCTTCAAAAGACCCCAGATGATCCTACTTCCTCATTTGAAAAAAAAAACAGAAGAATCCCATCCTGTTAGCCTGGCCTGTAAATAAAGAATTCAGCCTGGTGGAGAGCCATTTAAACACCAGGAAAGGACCTGCTTTGGGAAGAAGTCCTAAAATTAGAGATTTACTTGTAAAGGATGCATATAACAGGTGTGGCTAAATTAAAACAATATTTGGGTTTCTATATTCAAAATACAACTGCAGGCATCTGTTCTATGCAAAGGCCTGGCTTGCTGAAAACCCACAACCAAATAGTTCTGTGTGGCTCGCTCTCCCCAGTGACTCAGATCACACTGACATTTCTGAAATCTCTGTCTCCCTACCTCTTTTTATATCTCTATCTTTTACACTTCTGTGCTGTTTGCCCAATGCTTGTGTTTGCTGCAGCACTGTTTTTAATCCCCACAGAAGGTCTAGTGCCATGAGGCCCCAAGGAAGGGCGCCATCTGGTGGACAGGAGGTCCACCTGAGGCGGGAGGAGGTGCCCAAGCTCCCGGCCTGGGTCCTCAGCACCCGGAGGACCCTTAGCATACAGGGTGGCAAAGTGATCGTCCTGTCTTGAGCTAAAAGCTCAAGGAAGCTGATAGACAAAATCAAAGGCTCCCAAACAGCAATTCCTGAAAACAAACAGAAACCGACCAGGGCAGTCATCGCCGGGCCATGGCCACAGCTCCACTGACTCTGTAATGCCAAAGGCCAGGAGGTAGGGAAATGAAGCTGCACATGGCAGGCCTGGCAACCAGTGGGGCTTTGCTACGTGACTCCCCCTAGAGCCAACCACGGAATGGACTAATTTTTCGTGTATCATTTTCTGAGTATACTATATACTGTTTCAGGCAGAAATGAGAATCTCATAAAGAATATTTGGTTGTTTTAAAATTTCCTCAGCAAATACTTACTAAGGATGTGTTATATGCTGCTAAGTACCGGGCTTGGGCCCTCAGCGAGATATAAAGACACAGAATTCACAATTTCTCTCCTTAAGGAGCTCTAAGTTTAGTAGAGGAAACAAAGCATGCCCACATAAAACTACAAGGCAAGAGTGTACTTCTGTATTAAGAAGAGGCACTGGACTCGAACCCAAGCCTCCTGACTACCACATTCTGTCAGTTGACTGCAGTGGTTTTTCCCCTAATTTATTAGCTGTGCAACCTTGGGAAAAACTTCTCAATCCTGGATAACATTTCTCCTCTGCTGGGAATAAAGCTGTAGATTCCCTGCCATGACATTCTGTGATAAATAAAAAGAAAACTACCAATACAATATTGCAAACAAAGGTGGCCATATATCCAGTTTTCCTGGGAGAGTCTCAGCTCATGTGCAAAGCATACCAGTTTGGACAAATTATGTGTGCATCTTCCACATAAATGAAGAACCCATGCCACTTGGTGCAAAAGCCATTAAGACCCTTCTTGATCTTACTTAGTATGGAAGAGTTTCATTAAACTTGATTTTGTATGAGTTGTCTTCTGCCATGTAACACCATCTTAGGCTTGCTGACTTTAAACAACATGCATATTTTTAGTCCATAATTCTGTGAATTAGGCTGGGGATTTGGCTCAGTGTTGCCGCCGCCTGCCTCACAAGCGTAAGGTCCCGAGTTGGATTCCCGGTACCAAAAAAACAAAACCAAAAGCATAATTCTGTGAATTGGAGGTTTGTATTAGGCTGAGCCAAACAGTTCTCTTGGGGAATGATTACCACAGGGCTATCTCAGCTAGAGCAGCTTTACCTTGCTCCATGTGGTCTCTGATCAGTAAGTGGCTACCTGGGCTTAGTCACAGGGTGGAAAAGTGCCAAGAGCAGCAAGAATGAAGACTACAAAGTTCTTGTGAGGCCTCTTTTCAACTTACATATTGTCATTTCCACCCCAGTCTGGTGATCAAAGCAAGTCATTAAAATGAGCCCAGAGTCAGGGGCAGACAGACCTCACCTCTTTGTGGGAGGAGCAGCGAAGTGCCATGGCCAGTTTTGCCATCCTACCGTGGACCTGTGTACTTCCAAAAGGCCTCTTGAGAAAACATCCAGGGAGAGGAAAGGGAGGGGAGACAAGTATTAACTGACAGACCCCAGCTACTCTTTAAGGCCAGGAAGCTGTCTTCTCAGGGAGATTTTTAATTGCTCGTGGAGATAAACGTCTAAAACTTTCACAATAATTACAGGGAAAACATGATTGTATACTTGTAGTTTCAGAGTAAATAGCACTCCCACTTGTTTTTATTATCACTTCATTTATATGCAAATTATATGGCAGTGTTTATTGGATGGTACATAATTTTAGTTTGGGTAATTAATATGAGCTTCACATTTATAGTTTTCTTAAATTAATGGCTTTGTTTCAAAAGTAGAAGAACTAAAATGTAAACCTTACTGAGAAACATATCTTCAGTGAAAGTTAAAATTAACAAAATAAGGACCCCAAAAGTTATCTTCTCTCCTCTTGTGGGCTAGGATAGGTGCCCTTACAAAACAGGAATATATCTAATGAGGTGTGAAAATTCCTGGAGCTAGGGAGGAACCTGAGAACTCAGCTAGGTATTTGCAATTTCTCTCTTTTGCTCAGTCACTGAGTATTTATTGTTTGCTATGAGCCAAGCATGGTTACAGCAAGAATGAAGTGATTAGTACCCAGAAAGATTTCCTGTTGTCCAATCACAATTAGAAAGAGGCAAAGCCAAGACTCCAGACCAGTTCTCCACAGTCACTTCCACTCCCCAGTGCTAGTTTCCTCATCTCTTTAAAATGAGGATAATATTGTCTAGTAACAATTTTTGTCTGAGTCCTTTTTATCTTAGTTACTTTCCTCATCACTGGGACAAAATACCCAACACCTGCAACTTGAAGGAGAAGTTTATTTTGGCTCAGGGTTTATAGAGGTTTCAGTCCACAGTCACCTGGCACGGCAGAGGGGCATGGTTAGGGCTGTTCCCTGCATCAGAGGAGCAGAGTGAAGGGAGGAGCCGGGGAGGAGCATGGGCCTCTAGGCCACGCCTCAGTCAGCTCTGAACCCCAGAGCCCACCATGTTAAGTCCACAAGGCTCTTGGGAACATCTAAGCATAGACCATAGAAATGTGCTAGGGACTTTGTTAGACATTTTAAATCTTCAGAACAATTAGATCTTGATACTTCCTCCATTTTTCAAATAAAGAAACCAAAGCTTAAAGAGATTATAAATAATTTGTCTAAGGACTCATCACTGATAATCAATCTGTGAACAGAGGTTCCAAGCCAGTCATGTTGACCCAGGCACCGTGCTATTAATGTTCACGGGATTGTTGTGGAAAAACTGTCAAACGTGTATGTCAAGCCAGGTGTAGTGGTATACATCTGTGGTCCCAGAGGCTGAGACAGGAGGATCACAAATTCAAGGCCAAGGGCCAGGATTTAGCACAGTGGTTTCACTGCCTGCTGTGCAAGCGCAAGGACTGATGTTCGATCGCCGGTACCAAAAAAAAAATTCAAGGCCAACCCAGGTAGTATAGTGAGATCTCTCCCCCAGCCCCC
Organism: Heterocephalus glaber; assembly: GCF_053883595.1. Taxonomy (NCBI): domain Eukaryota; kingdom Metazoa; phylum Chordata; class Mammalia; order Rodentia; family Bathyergidae; genus Heterocephalus; species Heterocephalus glaber. The sequence goes on from NW_028258317.1 coordinate 32,853,135, forward strand.
CAAAAGCAAAATTCAGAACCTTGCACAGAGTAGATGCTTGGTAAATATTTGTTGAATTTAAATCACTAAGGATATGGCCAATTTGTGGAGCTAGCTAATGTCCAGCAACTTTTTTCAAGCCAAGCCAGTAGCATTCTGATACACTAAAAGCTTTTAATGAGAACATTAGCTGTCAATTGTCTAAGTGAACCATTACATTGGAAACAAAATGGACAGCACATGGACCCAATTGCTTATTTGCTAATTAGTATGAGGCCTATCCCGAAAGATGTCAGCGTGAGCTACCATTGCTAACCACAAATCAATATGCTAGACCTTGGCTCCCAGGGCTGTGTTCTTTCTTCCAGTGAGACTGGTAACCAGTAAATGTACAGGTGCTATGGGACAGCAGTATATGGAATGACACCATGGAGTCTAAATAAGGAAACTGTTCCAGGAAAAAAATGAAAGAAGAAATCGCATGGGTTGTGAGGCTGGATGTGGTGAGGTAGTTTGACAGGGAAACACTTAGCCAAACTGCTGATGCATGACAGGTTGAAACTTCCAAAGCTGGAACAATATGGGAGGTTGGGGAAGGCAGATGGCCATACAGCTGGAATGCTAGTCTCTATTTCCTTGGTACTTTTTTTATTTTCTGACATTCACAGCACAGCCTAGTATTATGATGATTATCATTATGTCTCTGGCTGGGTATATTTTGGGCATTACTGGCCCTACTTTTCTTCAGAAAAGAGTCAGCATAACCATATATGTTAGAAGCTCATCCTAAAAGCCAGGCAGATCTAGGTTTGCACTTTATCTCTACTGCAAGATCTGGGTATAGAGCAGATGCACCGCCTTTGGCTTCCCCAGGTTTATAATGAAGACCCTAAAATCCACAAAGAAATTTATTTTTTAGCCTTTTTTTTAGCCTTTTATTAATGATCTCCTAATTAAAAATTTGGTACTTTTTGATGCCTGTTAATTGCTAATCAGTTTCTTGATTAAGAAACATGAGCATCAAATATCGAGGAGTTTTTCACCAAGAGGTGATTTAAATTTAGTTCCTTTAAGTCTTTAGTCTAATGCCTTGCTTTCTACCTTTGGACAGGAATGTTCTAGAGTTCAGTGATGATATTTTCCAAGTGAGATAGAAGGTCAAATGATTTGATTCTGACTAGTGAAATCATCTCAATGAACATACAAAGGTAAAAAATTAAATATGGAAGATAAATTATAATTGCACAGTTATGAAAGGAGCTAATCTGGAGAGTGGGCTATGAAAGGATGATCTCCCAGGACATGAGCACAGATACCACACTGTGAAGGTTGCTCTCAGCTTTCTTTATGTGATGCTCAGAATCAAGCACCAGGTGATGTTCACATCATGTGTAGGCCACACAGCCAGAGGGGCTCTGCAACAGAGCATGACCCTGGCAGCTGGGAACTCTTGTTGCACTCAGGTTCCTGAGACAATGACTCATGACCAGAGGACAACCTGGAAACTCCAGTCAGCTCAAAGTTTTTCCTGGCTCTTAGCACTGCCTTGTGGAATCTGGTCCCTAGAATCCAGATGAACTCCAGGTTTAAAGAAATTTACTTTCAGAAGTGAAGATTTCAGTCCCTACTCTGAAAAACTGAGCACTTTATTCTCTGTTTCACCTGAGTCCTTGTCCAAAATATTTTCCTTCTAAGAAAGAGAAGAAGCACAAGGAGCCATTTAAGGGTAAAGTTTTAGGTATCACTATGGCCCGGTACCCCCCAATTTATTTAAGCCCACTTGGTCATCCAGACATCCTAGCTGATGACATCCTAGCAAAATCAGCAATCATTTAAAGAGAGAAATTATTATTGTTACATTTAAGAACAGTATGAATATAAGAACAGTATGAATATAAAAACATTCACTGAGATTAGAATTAGTAGAGAACATAAGCCTGGCTTGGAGCTTATACCGTCATTATACCATAGACATTCAAAAGATTAGGCGTACAGGTTTTATCTTTTTTTCCTAATCGAGCTCTCATGGGCCATGGCAGAGTGTTCTATATGATGGCCCCATCAGCCCTTCAGACAATTGAAATTGCTTTTGTCCGGGCCAACTCATTCTCATTTGTGACTAACATAGCTGAATAGCATTATCAAAATGAAAACTGGAATTGTTTCTCAGTGTGGAAAGTTTTGAAATAAATAGTGTTTGGCTATAACAGGGAGAAGCCCTGGGACAGCAGTCTGCTGTCTGGGCATATTTTAAGGGACTCCAAGTTTTCCACAAAGAGCATCAAATCCAGGCCTCCACAAAGCCTGGATGTCCTACGGTTTCATCAGATAAAAAACACTGCATTTTGGATGTCTTGCTTTTTGGTTAATATGCTTGGAAACCTTAAAAGTATTCGCAATGTAAGCCTGAGATTGTACACAGCCCAGCTGAAAAAAGAATTGGACATCATATGGTGCGGTGTGAAAACAGGAGAGAAAGCATTCCCAGGAGCAGTCACTGACCCGTCCTCCCTTTCCCCATCCCCAGATGAGATCAGCCCAGTTGGGCATTTCTGCCTATATCCACTCCATCTACCAGGTGTGGCACCACCGTGAATCTGTATAAGCGGTGGTGGTAGCTTCATCTGCATGGCTTTCCTGGCAGTTCGTGGGACGTAAGAGCTGTTTGTGAATCCTCCCACTCGTTGTTCAATATAATTAATCCCATGGGTTTCTGGCAGGTGGGTCATTAGACACGCGGTTTACAAGTCGTAGAACCTGATTCTGATGAACTTGGGAGCAAACTAAAGAAAGGAGAAGTCTAAAGTTGTAGTTAACAGAATGTCAGAGAAGCTGAGAAATCAGGCCTTAGAAAGGGCAGGAGCAGAAGTTACCTTAGCATCTACCTGCAGGAACTAATAGTTATTCTCTTTAAGAGACTTCCAGCCCAGGAACCAGCATTATCATCATTCAGCTCCCCCCAATTTCACATTTCCAAGAGGCAATCAGGGGTAGGAGGGGGCTTTTGATTGTTAATCCTACCAAGACATGGGAAATGCAGGAGAAGTAGTTGCAGTAGGTGGTTTTAGCTTTGAACTCCCCCATCACAGTTGACAGTACTAACACTCTTCCCTCTTCTGTTGTCTTTTAGTCATCAAGGAAGTTCTTTCCCATCACGTTCTTTGGCTCCATCACTTGGATCGCAGTATTCTCTTACTTGATGGTCTGGTGGGCACACCAGGTAAGACTTAGACTGATTTTTCTCTAGGCTTCGTTATAGGCAACAGGGAAAGGGGATGTTACCAGAAGCCCTGCAGTGGGTTCTGGTCTCCTGTGAGCCACAATAGCACAAGGCAAATTGAAGAATAAAGATAGGAAATGAGACTTAGAGAGGAAGCTGGGTTCTGGGCCTGATCAATACTGCTCTGGGCAGCAAAGTCGAAGGCACCCCGAGCTTGCCACTATTTATTGGGCTCATAGAGAGTAACAGATGACGCAGAGGACATGATAATCCTAAATTGACAAGGATCTTATAATTGGAGGAAGTATCAGATGTCTCAGAGGTGGCTGTAATCCTATGACCATGAGGATCTTATCCTGACAAGGATCTTAGGTCAATGAGAAGCTCACGTTCATTAGGATGGTGAGATGAGCAAAGATGTTCTTACAATAGGAAGTGGGATGAGTTAAGCTGCTAAAGAATTTGTCCCTCCCCAGGTGAAAACTTTCTCTTGTTACTCAGTTCTCAAGGAACCAGGATGTCTTCAGCTGATGTAATCTTGCCCTTGAGTGTCACAGCATCATAGGACTATTGAGGTTTCAGCTGTGACCAGAGGCAAAATGGAGTTATGTTTCTGCACATCATAGCTGGCCTGTGGGCAAAATGGAGTTATGTTTCTGCATGTCATAGCTGGCCTGTAGGCAAGAAGACTAGGTCTAATCATAATTTAATTGTGAAATGATTTTTCCCAAAAATTATGTAGAATGGCTCCCAACACTTGGTTGCCAAGTGTTTGGGTCACCAATGTGTTTGCTTTCTGAAACTGTCATGGCAACAGTGGACATACGTGTCACAGAAAAATTACACCTTACAGAACTGAACTTTCCTTAGTCTCTGAGTCTTTTCTTTCTCTCCAGGCCTTTCTTTTCTTGTAGCCTGGAATCACATCAGCAGAGCCACTGGAAAGCTATCTGAGAAGGCAAGCCTGACTGCTTCTTGGTCTCCATAGTCTGAACCCAGGCCAACCCAGGCATGGGACAAATACCAAGGTGTTAACTTTATCCTGGACTAGCCATTTAGCATGGCTTTCACTGGCCTTTCAGAACTGGTCTCAGGAAAGGACCTAGAAACAAAATGACCTCTTCCTAGAGCTTCAGTTTATGTAAATAATGATATATTTAATTTTTACCACTTTAAACTCAAAACCAATCATAATACCTTTGTTCATAATAACAGTCCTTGAAAAATATGAAGAATGAGATCACAGCAGTGACCATTGTTAACTGAATGTGTACTATATGTTGGGCAATTCATATCCCTTTGTCCTTATAATCTTGACATTAACCCTGTACATAGATTCAAATCCTATGAGAAAGGTACTACTGTTATCTAAACTCTCCAGATAAAGGAGTTAACCTTGACAAAGAAAATTGTCAATTAATAATAATTTAAAGAAAATTAAGTTGACAAGAAAACTGTCTGAAATCATAGAACTAATGAACAGCAGAACAGCAGAGTCTAACCCAGGGCTCTGCAACTCCAAATGCATACCTTTAATCTTTACTATATAAATTCCAAACTGCCCACTTACAGCCTTTGTTTAATATCATCCTTAAATTATTATTCTTGTTAACATAAGTAAGATGTAGCAATTTGAAATAAAGAAATATATACCAAGAACATACGTGGATAGACTCTTCAACAAATGTTGCTGAAATAATTAGATTTCCATATGCCAAAATAAACTAATTTAGATCTTTACCTCTTATCAAACTCAAACATTAACTGAAAGTAGATCATATTTCTAAATATAAATGCTAAAATTATCAAACTTTCAGAAGGAAGCATAGAAAATCTATATAACTATGTTCTCTTTCTATCACTGTGGCATAATATCTGAGATAATCCACTTACAGGAAAGAAAGGTTTTTTTGGCTCACAGTTTCAGACATTTTGGTCCATGGTTTTTTGGTTTCATCACTTTGGGCCTGTGGTGAAGAAAATCATGGCGGGGAGTATGGCCTGGATGGCCACGAGCAAAGAGAGAAAGAGGAGAGGCTAGAGTCCCAATATCCCCTTCAAGAGAATATCCCACTGACCTCACTTCCTGCCACTAGGCCCTACCTTCTAAAGATGTCCACCACCTTCTGATGCCATTAACAGCGTGGGACCAAGCCTCCACCACATTCCAGATCCAAGCTATAACAACAACCCTATTTGATCAGCACGTGGTCATATGCCTAAGCTTTTCATTTTTCCTCTAACTCCTCAAAAGTTAACTGACGGGTGCTTCAGGCAAACTTTAAAAGACTAGTTCTCCTTCAGTGACAGGTCTCCTTCAGCACATATTCATCAGGGGCTAAGGTGTAATGAAAATTCTTCGCTATTCATGTGTTTTCCTACATTGTGGCTTGGCCCCAGTAAACTAGCTTTTGTCCCTGCTGCCAGACCCTGGTTGCTATTCTGATAATTTACCAAAGGAAGGGAGTGATGTCTGAGTTATACTGGCTGATATGTCTTGATCAATGACTTTATGTCTGACACTGTGCTCTCTGCTCTCTAAGTATCACCACATGCAATCATCATGTCCACTCTGAGTGGGTGTTGTTATCCTCATTTTACAGATGGGGAAAACTGAGGCATGGAAGGTGGTTCCTTTGTACTGGAGGGACAAACTAGGATTTGCACCAGGACTTCTGTGTCCCAACCCAGTTTTTAACCCACTGCTGTACTTCTCCTCTTCGATTTCTTCCCTTTTCTGTATAAGTGGCATTTAAACTACAAATACAGATGATTCCTGTAAGAACTTAAATTGTTAAAAATGTGTTAAATAAACTGGAACTTTCTTAGGGTGACAATCATTTCGTCATCATCTTTATAGTCCTTGACATTTCCTTCTTAATTTAACCAAAAAATAAGACATTAAGGAGAATGTTTTGCTCACATAGAGCACACCTGTGCAAAACTCATGTACTTGTTCAAGGAGAATCGGTGCAAACCATGTTGGGAAATCACCTGTGTGTGCGGATTGTTCAGCAAATAGATATTCAGAGCCTACCTTCAACCAAGCTGTGCTCAGCAGATAAGGGGCACTGCAGCGACCAAAGCAAGGGCCCTGCGTACACAAAGCTTACTCACTGGTGTGAGCACTGACTCTGTGCCATGTGGACAGGGTAACCTACTCAGCTCACCAGGCTCTGGGCCAGACATAGCATCACAATAAAAACACCTATGTTTTTAGCTTAGTAGGAGCCATGATATAACTTAGAAATCAGAAAGTGAAAGAGATTTAGGAATGAGTGTATCTAGTCCCTAACTCCTTTATCCTTACATGCTATTTCAGTACTTCTCAAACAAACTTTAAATAACCCCCGCCCCCCCGCCAAGAAAGAAAAACCTCTGGATGTCACCAAGTAAGCTGATAGAAACCAAAAAGAAAGTATTATCTTAAAGATTTTCAGAACTTCAGAAGAAATTATGGGTCTGACCATCTTGGCTGCTGGGAAAATACATAAAGCTTTTGTAAAGTCGCTAAAGACAAACAAGTTACTAAAAAGAATGGAAATGCTTTCATCTAAAGCTAGACCAACTGTCTTAATTACTTTTCTCTTGTTGCTGAGACAAAATATTCGACACCCAAAGTTAAAGGGGAAAGGTTTATTTAGCCCACAGTTTGTAGAGGTTTCAGTCCATAATCGGCTGCCTCCAAGGCAGGGTGGCATGGCAGAAGAGAAATAGTTCATGGTGGGCAGAAGATAGCAAAGCAACAAGGGATGACCACAGCTCTTTTTATCCCTTATATCTTATTCAAGCTACTCAGGCCAAGTAGCACTCACCTTAGCATTGCACCATGAATTAATCTTAGGGTCACACACTCTAGATCCAGCCACCTCTGAAAAAGCCCCACCTATGACTACATGAGGCTTTGGGGGGACATCTAGACACAGCCATAACACCAACCCTCCAAGCAGAACTCATCTGTCTGAAGAGGAAAAAATAAAAAAGAAATATAACTGCTGCATCCCCCCTTTACTTTTCAATAATGATATACTATTTATAGAAGGCTTCTGTACAAATTACTCACAATCATTTTGTAAGGTAGATATTATTATCCTCACTTTATAGATAAAAAAGCAAAGATCAAAGACATTGTACAATGAAACCGTTAGCAGTAGTTTAAGTCCTTAATAATTACAAAAGCCAATGCAGGGCTGGGGATTTAGCTCAGTGGTTCTGCCTCCTGCCTTGCAAGCACAAGGTTCTGAGTTCGATCCCCAGTACCAAAAAAAAAAAAGCCAATGCACATTGAGGCCATACTTTTAAGTGAAATAAATAGGACACATGTGTAAATACCAAATAGTTTCTCTGGTTTGAGAAACTAAAAGTGTAAATAAGGATCAAAATGTATAATTGATAATTGAAATAGGAAGAAAAGGTCTAAAGGAATAAGGGAAGTGGGAGGGAAAAGGAAAGAAGGGAAAGGAAAAAATGGAAACAAAGTCTTTGTAAATAGGGAGGAGTGGAGGGGTTAAAGGGAGGGCAGGGAAATGGGGAAAAAATAAGAACCAAGATACATCATGTAAAGGTGCAAGATCCCAATGATGAATGTAACTGCACTGTATACCTAAAATGTGTGAATAAACTTAATGAAAAAAATAATAATAATAATTACAAAAGCCAGACTTTGGGCCAAGTTCCCTGCTTGTTTCCTGGTTGTTGTTTTTCTGGCTGTTCTGGTCAGAGTTTTATATTGTGAGACCTGAACATTCCCAAAATCATGTTTCCTATGGAAATGGCAGAGGCTAATAAGTGTGTTTAAGTGTGTTCAGACAGTAGGAAACATTAAGGGAAATGGGGACACTGAGTCAGTTCCTAGCCTTCAATGGTAAATCGAAGAGTGGATCTGCCCCAGACTAGGTGTCCCTGTCAGGCGCTAGTCCCTGGGTTCAAAGGCCACTTGGCTTTCATAACTCTAAAGAGCCCTCAAACCTCTTTCTTCTTGAATTATCTATTAATACTCAGATGAACATTGCTAATTTCTTGGGTCTGAATGTCATAAAAATATAAATTCCTCTATGACAGTGATTGTAGCTTATTTACCATTTCAGCATTTAGCAGAGCACAGAGGAGGAACCCATTAAAAGTGGGTTGCACTGAAATGTTTGTGCTTTGACGGTTTTGTGACTTCCAGCACCCATGTTTGTTCCTGTTGTGATATTTAGGTTGGAGAGACCATCGGCATCAGTGAAGAGATTATGGGTCTGACCATCTTGGCTGCTGGGACCTCCATCCCTGATCTTATCACCAGTGTCATAGTAGCCCGGAAGGGGCTAGGGGACATGGCCGTGTCCAGCTCTGTTGGAAGCAACATTTTTGACATCACCGTAGGGTGAGTAGAGATAAATCTATAAAGCTGTACGCCAGCTCTGCCACTGTCTTTGTCTTCCTTTTTTTTTTTTGGATCAAACTCTGGATTTTGTGCTTTTGATGCAGGTAGCAGGAACACTGAGCTAAATCCCCAGCCCCCACAGTCTTTGTCTTCCTAAAGGCTATGAGATATAACCAGGACCTTCGAGCCCAAAACTCACTAATAACAAAACAAAGTTGACACTGGGCTTATCATTCAGTTTCACCACTCTATTTTTCATTTTTAAAGAACTTAATGAAATATAAGTCATCCCTGTATAATCAGAAACATATACCTGCATATAAAATATATGTTTTAGAAAATACTTCAAGGAAATTTCACTTATATACCCGCATTTGCCACATGTTTTGAATATTCGACATTCAGGACAGACTAAAATGCTCTAGTAGTAGATTTATGGTATTTTTTTCTATATTGTAATTAATATCCTGACAGCTTTGGATGAGATTTGAGTTTTAAGGCAGAATGGGACAAACATAGGCCCCAAACAAATATTGTTTCCTTCCTTGGAAAACACAGCAGTCTTGGAATTCTCTATGCCACAAAAGATACTCTAGGTTTTTTAAAAGTTGGAAGGTGAGATATTTTCTTACAGTTAAGTAAACAGGGGTAGTGAGCCAGATTGGGAAGGATGTTCATTCAGCTAACTTGTCAGCAGTAAAAGGACGCTGACAAATAACCCTGAACGTCCGTCCCCTGAGAAAGTAAAACACTGGACGTTCTCCTTAAACTCCCAAGAGGACAGGGCTCTTGGTACTTGGGTTTGGAAAACCAATGATAGGCATCTACTTTCTCAGTAAATGTCTTAATACTATTCTGTCTTATACTTATTCATTATCACACATGTATATAGCTTTATATAATGTCTAGCATATATACTGTAATACACTGTTACCCATCTAAACCACACAGCAGTCATATGAAGTGTACATCAGCATCTGCATTTCTCAAATCTGCAACCTGCAGGGCACAGACTCCATAAAGCTAGTAAATGAGGTAGGCAGCTGAGGTGTGAACAGAGTCTGTGCCGTTAGCCACACTCTGTGCATAAAACCCAGCTCTAAGCACCCACTGTGTAATCTCGAGTGAGGCCCAAAAGTGCCCGCTCTCCTATCAGGCTGTCTTCCTTGGCTGGTCCCTCTCACTGAGGAGCCCTCCCTGTTTGTCTGCCGGGAAAGCAGACTTCTCCTCCCAGTGTCAACTCCAGTCCTGACCTCTCTGATTCCGCTGGGCCTCACCTGAGGGCTCTTGGGCCCATAGAATCTGCAGATCCTGCTGTTGTTACAGCCCTATCTGCCTACCAGCCTGAGAACACACCAAAGGGGAACCCACTGGGGCCTAGTACCTCACCTGGTGGCCTGACAAGTACTTGTGGAATGCATGAGCACCTGGGTGAATAAACAAATAAATGAAGGCCTTGAAAAGTGTGTATTTTCAAGGAAGTTGTCATAGTACAACAGTGCTGCTTATGCATTTAGAATAGTTTTGAAAATGTTCTGAAGTGGAAAAAGTGAAAATTCTACAAGCTAAGAAAAATTGTAAATATTCAGTTAGACATATCTGTCATGTTTTTGAAAAATAGCTTCCTAGTGAATTGCAAGATGCTCTTTGTTGACTGTTCTTAAATTGTATGTCTATTCTAGCAACAAATGAAAGTTTAAAGAAAAATCGTCCTTAGTCTTACTTCCCCAAACATTTTTTTATTTTTTCTTCCAAGTGTTTCATAGTTTTCTCAGTGAATATTCAGTTTTTTCCTCTAGGAGGGCTCTTACTTTTCCATCTTTTTTCTGTTTACAGTACTGGGATTGAACCCAGAGCCTTCTCACTAAGCTACAGATTTCCAACTCTTTTTTAGTTCAAGACTTACTTCTTAGACTAAGTCACTAGGTTGCCCGTGCTGGGATTGCAGGGATGCACCACCATACTAGGCTTATTTTTTCTACCTTTAAGCCATGTATACCTGATACAAAGAAGTATCTATTAGTAAATCATATAAATCATTTAAGTGTTTGTATAGCTCTCAAATTATTTTATGGCTCCAAATATGCTATTCTATTGTTTTCAGTCCAACCATAATCCTTCAATAGAATTTTATTTTTAATTTTCTGCTATTGTGGATATTTGATAAACACCTTTATCCAGAAAAACTTTCTCCTTTAATTATTTTACTAGGATAAATTCCTTTAAGAAGTATTAATGGATTAAATATTTTGAAAATATTAATGGTTACTGATGTATTTTGCATATTTTTTTGGTGGTTTTTATTTTTTGGTTTTTTGAGACAGGGTCGCGCTTTGTAGTTCAGGCTGGCTCTGAACTCACTATGTACCCCAAGCTAGCCTCAAACTTGCAGTGATCCTCCTGCCTCTGCTTCCTGAGTGCTAGAATTACAGGCATGTGTCACCACACCTGGCATTGCATATTTCTTTTCCAAAAGCTTCTTTCCCAAGAATTTATACCAATGTATGATGTCATCACTAATACATTGACACCACTATCAATATATCAAGTGTAAAAGTTTCTGTAGCTCTGCCAGCATTTTCTTTTTGCCCATCAAATTAATACAGTAAAAAAAATTTGGAATATATATATATATATACACATATAAAGATCAATGATAATCCACCGTCCTTTAAAATGTGTATATTTTGCATGATTAAAATTACATTGCCATTTTATGAAAATTCTTTTAAATTTAAAATTATATGCAAGGCCTGAGGTTTGATCCCCAGCACTTCAATAAAAAATAAAGTTTAAATGTAAAATTATATCATGTCGGGCCGGGGATTTAGCTCAGTGTTTCCGCCGCCTGCCTTGCAAGTGCAAGGACCCGAGTTCGATCCCTGGTACCAAAAAAATAAATTAATTAAAAAATAAATAAGAAAAATAAAATTATGTCATGTATATTTTTCTATATTATTATACCTTTTTTTTTTTTTTTTTTTGTACCGGGGATCGAGCTCGGGACCTTGCGCTTGTGAGGCAAGCAGTGGAACCACTGAGCTCAATCCCCGGGCTTCTTGTGATTTTAAATAGCCATCTAATATTACATTGGCTTACTCACTATTGAACTAGTTCCCTACCATTAGAAATCATAAGACAGCCCCCAGTTTTTTAGTATTCATTCTGCTATGGGACAAACTCTGTCCTCGCCGATCCGGTCAGGAAGTGAGCACAGGTCTCTGCGAGAGCACTGGCGTCACCTAGCGTCCTTGCGACTCCCCGGGGGCTCACACTAGCGCGGGCCTCAGGAGCCCAGCGCCCTCCCCCTGCGCTGCGAGACCCCTCCTTCCTCAGCAAGTGACACCTCTCCCCACCGCCCGCAGGCTCCCGCTGCCCTGGCTCCTGTACACCCTCATCCACAGCTTCCAGCCCGTGGCCGTCAGCAGCAACGGGCTCTTCTGCGCCATCGTCCTGCTCTTCATCATGCTGCTCTTCGTCATCCTTTCCATCGCACTCTGCAAATGGCGGATGAATAAGGTGCTGGGCTTCGTCATGTTCGGCCTCTACTTTGTGTTCCTGGTGGTCAGCGTACTCCTGGAAGACAGAATTCTTGTGTGCCCCGTCTCCATCTAGCAGAAAAGCCATATCCTGAACCAACAACAGCACGGAGACCCCTTCCTGCTCTGGGCTCCGGGGTCCTTAACTTCCTGAGAAGAAGCAGCGGGCACAAACCCGGGCGCCAGCGCCCTCCTGGGCGGGACGGAGGAGTCCACGCAAGACGAAGGCAACCGTCTGCGCAGGCCTCTCTCCACTCTCCGCTGAGGTACTCCTCGCTGGCCGGAGGTACATTCATTGTAATGATGCAGACAAGGAGTCTCTATATCCACGTATGAAATATACACACATGAACACGAATCCTGCCTGTTCCTGTACTATGCCTCTCCTTGCATACCTATAGATGAACATATAACTGTACACAAAGAGAAAAGTATATATAAAATTATATATATATATATATATATATATATATATATATAAGTACAAATGCATCTTTTCAGGGATAGCTCTAGTAGATTTATAGTACCTATTTGAGAAGGGGCATATCTACCTTCAACCTTCAGTCTGGGCTTTACCTCATAAGCAGAAGAGGGAAATCATGATATCAACAGACAGGTGGCTCTGCTACAACCTTTGGCCTCCCTTGAAGATGGATGGTTTAGGGAAGCAGTTTCCAGGGAGGAGGGCTTAGTAAAGAGAGTCTGTAGGAACCCAAAGTTGAGCCCTCCAAAATGTTCCCACAAGCCAAACAGGGAAGGCTAACTGCCCACCCCACTGTGGTGCATGACAGGGATTTAGGGCAGACAGGTAAAACCCAGACTGGATTGATACTAGTTTGGGGGGTGGGGTGAACAGGATTGGGTTATTTTGGTTTTTTTCTTATATTGCCCCAGCATGCAAGTAGAAAATATGACTGCAAACTAAATTAGTGCTTCTCTAGGACAGCAGAACTATATAAACTAAACCTTTATCTTTCCAACACGTATCCCATTATCATCAAAAGGAGGGCGGTCTTAGCTGTGGTCATCCTGTAGACATACTTTGAAGCTAAGGGCTCACACATAGTCAGATGCCTGCCGGAAGAGCCGAGATGTGTGCTAGGAACACCATGCAGTAGCGGTGCTCAGCCAGACCTGCCACCCGCTGGGAATGCGAGGGAGCGGCTCCAGGAAGCATTTTCCAGTGTGGTCATAAAGTGTCTAAGAATCATTACTTCCAGTAGATCTAAATTAGCTCTAACCAATCCTGCTTGGATGGGGTCAGCTTGGAGATGTCTGAAGAGACAGTACACTTGGTGCATCCCGGGAAGGTCTCTGAGTCTAGTCATGGATTTGGTTAGAGTCCACACGACATCTGTGTCTCTCCTCCCAGGAGGACCCTATCTGGACTCTGTCTGGTTTTTAGAGTTCACTAAAGACTCTACTCCATTGCTTCATTATGCTGGTTTCAACCCAGTTACCCCAAAGTTTTGATTTCTTAATTTTTCTCAGCTTTACATGGGACATTCTCATTCAATTCCCTCAAGTTCTATTTGACACTTTGTATTATTTCTCAGGTCTACTTCAGTGGAAAATAAAACTAGCAGGGAGTGAACAAACTAAATGGATAAAAAAAAGTATGTAGAACCTTTCATTTCCCCCAAGTGAACAGAGGGTGGGCCATTACGCTATCCCACCGTGCTCTATGTTGGCACATACCACAAATGCACACGGGGAGTCCACCTTGTGTGCTCCTGTCTCCAGTCCGTTCTGCTGCTCTGATTACATGATGAGCCCGTACCTCTTCATTTGGGAGACAGGAGGCAAGACTCACAGTTGAACACCAGGATCAGTGACCAGATCCCCAGCCCGAGGCCATTCCTCCTCCCTGAGACCTCAGCTCCCTCTGCAGAGCATGGCCGCAGCAGGAAGTGCCCATCCTCACGCTTAGCCCACAAGGAAACAAAACTACAAAGGGGAACCCTCCCTGCCCTGAGAAAGCAAGAAACCAAGCTGCTACCACTGAGGTGCTAGCTTTTCAGGCTCTGCAACTGCATAACATTGGGTTTTCAGATGTGTGGGAGGAAGAAACCCTCATCTCACTCATCAAAGGCAGGACTTAGTATTAGGCAAGAATTTGTGTTGGGTGTTTAGAGTGAGAAAATGAACTTTTAGTTTTAAAAAGCGTTGTTTGCCCTGATACTGCCTGAAAGGGAACACAAATGGTTATTGTGTGAATCCTATTTTATTGCCTAGTTTGTTCTTTGAAAGGTTTAAATAGGTGACTTTGGGCACTGGAGGTCGAGTGCCACCTGCTCTGTCCCAGCCATTCCTGATTGTCCCCCTGCCTCCTTGCTCCTTCCCATTCATTCCTAGCTCACCTGAAGACTCATCCAAGCAGCCAGCAAGAATTTTCCTTGCCAAAGAGTTGGTAGCTCCATTTCACAGAAAATGTTCTGGTCTTTAATGAAAGGGTTTCTGAGAAGACAACATTTCAAGCCTAGTTCCCACGTGAATTATGTGCAGTAAGCATGACCCATGGAAGAAGTGTTCCCTGGCTGAATGGTGGACAGGCACCTCCACTGCTTGCCCTTGCTTTCTCTTCATGTATGTGTCTTTGAGTGTGCGGTGATGTGTTAGTGTACCATCATTTACACAGTTATAAGAAACTTACCACATCAGGGTTTCCAGAATAGATCGTCTTTAAACTCTTTCCTGACTGCCTGTGTATATGAGTATCAGATTTGTACAATATCAGTTACGTCATTACCCTCTGACCTAATCACATTCACAACTCCAAAGCAAAGAACATCCAAGTTTGCCAAAGTAAAGGAAAAGGGAAGTCATGCACACCCACCAAAGGGAACATTTCTTCCTAGTCCCATAAGGTTGCTTTGTTCTATGCATATTCATAAACAAACACACACATATGCACTTATGTTTTCACAGCCCCAGAATATACATTTACAGCCTTAAGGAAACGGCCAGCCATACCCCTACTGTTGATGCAGAAGCATAGAATAGGCAACAGGAAGCACAGGGAAAAATTCAGACTCCAGATGCCCTCTTTGCTTCTCTCGAGCAGTATACAAAATAATACCAAAATTTCATACCAACATCTTACTAAATCTAAAATAAATGAGCTGCATCCTAATGGTTTCATTTACTCACAGCAAACCAAATAGGTCTCACTTGCTGTCACCTCTCCTGTAACCCAGACAAACTCAGGACAGGAAAACAACTTGGTTCAAACCAAGACTTCTAAAATAGAAACTTCTAACTTGCATCTGAGAATGCCTACACGTCTAGCTGCCCTCTTGACTTGACCAATTCCTGATGACCTGAAGTACCTGATTAGATGATGCTGTTCATCTTCCCAGGACCTTAGCTGAATTGGGTGATGGCAGATTGGGAAGCAAAATACATGTGCAGGAACAGAGGGAGGAGGTTATTTACTGGCTTGGCAGATGCAGCAGAATATCTTAAAACCTTCCCCTGAAGATTGTAAAAAGAGGCACGGACTGCTTTATATTCAGAGAAAATGCTTTGTAAGGCTTCTAACAGGTGTCACCTGACAGGGGCCATTATAATTTATTTTATAGGGAAGACATGAATCAGGTGGTTTGGAGCCCTTTCAGCAAAACACAGCTGCCTTGCTGATTAGATCATGTCCATATGCATCCACTCCTGGGCAGAAAGGAGTGGGCAGACTAGCCCCTACTGCTCATCTTTTAAATGTCTCTGTGATAGTGAGATAGGACAGGAGCTATGAAGGAAAGCGCCCACTCCCAGGCCACCTTCCCAGAAAGTTAATTGAGGAAAAGACAATTGGTAGACAGAGTTGAAGATGACACTTGTGTTACAATGATGTTCTGTTGAAATCACTGCATTGAAGTACTGAAATAGGCCTGACAGCCTGTCTGAATGCAAGCAGTTCCTCAAATGTCAGTGTGCTTCTTCCTCACATCTGTGCACACGTGTACACACACACACCCAATTATGTGAATGCCAAGCTTCCTTGCACCAGACACATTGCCATTCCAGTAGATAAGTGACCACATTATAGACAGCAGACAAAAGGAAGAAAGCTGTTCTTAGGGTGATTTCCAAGAAAGTGTGCTCCAGAAGTTAATGCTCATTCTCACTAAGCCAGATCTTACACCCCACTGGCTTAATATTAAAAGACATACCCACAAGGCCTGCACCTCCGTCAACACTATCAGCTTCAATTAGCAGATAAGGCCTTGGCATTAGGGGTTAGTAAAGGTAGGAAATGGAAAGAAAGGAGAAATTAACTGACTTTACCAGGATCCCTAAGCAAGCAAGTATCACATTGAAATTTATCCTTATGTCATTTAAAATGGTTAAAAATATCAGGCTGTTTTAAACAATTTCAAGAGCCCATATATAGTCCTAGATTTTATTTTAAATCCCTTCTCCAGAGGCCTTGGGAAAGAAAAGTAACCATGTCTTTACCCCACTGTCTATTTGAGTTAAGCTCCCTGCCTCTGTAGTTTCATGCTTCTTTTTTTAATCTCAAACCTTCATGTTCTTTGAAATATAAAGCAAACAATAAAAAGCAATAAAGGAAATATAGCCAGCTCCACTCCATTATTTATTATTACACCATCGCAATATTTCTTCTGTTGCACTGGGAGCTTCAGGGCTACATGGGCTGTGGTGCTGAACCAACAGAAGACTGGGTTTCCGTGGAAGTCACAAGCTCACTCTGGGCTGTACATAGAAGGAATGTATTTTGCACACAGTATCCACAGAAGGTACACAGTGCCCCGTTACACAACTCCTTCACGTGTGAGCATCAGCCTGGCTCCACAACACATGAACCCCCGCAACATTCAGGCTGCTCGTGAGTTTGAACCACGAGACTGGGTGATAGGTAACTAAATTCCCGGCGTGTCAGACAGTGAGGGGCTGCATGGAACACCCTACATGATTAACAGCCTGGAAAACCTAAGCGAATTGTTTGAAAATAAACAGATACCTAAGTCTGAGGGAGTGCCATGAGTATTCATAGGCTGCCACTGAAGATCTAACCCAGTAGGAGTTTGTCCAGCCAATCACCGTAATCCAAAAGGCAGCATCCTCCAGGAAAGGGAGCCCCACAGAGGTGCTCCTGATATAACTGAGGCAGAAAAACCTCCCTCAGGTTAACCCTAGTCCCTCCAGTTGAAGACTTCAGCTTTTTTTTTTCTTTTTGGCAGAAAGCAGCTGCATATGGGCACTGTTCACTCTTTACCCCAACATAGTTGGAAATCACCCGTAAGCGACCCTTTACCTCCTTTTATCCAAAGTATCCTTACATTTGTATTTTGAAGTCCTTTTTTAATCCTCCTAATCACTTTTACAGTTCTTCTCTACTATTTCTTTTTAAACACTCTACTTTGTTCTTAAGTTATTGTGCCTTGTGACAGATCACAACATGAGTACAGGTCTGAGCAGTGCTGAGTTACAGCCTGGAGCTTCTGGCTTTACTCCCTTGTTACACACCCCTCTTGCTCGTGCCTTTTAAAAAGTCACACTTTGTTGCTAATTCACATTTGTCTTTGTTCCTGTGGCCCCTGTGTCTCTCTCTCTTCAAGATGTTTGGGTGAAGCCAGGGTATTTCTCAGCCTGCCCCATCCTTGTGTAGGTGTCTGGCTGCTGTGAGCCTTCTCTGTTGGCCTTATTGAGTCTCTATCTGATTATTTCTAACCTCACTTCCACATTTGAAGTCCTAGCTGGACCGGTCCTTACCCTCCTGCAAGGTTCCCACCACCAACCTCCCAGTGTACTTGATTTCGCCAGTTTAGCAGGCATGTTTTCCTCCTCCTCCTCCCCACCCCCCGCCCCGCTCCTTGATGTGAGCACTGGAGAAGTTGAGACCTCTGCCCCCAACATGTGTTTGTGGTAACTGAGTGCTTCTTGGGGGCAGTCCTGCTGCTGAAATGTGGACAGAATTCACCACCACAGTTAAGTAGGGCAGTAGGGACACCTTCAGAGGACCAGCAGGGGTTGGTTCTCCAGTGAGAAGTGTCAACGTGGGGTTCAGCTTTATCCTGCGACACTGAGGAGGTCAGGCTCACAAAGTCTGCTTTCGAGGTCATCACCCCACACTCACAAAGAACTCAGAATGGGAGAGACACTTTAGATTACTCCAACACTGGGCTTATGCTCACCTGCAGTGATTTACCAAAAGGAATTAATATTTTCATTTTAAATAGAAAGTTAGGGAAATACAAGTGGAGTCCCCTCTTACCTATCAGTACTGCCATGTGTTCACTTCCTCTGTGGGAAGCTGGACAGGAACTGTAAGGATGTTGGTTAGCATCCCAGCCTAGGAAAATCATCTACAGCTCACCAAAAAGACAGAGATTTTCTCTTGCATTCTTATATACTGGGTTGCATATTTCTTCATAATGGACCTGTAAGTAACTAAAGCCTTGGGGACTAATGGTTCTCTAAAATATTCAGCTAACCAAAAGAGAAGGCTAATTTTTTGAATAATGTCAGACCAAAAAAAAGATGAAAAAAGTAAATCTGAATGCCTGAATAAAATCATTTCAAGGATGAAAGTGCATGTGTGAATTAAGGGTAAATAACTCTTTGCCACTTAATTAAATGAGTCTCCAGTTCTCATCAGGATAAAACTGAAGGACAATGAATGCCTTTTGGGTTTTTTAATCTTTTAAAATTGCACTTTATAGCACTTCATAAGAGACGATTGTCTTAATTAAAGCCATAAAATACCAATAATACATATATTCAGGTCTTCTGAATATAGTAAATCAATAAGCAGTTCACAAGTCATTTCTGTTTTGTATTGTTTGTTGTAAATTGGAGTTTTATCTGTTCTATTTTAATTATCTATAATTACTGTTCTAGACAATCCTAATCTACTAATAAATTTCAGATGTGTACTTTAATAAAACTGAAAAATCAAAGAAATTATTCATTTCACAAAAGCATTCTTCATTTTAAAAATAGGTTGTTTTACATTTCCTTTAGATAGCAACTGTAGTATCAGAATACTACATTTTGAAAATATTTCCTTTTAAAAATTATAGGTTAACTGTTTTTCAGGAACTTTTCTCATGCAAAGCAAAGTTCACCCATATGGAGAATGAAATGTGTAATTAGCAAACATACCTGGGAAATTTAAGATGTGTTTGAGTTTTTATATAAATATAGGAAACGTCTAAGAAGTTCCCTTATAAAAATGGCAAATAGAGATATAAACTCATCAATAATTTCTTATAACTAAATTAGTAACCTTTCTGAGGAAGACATATAAAACAGCAGATTTCATAATGCATCAGGTGATTTTCCCCCTTTCCTACTAAAATACACAATTTCTGGCCTACTATGATGAACTTTTTGCATACATACATACATAGATGTCTATACAAATAGAAACTTTAATCTTTTACTTCATTGTAACTTTTTATATAATTTGAGTGAAAGCTAATAATGTATTTTTAAACAAAATAATATATAAAAAGCACTTAATAGCCTAGAAATGTCTACCACAGCTGGATACCTAAATTATCTACGTAGAATAAGCACATGTATTAAATTGGACAACCCATCAATTTCATGCTCAGATAGCCAACTCGTCCTCAAGAAAGGGTATCAACACAGAGCCAGTGGCATCCCTCCACTGGGAGCTGTTTCGGAGACTGAGGAGTCTCTACAAAGGGCAAAGACCCTGTCTGGAAGAGGGAGTCCCGTGTTGAGGGACCTGCAGACCCTGTATGCAGAGTCCGCCACTGTGCCCTGCATCTGGCTTTGCCCCTTCATCTGCTTTAGTTTGGGGAAAAAACAAATGAAACCCACAAGCAACAGCTCCCTTCTTCAAACTGCAGACTCAAAACATGTTGAATCAGGGGCTGGGGATTTAGCTCAGTGGTTCTGCCCCCTACCTTGAAAGTGGAAGGTCCTGAGTTCGATTTCCAGTACCAAAAAAAAAAAGTGTTGAATCAAACCTAAGAGTAGCCAACTGGTTTAATGAAGTTTCTGCTAGCACTATAGGAAAGACAAATTATACTTTTGTTATTTGCATATTTTTAAACAGAAAAAAAGTTAGCAGCATTGATTCCAAAATGGACATTTGCCCTATAACATGTAAACTCTTTTTTGGACAGGTTCTGTTAAAAATATCAAAATGCATTCAGAATCTTCTAGCTATTTTGAGATACATAGTGCATTCGTGTCCACTACTATATTCACCCTCCCATGCAGCAGAACTTATTACCCTGACTTGATCATTACCCAACATATACGTAAATCCAAACATCACACTGCACTCCGTAAACATATGCAAGCCTTATGTGTCAAAGAGCAAAAATAACTTTAAAACATTTTTATGAATATTTGGAAAAGAGTGCCATTTTTGTAAAGGATCTTTTTAGAGAAAGACGTGGTCTCATGCTTCCAAGATTTTAATCCCTATCTTTACCCCTTTACGAATCCAGTGGATGCACTCCTAAACGACGATTTTTGTCATAGTGTGTGTGTGTGTGTGTGTGTGTGTGTGTTTGCTCGCGCGCTGCTTACAAACATGCTCACTGGGTGACAGGATCCCTGGTGACACTGTGTCAGTGTGTTCTCTGTTTGACTACGTCTGTGAATAACTAACTGAAAGCTCCACTTATTTGTACATAGGCGGTGTGGAGCACTGTGCCTCTGTCACACGGATAAGGCGGTCTCTTCATGTCCCACTGTCCACATCTTTGTGTTTCTACTACTGATAATCAACTTATAGAATATCACTTTATGTAGCTAAGTTGCTTTGGTGTGAAAAATAAGAGTAATAAAATTATTGACTCAAAAAAAAAGTGTTATTTTGTTTTTGAAAATTATCCTTTCCTGCAGCTAATCAGGACATTCAGGGTCTCAAGCAATTTATGCCCAGTGGTACAAGTTTTATTGCAAGAATTCAAGATGACAGGGGCACACAGGAGTTACTGCTCATTATAACTACAATTTACTGGGTTCCTTTTATTGTAATTTGAGCTTTTAAATGTCTGTAGTAAACTTATGCCCTCAAAGCAATTGGATTTTAATGAATTAAATATATTGGGAGTATAAATTCAAAAGATCAGTGTTACCTAAGACTCTGAAGTCAACACAAAATCTTGTTATCAAAGTAATATTTTTATATAAAAATAAGAATTCATAATCACTTTTTTCTTTGATTATACTCAATAAACTCATAAGTTTAAAAGATTAAATTCTAAACTGAGCTGGGGATTTAGCTCAGTGCTTCCACCACCACCTGCCTCGCAAGCACAAGGTCCTAAGTTCGATCCCCAGTACCAAAAAATTTAAAAATTAAAAAAATTCTAAGCTGGGTGTGGTGGCACACACCTATAATTCCAGCATTCAGGAGGCTGAAGCAGGAGGGATCACTGCAAGTTCAAGGCCAGCCTGTGTTACATAGCATGACCCTGTCTCAAAAAATAAATAAAATTCTATATAATTAAATTATTTATGAATTAATTAAATTGCCTCAGGTGTTTTTTAAATTTTACATGTTTAACATATCTGATTCTCTAATACATTCCAAATCTGACAAAACTACTAACCTAAAAAACATAATCTTCCTACACACATAAACAATGCCATTTAATGGAATAAATCAAACTTAAGTGAAATATAATAAATTTAATTATAAACATTTTAATACCATTTAAAAACTCAATACAAATCTACACCTTCGAAATTAGTGAAGCTAATATAAATTATACATGTCAAAATGTAATCAGATATATCACTATAGCCAGATTTCTTTAAAACACCTTAAAATAAAAATATACATAAAATATCCCAGTGGTTATAAAACTTATTCCTAAACCACACCAAAGTGTTAATACTGTAAATTTGATTTACTTCACTCTCTCTACATTTCTGTAACATCTTCCTAGGCTTTGAAAATCACCCAAGTGATGGGCAGATTCAATATCTCAGGCAGATCAGATGCCTGAGGGAGAGGCAAATGTGATTATTTACCATCTGGAGAAGCCATCTCCAGGACGTGGCACAGGGAAGCTTCGTGATGCCCAGAGAACCTGCTGGAGCAAAAGTGAACATGTGAAGAAAAATAAAAGTGAACATGTGGCACTCCCACCTTGAGTCACTCTCTGTCCTGGGCCACGGGGGACCAGGACCACACCTTCCTCTGCCTATGATTTTGTGAGCAGTGAACATCACCACTATGACCATCACTATTTTTTCAGTCAAAATCTTTTTCAAAATTCTGTGTCCTTATTTGGGTAGGTGAATTCTGTGGCCCCCCTGAGTTACAATTTTTATGCTGCACCACTTGATTATATATCCCTTTATTGCCTGGTTGGATTCATTATTCTGTTCATAACTTTCTTATCAGTTCCGACCACAGTTCTGATCATGGTACTGACATGTGAAGTGCTTTGCATGCATCTCATTTAATCCATGTAACAACTCTGAGTTGAGTACCACCATTATTACTGTTTTATAGATCCAAATATGAGGCCAAAGACATCCAGTAACACGCTCAAGGTCACAAAGCATTAGAACTAAAACTTGAGGCTGAATCCTTCCATTGCCCAAGTTTGAACTCTTAATCATTACTTTATGCTTCTCCCCCTCCATTAGCTCTAATTATCCCCAGTCCCAAGATTCACAATTGTAAAGTTCATAGCAATTAGACAGAGTAAGGATGCCAAAGTCAAGCAAGTACCTTCCCTCTTTTCTTGGCCTTCCTAAACTTACACTTCTTTTGAGGTTGTTTATTTTTAACATTTTTTTGTCTTGTTTTTTAAGATGAGTTCTCATTCAAATGCTCCTTCCTTATCTCCCAAGTGCTGGGATAATAGGTGTATACCATGGCAACTTCTCTAAACTCACATTTCTCAATACAAGCTAAGTACACACCAGCTGCATTTGATTGAGTGAACTTGGTACTTCCATAACAGAAGTTTTCAGCCTTGGCACAACTGATATTTTTGGCTCAAAAATTATTTGTTGATGGTTGCTGTCTTGTGCATTGTATCATATTGTATCACTTGCTTTTATCCATTAGGTACCAGTTTCAACAAAGAAAATATGTCTCCAGACATTGCCAAATATTCCCTGGTAAGAGCATAGGGGTGGAAAAAAATTGCTCTCAAGTGAAAACCACTACTGTTTTATCAGATACAACTCAACCAACTATCTCTGGACCTCCATGACCCACTCAGATACACCCTAGGCTTTAGCCAGTGTGTGCCTTGCAACTCCTGTTGTAATCTTGTCAAATATTCTGTAATAAAATCTCTCTCTCTCTCTCTCTGCAAGCATTTACATTACACTGAGATACAATACCTGACAATCACAATTTAAAGGAGGAAAGAAGTCACTTACCTCATGGTTTCAGGAGATTTGATATGTGATTGGCAGACTCCAAGGCAGAAACCTAATGGTGGAAGGACATAGCAGAACAAAGCTGCTTAGTTCATGGTGGCTGAGAAGCAGAGCCAGGGAACAGAGAGGAACAGATGAGGGACCATATATAATACCCAAGGCCATGCCTCCATGTGTCCATGACTTGGACACATCTAAGAGCATGCTTTCTTTACTAATCTGCTAGGCATTTCTTAATCCAATGAAGTTGACATGTCAGGATTACCACTCATGACCCACCCCTTGTCAATCTCACACCCAAACACATCTCCTTAAACCATACTTAATCTCCAAATAAAGATAATAGTAAGTTTATAATTCTGCCTAATACAATTATCCAAAGGTCAATAATAAACACAATAATCCCTTTTCCCGATGTCTCAACAGTTCTACCATTTTTTAAAAGTCTAAGTCCAAGTCTCCTCTGAGACTCAAGACAAACTCTTAGCAGTAAAAATAAAAACAAATTACATAATTCCAAGGTATAATCCCAAGGTAAAGGGTAAACATTTCCATTCCAAAAGTGAGAAATAGAAGGATAGGAAAGAATTGGACCAAAGTAAGACAGAAGTCCAGCAGGACAAACGTTAAGTCCTGTAGCTCCATGTCTGGCATCCAAGGTACAGGTGGTAGTCCTCATCCAGAAGATACCAGGTGACCTTGAGATCTAAAGGCCTGCCCAGTCTACAGTCATACCACCCTGAATGTGCCTGATCTCATCTAAAAGCCTGCCTGGAGTGGAGCATGGTGCTACACACCTATGATCCCAGGCACTCGGTGGCTAAAGTAGAAGGATCACAAGTATAGGGCCAAGCTAAGGTAACATAGTGAGATGCATAAAAATGTAGCTCAGTGGTAAAGCATTTGCCTATCATGTATGATGCCCTGGGTTCCATCCAGCACCACAAAAAAAGCCACAGGCTAGTCAGTAATAACATACTAAGGGAAATTATATTTCAGTCTAGGTGTTAGGCTCAGTCAAGACATTAAACCTTCTGGGGAGTACCAAAGTCTGCAGAATTTCCACATCTTTGGGAGGCTTTGGTGATCTACACATACTAATTACACACTGAAATTCAAAACTACTGCTTGCTCAGTCTTGTTTTTAGGGGCAGGTTGAACATTAACCACATCCTATATATTTCTACAGAGACAACCCTTCCTCATTGAAAACCCAGAGCTAGCAAACCTTGGATAAATCATCCATTAATGCTCCTTCATCCACAGCAGACATCAACAATCTATCACTGCACCATTTCTTATTATACTTTCAAACAGCTATTACCAATCAGCTACAGTGGCATGCAAGGGAAAACCTCTAATTTCCAAACTCAAGCCCAGTGATAGCAAACCTTTTAAGTTTTCAATGATAACAAACAACCAGCTGTGGCATCCGTGCCATGGGTTCACCACCATTGCCCTAACCTAACTTATACATGAGGGAAAATGGGAACTAAATAGGCAATTTCACTCTCCTGAGGTCACACAACTAATGAGTTGAACTGGATATTTGAGAATAACATTTGCTACAAGAACCAAAATGCACCTGAGGTGCTTTACATGTTGGCATGGGTATTTGATGCACCCAAACATGGTCTACATGGCTCTTAGGATTAAGGAGTTACCACTCATAAGCCAGAGTAGCTAGATCACTGTGACAGGCACCTTCTCATTTAGAAGACTTAAGAGTCAGGTCATTAGTTAGGTTATACACAGACAGTGAATACAGCAGGATCTTATCAGTGAGAATTGTGTAGAGATTTTTTTAAAAGGCTTTTGCTTCTGAGATTTAATAATAGAATTTCTATAAATAATAGCAAATACCTCAGGGGCCAAAAAATATATAGTTTTGCCAAAATTTATTTACAAACCTGATGGAATGTATGCAAATAGCTCTGTCTGCTGCCCGCAGCTAATGACCCATGGCCTTGAGACAGAATCAAGTTAGGAAATGCTGTAAACACTCTGACTTTCCAGTTTCTTTCTGGGACCTTATTCAAATCTATTTTCAATCACAGTAGTGGCTTCACAGAACCTAAGAGAAAAAGAAAAAGAAGAAATCTTTTCCACATGGAAAATAATACTATTCATTACCATTGGCCTGTTCAGGCATGGTCTTTAGAAAAGATAGGAAGTGGACAGAAGGCCCTGCATGTCCTCAGAATTCTCAGATTTCCCGACTATCTCCCAGCTACTGACTTTCATTGTAATGCTTTGTATCTCCAGCTCAGTGATTTCCAACCAAGAGGCTACACCTAAAGAGCAAGAAACAACTGGAGTCTTTTTTAAACCACATATGTAAAACCTAGCCCTTCCATTTCCAGTTGCCCCTCCAACCTCACCTGTGTGCCCTCCCAGGTGAGAGCCATACACAACCCTTTATGAAGGGAAAAGGCCACATCCCATACAAGTGTTGGGTGGAAGAAAGATTGAGAATCCTGTTAGCTAAAGTCCTTCATCCCTATAAAAATTGTAACTGGACCTGGAATGAGTCTATGCCTTGAAGTTTCTCTAAATGATCAAGAGATGGCCCTCTATTTATTTATTTATTCATCAACAAGGGCTTAGGACCTGTGATGGGCCATTTACAAAGCTTAGCACTGGGGTGCTTAGGGGGTTATATGCCAGTCCCCATTCTCAAAGACTTCATAGTCTTGAGAAGGATACAAATAAGTAATAAATGTAGGATTTGTACTAGATGAAGCAGCCAGACTACCTAAATTTGTAATTCCCAGCTCTGCTATTCACTAGCTGGGTGACCTACCCTTCTCTGTGCTCCACTTTTCCCATCTATAAGCTCATTACCATGAGTATTAATTTTACATGGGATAATTCAGTTAACATTTACTTAAAAGACCCCTAGAAGAGTGCGTAGAAGAGTGTCTAGCTTATAGTAATCAATATACAGCTGTCTGATGAATAATTACTGTAGGAGTCTCTACACCACTAGACCCAAGTCTGATTACCTTCACCTGGAGGAAAGCTTTAGAGATGAGACTGCCTGTGATTTGCAGCAGAAGGATGGGACATCTAAGAAAGGGAAACACTTGTACTAACAGATGGAAAAACTGTGATATTTGGGGGATGCCTTAATGGGACCACCTTAATACCAGCATCATGCTGTTAATCCTAGCATCACACACACTAGACTGGCCACCTCCAAAAAGCCCCACCTATGACCACATGAGACTTTAGGAAACATCTATATACAAACCACAACATTCCACCCCAGCCCCCAAAGGACTCGTGTACCTCCCTTTATATGTAAGGCATTTAGTCAGCCTCCAAGAATTGCCAAAGTCCTAACAGTTTCAGCATTGCTGAAAAGTCCAAATCCAAAGTCTCCTCTGAGATTTAAGGCAAATTTAGCTGCAAGCCCCTTTACAAGTGAAAGTTAAACACTTCCAACATTCAATGACACAAGATAGACATTACCATTCCAAAAGGTACAGATAGGAGGATAGAAAGGAATGGGACCAAAGTAAGTACAAAGTTCAGCAGGGCAAACATTAAGTCCCATAGTTCCATGTACAGTGTCCAGGGCAGCCTGTGGCAAGATGTGAACTCCAAAGGGCTTGGGTGGCTCTGTGGTTGCTGCTCCCATGGCTTCTCTCTTGGGCTCTCTCTGCTCACTCCTTGGAGCTTTCCTCAGTCAATCCACATTCTTGGCTTCTCCAACCTTCTGGAGTCTCCACTGCACCTTCAGCTTCACCCTCACAGCTTCACACACTGTCCTCTCAGAGGAACACTGCATGGCCTCCCAGGCCTTCTGAAATCTTCGTAGAAGCCTTCCTGACCCCACAACTCTTGCATTCTGCATGCACCTAAAACCAGCACCACATGGTTGATGCCAGGGTCTGCCACCAGCTGGAGCAGTGGTGAAGCTTCCTCTTCTCTTGGCTATCTAAGTACCTGGTTTGCTGAGCACTGTGAACCTAATCTTGAGGAACAAATTCTCTAGTCCTCCGCCATTCTGGAACATCATTGTTTGAGGCTCTCTTCTCAAAGGGCTGGTAGCACTAACACCCAGGGAGGGTACCCTTATTCCCAGAATCACACATTCTAGATCCAGCCACCTCTGAAAAGCCCCACTAATGGCCACACAAGGCTTTAAAGGCACATCTAGATACAACCAATAACAGAGGAACAAAGTTCAGCATGCTTGGAAATGCTGGCAAGGCTGTAGGAAAAAAAGGAACCCTTCTCCAGTGTTGGTGGGAGTCTAAATTGGTACAATCACTATTTAAATCAGTATAGAGATTCCTTAAAAAACTAAAACTAGAGGTTCCATTTGATTCAGCTATTTCTCTTCTTTTAACTCCAAAAGAGTGAAAAGCATACTACAGTGATGTATGCACACCCATGTTTATAGCAGCACAATTTGTAACTAAATCTTGAAAACAGGCCACTTGCCCATCAACAGATGAATGGATAAAGAAAAGGTGGTATTTATATACAGTGGAGTACTATGCTGCCATAAAGGATAAACTTGAGTCATTTTTAGGAAAATGGATGCACCTTGAGAACATAAGTTTAAGTGAAATAAATTAGACACACAAGTTTAAGTATCACATTGTTTCTCTTACGTGAGAACCCCAAAGGGTAAAAAAGGAGCAAAATGAAGGACAGATATTGGGAAGCAGAAAGAACACGTTCAAATGGGAAGGAGAACAAGCAGAGGAGGAAGAGAAAGGGGATTCGAAAAAGAAAATGGAAGGCCAGGAGTGGTGACACATGCCTGTAAACCCAGCACTTAGGAGATTGAGGCAGGAGGATCACGATGAGTTTGAGGCCAGCCTGGGCTGCATAGTGAATTCAGGGCCAGCCTGAACTACAAAGTGAGAGCTTGCCTCAAAAAAAAAAAGAAAGAAAGGAAACAAAATGGAAACAAAGCTTTTGTAAATAAGGAGGAGAAGATGGGTTGAAGGGAGGGGAGGAGAATGTGAAAACAAGAATTAAGATATATTATATACAGGTTCAAATTTCCTATGATAAATGTGATCATTATGTATGGGAAATGTACTAATTGAAAAAATATATTTTAAAAGGGAGAAAAAAAGCTCAACATGCCTGAAAGGGTAGGGTCTGCTGGGAAGCAGAGAGAATAAACTAAAAGTGTTGCAGAGGGCTTTCTCTAAACCAGGGAACATCCAGGATTCTGCCACCAAAATTTCTTCGCCAGCATTTGACATGGTCAGATGAGGGCTTAAGAGAGTCCCCAACATGCACGGAAAA
Organism: Heterocephalus glaber; assembly: GCF_053883595.1. Lineage (NCBI taxonomy): Eukaryota > Metazoa > Chordata > Mammalia > Rodentia > Bathyergidae > Heterocephalus > Heterocephalus glaber. The sequence continues at coordinate 32,881,873 of NW_028258317.1, forward strand.
GAAATGGCTTGTATTTGCTTCAGAATGACCTAGGGATGTAGGAAGAAGTGGATGTGGTATAGAAAAAAAACAGATTGGCTATGTGTGGATAATTATTGAGGCTGGGTGAAGGATACACGGGGTTCTTCACAAAACTCAGTTTGTATACAATTAAAAGTTTCCATCATAAACCACTTTCTTAAAAGCATGGCCCAGAGAAAATGGGCAGGAACTATCACTCTCAGTGGTTAGCTGTTCTTTGCACTTCAGTGAAAAAGAAAAATTTTGAGGGAGAAAGGACCAGAAAAGCAAAGCAAGGGAGAGAAAGACTATCAAAAGAGAGGCTGGGGCAGCAGACATCAGTCAGCCTCCCTCCCACATCACCTGCTCACTCAGCTCTTCTGCCTGGGTATTTGCAACTGACAGGATTCAGTGATCTGCCCCTGCACTTTCCAGGCCAGGCCATTTCTCCTCTTGGCATCTGACACTAGTTCCGAGGATGCACTGCTGACTGGGTTCTTCCCACTGAGAATGTCCAGGTGATCTGTGACTGCCCTCAGCATATTTTTGGCTTCTTGGGTGACATTTTTTTTCTGGAGTGAGGTTCTTTCTGGGATCTGGACCTAAGATATGTCACATCCCATGCCACCTCTTCAGGGATAAAGAGTTTCCTCCAGAACCCTGAGTCACAGGTAGAAATGGGGTGCCAGAGCACATGGACTCCTATGCCGACTGCAAGTGACTTCCAGGAGACAAAGAGAGAAGTCGAGCCCCATGAGCCCCAGGAGTGGGGATTTGTCAGGAGTCATGATGGCAGGACAGGTGATGCATGCTTGAGAGAAAAGAAATCAGTTAAACCTGTATGAATGAACTAGTGAGTAAGGGAGTACACACCACAAAGGAGGAAAATTCTCAACAAAGCTGTGATTTTTATAAACAGGCCAGGAAAAGGCATGTTTATCAAAAGAAGGGAAAGTATTCTTGTGCTAAGCTAACATTAGACCCAAAGAGGAGAAGCCAGTGTGGACCAGAGCAGTATGGCTTCAGGCCCCTCCCTGCCCCTGGCCACTTGGGCCCACAGGCCTAAGCCAAAGACCCACCTGGAAAAGACCTGCACAGGCAAACACACAACAGCCAGAGGTTGGCCCCAATACCATTGGTAAGTGTGCATAAACCCTAGCCAGAAGCCTAATAGGACACCAGGGACTGGGGTGCACAGACCCCAGCCAAAGGCCCTCCCAGACAACAGCTACATAGGAAGGCAGGCCCCAGCCAAAGGCACGCCTAGATATCATCCCAAGTGTGCACTGGCCCCAGCCAGAACCCGACCTGGACAAAAAGATAGCACAGGGATCCAGAAGGCCACCACTCTGAACCCAGGAATTGGTGCACTGGTGAGCAGAAAGGCCACTCAGTCACTTGCTGAGAATTGAAGGTCGCTGGGTGAGCAAAAAGTTGTCTCAACAAAGATGCAGCAGGCTGCATCTGTTGAAATGAGAAGATACATTAACAAGTCTCAAAACCAGAATTCCAGATCACCTAAGGCAACCCCAAAGGGCAACAAGATGGAACAATCTGATACTCAACCACCTGGACTCCCTAAACTGGCAACAAGAGGATCTGGAAAAAATGAAATCAGAAATAATTTCTCAGACAACAACAGAGATTGTGTCTATAGTGCAAGACAGGATTAATACATCTAGAGCAGACACAGACAAAAAAAAAATAGAGAAGCTGAGGAACATGATGGAATCCCAACATAGGAAACACATAGAATCAATAAAACAGACGAAAACAGATTTCCCGGAGGTTAAAAACTCTATTGAAAGTTTACGCAGTTGAATGAGCCAATGTCAGGACAGATTTTCAGATATAGAAGATAGGACTGTAATTAGTGACCAGGAAAAGAAAAATTTCTTAAACATAGTAAGGGACCACAAGAAATCAATCCAGTAGCAGCTAGATGATGCAAAGAAGAATAACATAAGACTGATCAGAGTCAATGAATAAACTGGAGAGAGTGAAGACAACATAAAAAATTGTTCACAAAAGAAATGGCAGAAAACTTCCCAAGCAGGGGAAAAGAACTTGACATACAGATAAGTGAGGCATATAGGGCTCCAACTAGCCATGATCAAAAAAATCTATACCCTAAGCATATAATAGTTAAGATTCCAGAAACCCAACAGAAGAACAAAATTCTGCAAGCAGTTAGACAAAAGAAACAAATCACATGCAAAGGAAAGCCCATCAGAATCACAGCAGACTTCTCAACACTAACCCTCAAGACAAGAAAAGCTTTGAGTGACATACTTCAAGCCCTAAAGAAAAACAACCTCCAACCCAGACTAATGTATCCTGCAAAACTATCTTTCAAAATTAATGGAGAAATAAGATACTTTCATGACAAAGAGCATTTGAGGAACTTCATGAATACCAAACCAGCACTCAAAAAAATTTTAAACAGTATCCTAGCAAAAGACAGTGAGGATCACAACCCCAGGAAGCACAGCAGAATGAATTCATCCAGTACAACAAGAAATTAAATGCAAAGTGGGAGAATCCAACAAAAAGAAAAAGTCATGACAAGGATAAGTCAATACATGTAAGTTATTTTTTTTCCTAAAATTCTTTTATTGGTACATTTTAGATATGCAATGCATTTACATTTATCATTGGTTACTTGTACCTGTACATGGTGTATCTTGGTTCTTATTTTTTCACCATTCCCTGTCCTCCATTCACCCCCTCCACCCTTCCCTATTTACAGAGACTTTGTTTCCATTTTTTCCTTTTCTCATAATTTTTCTTTTCCCTTATTTCCTTTCCCCTTCCCCTCCCACTTCCCCTACCTCTTTGGACCTTTTCTTCCTATTTCAAAGTATCAATTATTCATTTAATCATTTTAATCCTTATTTACACTTTCAGTTTCTCACACCAGAGGAACTATTTGGTATTTACACATGTGTGTCCTATTTATTTCACTTAAAAGTATCGCCTCAATATGCATCCATTTAGCTATAAATGTCTCTATTTTGTCATTCTTTATGGCTGAGTAGTACTCCATATTATAAAAAAAAAAAACCCCACATTTTCATTATCCAGTTTCCACTTCTTAGGCACTTGAGCTGTTTCCAAACTTTAGCTATTACAAACTGTGCTGCTATAAACATGGGTACACATATATCACTCTTGTATGATTCTTTAAATTCTTTGCAGAAGATACCCAGCAAGGGAATAGCTGGGTCAAATGGGACCTCTAGTCATCGTTCTTTGAGGTATCTCCATACTGATTTCCACAGTGCTTGCACCAGTCTACACTCCCACCAACAAGAGAGAAGGATTCCTTTCTACCCACAACCTGGCCAACATTTGTTTTGGTTGATTTCTTGATAGAAGCCATTCTTTCTGGGGTCAGGTAGAATATCAGCATTGTTTTCATTTGCATCTCTCAAATGAGAGTGATGTTGAACATTTTTTCATATGTTTATTTGCTAATTCTACTTGTTTGTCTGAGAAATGTCTGTTCATTTCAGATGCCCATTTTTGAATTGGGTCTATATATTTGGAGGGTCTGATTATTTTAAGCTCTTTATATATTCTAGATAGTAGACCTTTGTCTGAGGAACAGATGGTAGAAAATTTTTTCCCACATTGTAGGTTGTCTCTTAGCTCTGTTGGTGGTTTAGTACATATCAGTTATAACCATTAATGTTAATGGTCTCAATTCACCAATCAAAAGAAATAGCCTGGCAGAATGGGTCAAGAAGCAGGATCCAACAATATGCTGCATACAAGAAACACACTTAATACAAAAAGAAACTCATAGACTGAAAGTTAAAGGGTGGAAAACTCCATATGACAGGAACCTGAAAAAAAGCAGGAGAAGCTATCCTCTTTGCAGATCAAATGGACTTCAAACCAATACTGATGAAGAGAGACAAAGAAGGACACTACATCCTTGTAAAGGGAAAAATCCAACAGGAAGAGATGACAATCATAAATATATATCCACCAAATACTAGTGCACCCAACTGTATAAAACAAATACTAATGGACATGAAAAATCAAATAAGCACTAATACAATAGTAGTCGGGTACCTCAGTAGGCCACTGTCACAAACAGATCAACTAGACAGAAAACAAACAACAAAATAATAGAACTCAATGAAACTCTTGAACAAATGAACTTAACAAATGTGCACAGAGTGTTCCACCCCAGAAAATCAGAATACACATTCTTTTCAGCTGCACACAGGTCATTCAAAAATAGACCACATAGTTGCTCACAGAACATGTTTAAGTAAGTGCAAAGGAATTGAAGATATTCCCTGTATATTATCAGACCATAGTGTGATGAAATTAAGATCAATAGCAAAAGAAACCACAAGAATTTCATAAACACATGGAAATGGAACAACACACTTCTGAATAACCAATGGGTCACAAAGGAAATTAAAGAAGAAATCAGATGATTAGAATGAATAATCGATAATGCAAAATAGGAAGAAAAGGTCCAAAGGGGTAGGGGTAGTGGGAGGGGCAGCGGAAAGGAAAGAAGGGAAAGGAAAAATGCTGAGAAATGGAAAAAATGGAAATAAAGTCTTTGTAAATAGGGAAGGGTGGAGGGGGTGACAGGAGGGGTAAGAATGGGGAAAAAATGAGAAGCAAGTTGCATTATGTAAAGTTACAATTCCCAATGAGAAATGCAATTGTGTTGTATACCTAAAATGTACCAATAAAAGAATTTAACAAGAAAAAAAAAGAAGGAATCAGTTTCTGCAATTAAATGACAATGTCAATACAGAATACTGGAATCTATGGGACACAATGAAAGCAGTCTTACAAGGGAAATTCATAGCACTGAATACTCATATTAGGAAAACAGAGTGAACTTAAATAAACAACCTGATGCTGAACTTCAAGCTTCTAGAAAAAGAAGATCAGGAAAAGCCAAAAGCTCATACAAGGGAGGAAATTATTTTTTTATATATATTGATAAAAGAATATTTTTTAATATTATTTTATTGGTACATTTTAGGTATACAATATAATGACATTCATCATTGGAAATTTACACCTTTACACAATCTCTCTTGGTTCATATTTTTCCCCCTTCCCCTGCCCTCCCTTCAACCCCTCCATCCCTCCCTATTTACAAATACTTTTTTCAATTTTTTCATTTTCTCATATTAATTCCATTCCCTTCTTTCCTTTCCCCTACCTCTCCCACTTCCCTTTCCCCTTTGTCCCTTTTCTTCCCATTTTACATTATTTATTATACAATTTAGTCCTTATTTACACTTTCAGTTTCTCACACTAGAGAAACTATGGTATTAACACATGTGTCCTGTTTATTTCACTTAAGAGTATCACCTCAATGTGCATCCATTTAGCTATAAATGAATCTAATTTCTCATTTTTTTTGGCTGAAGAGTACTCCATTTTACAAAAAAAAAAAAAAAAAAAACACATTTTCTTTATCCAGTCTCCAGTTGATGGACATTTGGGCTGCTTCCAAGTTTTAGCTATTACAAATTGTGCTGCTATGAACATGGGTGCACATATATCACTGTGGTATGATCCTCTTAATTCTTTGCAGAAGATACCCAGCAGAGGAATAGCGGGGTCAAATGGGACTTCCAGTTCTGTTCTTTGAGGTATCTCCATACTGATTTCCACAGTGCTTGCACCAGTCTACACTCCCACCAGCAGTGGAACAGGGTTCCTCTTCCCCCACAGCCCTGCCAGCATTTGTTATTGGTTGATTTCATGATAGCAGCCATTCTTTTTGGAGTGAGGTGGAATCTCAGCATTGTTATCATTTGCATCTCTTGAATGACCAGTGATGTTGAGCATTTTTTCATATGTTTATTTACTATTACTACTTCTTTGAGAAATCTCAATTCATTTTAGATGCACACTTTCAGATTGCATCTTTAAATTTGGGAGGTCTGATTTTTTTAAATTCTTTATAGATTTGAGATAGTAAGCCTTTGTCTGAGGAAAAGCAGGTGAAGATTCCCACATTGTGGGTTGTCTCTTCACACTGCTGGTGGTTCCTCTTGCTGTGCAGAAGCTTTTTAATAAGAAGAGATCCCACTTGTTGATTGTTTGTGCTAGTTCATGGGCAACTGAAGTTTTGTTCATAAAATCTTTTCCTACACCAATGTCTGCAAGAGTTCAACCTAATTTCTGTTCCAGCTGATTCAGTGTTTCTGGTTTAATATTCAGATCTTTAATCCATTTCAATTTTGGTTTAATGAATGGAGAGATATGGTCTAGTTTTTATCTTTGCCAAGTGGAAAACCAATTTTTCCAGAACCATTTATTAAAGAGGCTATCTTTCCTCCAGTGCAGGTGTTTGGCTCCTTTATCAAATATGAGATGGCTGAGTGTGTCTGGCGTTGTTTCTGCATCTTCTAATCTGTTCCACTGGTCCTCAGGTCTGTTTCTTTGCCAGGACCATGCTGTTTTTATCACAGTAGCTTTGTAGTATAGTTTCAAGTTGGGGACTGTGATACCCCCTGCCATATCTCTGTTGCCTAGAATTGGTTTTGCTATTCTGGGTCTCTTCTTGTTCCAAATGAATTTTTGGATTGTTTTCTCAAGGTCTGTGAAGTATGCTGTTGGGATTTCAATTGGGATTACATTGAATCTGTATAGCAGTTTTGGAAGTATGGCCATTTTCACTATATTAATCCTTCCTACCTAGGAGCAGGGGATGTCTTTCCATTTTCTGATATCATCTTCAATCTCTCTTTTCAGAGTGCTATAGTTTTCAGGGAAGAGGTCTTTGATTTCTTTTGTTAGGTTGATTCCTAGGTATTTCAGAAAAGCCCAGGCCCTGATGGCTTCACTGCTGAATTCTACAAGACATTGAGAGAAGAACTATTTCCACTACTGTTTAAACTCGTCAGTGAAATTGAAAGGGAAGCAATACTCCCAAATTCATTCCTGGAAGCAAGCATCACCTTGATCCCCAAAGCAGAGAAAGACCCAACTGAAAAAGAGAACTATAGGCCAATCTCACTAATGAACATAGATGCAAAAATCCTTAATAAGTTACTGGCAAATAGAATGCAGAAGATCATCAAGAAGATCATACACCCTGACCAAGTGGGATTCATCCCAGGGATGCAGGGTTGGTTCAATATAAGCAAATCAATAAATGTAATATACTATATTAATAGATCCACGAACAAAAATCATATGATCATTTCAATAGATGCAGAAAAAGTATTCGACAAAATCCAACATGCATTCATGATAAAAACCCTACAGAAAATTGGAATAGATGGTCTCTACCTCAACTTGATAAAAGCCATCTATGAAAAACCAATAGCCAATATCAAAAACTTAAATTCTTCACACCAAAATCAGGAACAAGGCAAGGATGTCCACTATCACCACTCCTGTTCAATATAGTTTTGGAAACATTAGTCACAGCAATTAGACAAGAGAAAGAAATAAAAGCAATAAAGATAGGAAACATAGAAGTAAAATTGTCATTATTTGATGACATGATACTCTATATAGAAAACCCCAAGAAGTCCACCAAAAGTCTTCTAGACTTAATAACCAAATTCAATAGAGTAGCTGGATACAAGGTCAACACACAAAAATCAATGGCTTTCCTGTACACAAACAACAGACTCACTGAAAAAGGAACTGGAGAAAAAAATCCCTCCACAATAGCATTCAAAAAATGAAATACCTAGGAATCCACCTAATGAAAGAAATCAAAGACCAATACTCTGAAAACTATACCACTCTGAAAAAGAGATTGAAGAGGATATCAGAATATGGAAAGACATCCCTTCTTCCTGGGTAGGAAGAACCAATATAATGAAAATAGCCATACTTCTAAAACTGCTATAGAGATTCAATGCAATCCCAATTGAAATCCCAACAGTATATTTCACAGAACTAGAGAAAATAATCCAAAATTTCATTTGGAACCACATAGACCTAGAATAGCAAAAGCAATTCTAGGTAACAAAGACAAGGTGGGGGTATCACAGTCCCCAACTTGAAACTATACTACAAAGTTACTGTGATTAAAAAAAAAGCATGGTACCGGCAAAGAAACACACCCAAGGACTAGTGGAAAAGATTAGAAGATGCAGAAACAACTCCAGACACACTCAGCAACCTCATCTTTGAAAAAGGAGCCAAATACCCTCACTAGAGGAAAGATAGCCTCTTTAATAAATGGTGCTGGAAAAATTGGGTTTCTAATTGCCAAAGACTAAAAGTAGACCTATATCTCTCACCATGCACTAAACTAAAATTGAAATGGATTAAAAATCTAAATATTATGGGCTAAAAGAGAAGTTAGGTAGAACTCTTGCAGACATTGATGTAGGAAAAGATTTTATGAACAAAACCTCTGTTGCACATGAACTAGCACAAACAATCAAGAGGTGGGATCTCTTCTTACTAAAAAGCTTCTGCACAGCAAGAGAAACCACCAACAATGTAAAGAGACAACCCATAATGTGGGAAAAATTTTCACCAGCAGTTCCTTAGACCAAGGTCTACTATCTAGAATATATAAAGAACTTTAAAAATCAGACCTCCCAAATTTAAAGATACAATCCAAAAATGGGCATCTGAAATGAACAGACATTTCTCAGACAAACAAGTAGAAATAGCAAATAAACATATGAAAAAGGTCCGGCTCACTCCATCCACTTGCAACCAGGAGATTGTGAGGAACGCCCCCCCCCGCCCCGGGCACGCCCACCAGCTGCCAACTTAGCTGCATGGGCACTTGCAACAACAGACACCAGCCCCCCACCCCCACCCCCCCACCTCTGGCCTCTTGGCTGTGCAGGTACCTGGTTCCACACTACAGAGGTACTACAGAGGCACAGGGGTACATAAAGGCCATTGTCCTGAACTGCAGAAGTGAACAACAGAGAGAGGGCCTCTCTCAGGCTCCCTGATGAAAACTGAAGCCCACTGGAAAAGTGAAGAGAATCTCTGCAATAAAGGCACACCAGACCACCGTACTTGGTAACATGGAGGGATCATCACCTCCCATTTGAACCTGGATTATTTTCAGGGGAAAGGCAGCTGGAACTTGCAATAGAACTTTGCAGAGTGCAATCCTGCAGGAGGTCAGGGAGCTCAACTTGGTACTTGAATCCAGAAATCTGCCTGAATCTCATGGGTCTGTGACTGGCTTACTGAGACTCATTTGACTTATAACTTCACACTGCTGCCCACATTGTCTCTTGTGACAGCAGAGACATACCCTGAAGGAGGCCCCTCACTTTTATCTTTTATTTGTTATTTTCAAAATTACCACTATTTTTTTTGCTCTTATTTTTCTTTTTTTTATTCTTTTTTTATTCTTTTTTTTTTGGTACTGGGGATCGAACTCGGGACCTTCCACTTGCAAGTCAGGCAGTGGAACCACTAAGCTAAATCCCCGGCCCTCTACTCTTTTAAAACTTTTATTTTTCTTTTTTCTTTTTCTCTTTTCTTTCTCTCTTTCTCTTTCCCTCACTCCCTTGCTATCCTATATTGTTCTTCATCTCCCTTTGTGTTCCTGTTCTGGCCCTTATTCGTATTTCTTCATTTTTCTTTTCTTCTCTTTCCTTCTCTTGCCTGTGCCCTCTGGCCTCACTGCTAACCTTCCCCAATTCCTCTACCTACCTATTCCTCCCTCCCCAACTCCTTCTAACTCCCCATCCCAAAGGGTAAAGTTGCTATTTTGAAGAGTTTATTCACTATAAACATGTTGGGTTGGTCCTTGATCTTGATTTAATTCACACAGTTAAAGATGATAGGTTAATAACTACCATAAATTGTCATTTTCTAAGAGGTACTTGATGCTATTGTGTTGCTGATTGTATCACTTGGCCTAAGGTGTCGTGATTGATTTAGTGAGTTGTTCCTGGTATAATGAAAATGACATAGCCTCAGCATCATTAGAGACTCAAAATATGAAGACCAGCTATATGTGGAAGACACTTCTGAGAAGCAATCATTCCATAAGGGTTATAAATACATCAACAAAGATACTTACAATAAGCAACTACAAAGTATCAATCCAGGAACTAAACCAAGGACAGTATCAAAAACAAAAATTAGAAGACATTTAAGCAAGGCACAAACTCAGACTTCCACCACACAAAAGGCAAATTCTGAGGGAAACAAGGTGGAAAAGTCTGATAATCAACCACCTGGACACTTTGAACTGATAGCACAGGAAGTAACAAAGCAGATGAATGAGGCTCTAGAAAAATTCAAACCAGAAATAATCTCCCAGATAACTACAGAGATGGTGAGCAGAGTGAAAGACATGATTAGAGGCTCCAGAACAGAAACAGATTTAAAAAAAAAAGATGAACTCAGAACATGCTGGAAGCCATGAATGCCCAGCATAAGAAAGAAATGGAAACCATAACCAGCCAACATAAGAAAGAAATGGAATCCATGAAACAGATTCAAACAGACATTCAGGAGATTAAAAGCTCCATTGAAAGCATACAGAGCAGATTAAAGGAATCTGAAGATAGAATATCAGAAATAGAAAACAGGATTGTGATGAAGGACCATGAAAACAGAGATTTCTTAAAAATAGTAAGGGAACACGAGAAATCAATCCAGCAGCTGCTAGATGATGCAAAGAAGAATAACATAAGACTGATAGGAGTCCACGAAAAAACAGGAAAAAGTATAATTGACATAGAAAAACTGTTCACAGAAGTAATATTAGAAATCTTCCCAGACAGAGTGGAGAATTGGACATACAGATAAGTGAGGGATATAGAACTCCAACTAGCCATGATCAAAAAAAAAAAATCTACACCTAGACATATAATAGTCAAGACCCCAGAAACCCAACAGAAGAACAAAATCCTACACATAGTTAGAGAAAAGAAACAAATCACCTACAAAGGAAAGCCCATCAGAATCATGGCATATTTCTCAATACAAACCCTCAAATCAAGGACAGCCTGGAGTGAAGTATTTCAAGCCCTAAAAGAAAATACCTTCCAACCTAGACTGTTGTATCCTATAAAATTATCTTCCAAAATCGATGGGGAAATTAGATACTTCCACAACAAAGAACACTTGAGAAATTTCATGAACATCAAACCAGCACTCCAAACAATTCTAAGCAATATTCTAGAAGAAGACAATAAAAGTCACAACTCCGTGAGGCCCAACAGAGGGAAGACACAAGGCAAGGTAACAAACTAAAGGGAAAAAGGAAAAAAATAAGAAATAAAAGGGCCAACAATAGTAAAACATCATGACAAGGATGAGTCAATATCTATCAATTATAACTATCAATGTTAATGGCCTCAATTCACCAATCAAAAGAAATAGACTGACAGAATGGATTAAGAAGCAAAATCCAGCAATATGCTGTATACAAGAAACACACCTAACTCAAAAAGAAATCCATAGACTGAAAGTATAAGGATGGAAAATTGTTTTCCATGCCACAGGAACCCAGAAAAAAGCAGGGGTAGCAATCTTATTTGCAGATGAAGCAGATTTCAAACCAAAACTAATTAAGAGAGACAAAGATGGTCACTACATCCTTGTGAAGGGAACAGTCCAAGAGGAAAACATGACAATCATAAATATATATGCACCAAATACGAATCCCCCTAACTATACAAAACAAATATTAATGGGCATGAAAAACCAAATAAGCACTAATACAATTGTAGTGGGGGACCTCGATACCCCACTATCACAAATAGACAGATCATCTAGACAAAAAATTAACAATGAAATCCTAGAACTGAACCAAGCTATTGAACGAATGGATTTAATAGATGTTTACAGAGTGTTCCACACCACAAAATCAGAATACACATTCTTTTCAGCTGCACATCAGTCATTCTCCAAAATAAACCACATGCTAGCTCATAGGACATGTCTAAGTAAATGTAAAAGAATTGAAGTTACTCCCATTATATTATCAGACCATAGTGCAATAAAATTGGAGATGAATGACATTAGAAACTGCAATACTCCCACAAACACATGGAAATTAAATAACACCCTCCTGAACAACCAATGGGTCACAGAGGAAATTAAAGAAGAAATTAGACAGTTCCTACAAGTAAATGATAATGCCAGTACAACATACAGGAACCTATGGGACACAATGAAAGCAGTTCTACGTGGGAAATTCACAGCAGTGAATGCCCATATTAGGAAAACAGAGAGAACTCAAATAAATAACCTAATATAGAACCTCAACCTCTTAGAAAAAAAAGAGCATAACAAACCCAAAACATGTACAATAGAGGAAATTATAAAGATCAGAGCAGAAATCAATGCAATGGAGACTAAGAGAACAATACAAAAAAATCAATGAATCAAAGAGTTGGTTTTTCAAAAGAATAAATAAAATTGATAAACCCTTAGCCAATCTTATCCAAAAAAGGAAAGAAAAAGCTCAAATCCATGCAATTAACAATTAAAAACGTGAAGTCACAACAGACTCAGCAGAAATCCAGAGCATCAGGGCCGGGGATTTAGCTCAGTGGTGCAGCCACCTGCCTCGCAAGAAATCCAGAGCATCATCAATACCTACTTTGAGAATATTGTACTCTAATAAAATGGAAAACACAGAAGAAATGGACAGATTCCTAGATACACACGAATTGCCAAAGTTAAATGAAGAAGATATGGAAATTCTAAACACCTCAATTACAAGGAGTGAAATTGAAAACATAATTCAAAATTTACCAACAAGGAAAAGCCCAGGTCCTGATGGCTTCACTGCTTTTTTTTTTTTTTTTTTTTTTTTTTTTTGGTACTGGGGATCAAACTCGGGTCCTTGAGCTTGCACAGCAGGCAGCGAAACCACTGAGCTAAATCCCCGGCCCTTCACTGCTGAATTCTACAAGACATTTAAAGAAGAACTATCACCATTACTCTTTAAACTCATCAAGGAAATTGAAAGGGAAGCAAGTCTTCCAAATTCATTCCTGGAAGCAAGTGTTACTTTGATTCCAAAGCCAGGGAAAGACCCAACCCAAAAAGAGGCCAATCTCCCTAATGAACATAGATGCAAAAATCCTCAACAAGGTACTGGCAAACAGAATACACAGGGTCATCAAGAAGATCATACACCCTGACCAAGTCAGATTTATCCCAGGGATGCAAAGATGGTTCGATATTCATAAATCAATAAATGTAATACACTATATTAACACAGTCAAGGACAAAAACCATATGATCATCTCAATAGATGCAGAAAAGGCATTCAACAAAATCCAACACCCATTCATGATAAAGAAAAAAAAAACCTACAGAACATTGGGATAGAAGGTCTTTATCTCAACCTGATTAAGGCTATCTATGAAAAACCAACAGCCAAAATCATACTAAATGGTCAAAAACTGAAAACTTTCACACTAAAATCAGGAACAAGACAAGGATGCCCACTATCACCACTCCTGTTCAATATAGTTCTGGAAACATTGGCCACAGCAATTAGAAAAGAGAAAGAAATAAAAGGAATAAAGATAGGAAAGGAAGAAGTTAAACTGTCTTTATTTGCTGATGATATATGATACTTTACATAGAAGACCCAAATTACTCTGCCAAAAGACTTCTAGACTTAATTGACAGATTCAATAGAGTAGCTGGATATAAGGTTAACACTCAAAAAACAATAGCCTTTTTATACACAAATGATAGACTCACTGAGAGAGAAATTAGGGAAACAATTCCTTTTATAATAGCATCCAAAAAAATGAAATATCTAGGAATCAACCTAACAAAGGAAGAAAAGTACCTCTACAATGAAATCTACAGCACTCTGAAAAAGGAGATTGAGGAGGACATAAGAAAATGGAAAGACATCCCTTGTCCCTGGGTAGGAAGAACCAATATCGTGAAAATGGCCATACTTCCAAAACTACTATATAGATTTAATGCAATGCTGTTTGAAATTCCAACAATATACTTCACAGAACTAGAGAAAACAATCCAAAAATTCATTTGGAATCAGAAGAGACCTAGAACAGCAAAAGCAATTCTAGGCAACAGAGACATGGCTGGGGGTATTACAATCCCCAATTTGAAACTATACTACAAAGCAACTGTGATAAAAACAGCATGGTAGGGCCGGGGATTTAGCTCAGTGGTTTCACCACCTGCTGGGCAAGCACAAGGACCCGAGTTCAATCCCCCGTACCAAAAACAAAAACAACAACAACAACAACAAAAGGGTGGTACTGGCAAAGAAACAGACCTGAGGATCAGTGGAATAGATTAGAAGATTCAGAAACAACTCCAGACATACTCAGCCACTTCATCTTTTTGTTGTGGTTTTTTTGGTTTTTTGAGGCAAGGTCTCCCTTTGTAGTTCAGGCTGATCCTGAATTCACTATATAGCCCAGCCTGGCCTCAAATTCACAGTGATCCTCCTGCCTCAGCCTCCCAAGTGCTTGGATTACAGGTGTGTGCCACCACACCCGGCTAGCCACCTCATCTTTGACAAAGGAGCCAACCACCCTCATTGGAGGAAAGATAGCCTATTTAATAAATGGTGTTGGAAAAACTGGATTTCAACCTGCCAAAGATTAAAATGACCCATATCTATTAACATGCACTAAACTAAGATCAAAGTGGATTAAAGATCTAAATATTAAGACAGAAACACTAAACTTGCTGGAAGATAAGTTAGGCAGAACTCTTGAAGACATTGGCATAGGAAAAGACTTTATGAACAAAACCTCAGCAGCACTGGAACTAGCACAAAAAATCAACAACTGGGATTTCATCTCATTAAAAAACTTCTGCACTGCAAGAGAAACCACCAACAGAGCTAAGAGGCAACCTACAATGTGGGAAAAATTTTTCAGCAGCTGTACCTTAGACAAAGGACTACTATCTAGAATATATAAAGAACTGAAAAAAATCAGACCCCCCAAATTCAAAGACCCAATTCAACAATGGACATCTGAAATGAACAGACATTTCTCAGACAAAGAAGTAAAAGCAGCAAATAAATATATGAAAAAATGTTCAACATCACTGGTTATTTGAGAGATGCAGATGAAAACAACCCTGAGATTCCACCTCACCCCAGAAAGAATGGTTGCTATCAAGAAATCAACCAATAACAAATGCTGGCCAGGGTGTGGGAGAAAGGAACTCTTGTCCATTGTTGATGGGAGTGCAGACCAGTGCAACCACTGTGGAAATCAGTATGGAGATACCTGAAAGAACTAGGGTTAGAGGTCCCATTTGACCCAGCTGTTCCCCTGCTGGGTTTCTTCCCAAAAGAATTAAAAGAATCATACCACAGCGATATATGCGCTCCCATGTTTATAGTGGCACAGTTTGTAATAGTTAATGCTTGGAAGCAGCCCAAGTGCCCATCAACTGGAAAATGGATAAAGAAGATGTGGGGTTTTTTTATAAAATGGAGTACTACTCAGCCATAAAGAATGAGAAACTAGAGACATTTATAGCTAAATGGATGCATATTGAGGCCATCCTCTTAAGTGAAATAAAGAGGACACACGTGTAAATACTGAATAGTTTCTCTAGTGTGAGAAACTGAAAGTGTAATTAAGGATTAAAATGATTAAAATGAATAATTGATAATTTGAAATAGGAAGAAAACATTGAAAGGGGTAGGGGTAGTAGGAGCAGAAGGGGAGAGATCAGAGTTACAGGCTGAAATCTGGAAAGAATCCATATATAGATTGTGTTTAAAACTATAAGAAGTGATGTAGATAGAGACTAGGCTGGAGCTCATCAGTGGGTTGGGAAGGAAGAGTCACTGAGACCAAAGGAGAGAAGGGTGTGTTTCCAGAAGAAGCACATACAACTATGTACAGTACACAGTACTTGACAGTGTGCTAAATGACTGTTACTGTTTTATGTACTTATCATAACATGCTGTGCTTTTCATCCTTTAGAGCATAATCCTACTTATATAAAAGTGTTTACTCTAAAACAGTGTGCTACGCCTCATGTATCTTGTGTTTAACTGCATATTTGGATAATATCAAGGGGCCATAACAGATGATTGATGTATACCTTCTCAGTTTGCACTTAGAAGTTGGCACTCTGTATGGTACTTTGCAATACACACGGATGAAATTGCCTAATAACATATTTCTCAGATTATATTTCCATCATGTGTCACATGACTGTATTGAAATTTAAATTTAAAAATTTTGGCCTATGTGGAGTCTACTAGCTAATCAAAATTTTTTTCCAGACCACTATTTGTTCAATATTACTTTTGAAAATCTTTCTAAAAAATCACATCCTTTGATGTCTTGTTAATGCTTGGGATTTTTTTTAATTATATGGAAAAATGTTTAAGTACTTTTCAGTTTTGCTTTGGTTGAGTTCTATTATATTTGAATATTATTATAGTTTTTTCCCTTGCATTGCTTTTCTTTGAATAATTTTAATTTTTGTACATATGTGTGTTTAGTGAATGATAATAAAGTTATACATTTTTTTAAAAAATTTTTAAGACATATGAAAAAAATGTTCAACATCACTGGTCATTTGAGAGATGCAAATGAAAACAGTGCTGAGATTCCACTTCACTCCAGAAAGAATGGCTGCTATCATGAAATCAAGCAATAACATGCTGGTGCGGTTGTGGGGAGAAAGGAACCCTTCTCCATTGCTGGTGGGAGTGTAGACTGGTGCAACCACTGTGGAAATCAGTATGCAGATACCTCAAAGAACTAGGACTAGAGGTCCCATTTGACCCAGCTGTTCCCCTGCTGGGTTTCTTCCCAAAAGAATTAAAAGAATCATACCATAGCAATATATGTGCACCCTTGTTCACAGCAGCACAGTTTGTAATAGCTAAAGCTTGGAAACAGCCCAAGTGCCCATCAACTGGAAAATGGATAAAGAAGATGTGGGGTTTTTTTTTATAAAATGGAGTACTACTCAGCCATAAAGAATGAGAAATGAGAGACATTTATAGCTAAATGGATGGACATCGAGGTGATATTCTTAAGTGAAATAAATAGGACACATGTGTAAATACCAAATAGTTTCTCTGGTGTGAGAAACTGAAAGTATAAATAAGGATCAAAGTGTATAATAGATAATGTGAAATAGGACAAAAAGGAGCAAAGGGGAATGGGAAGTGGGAGGGGTAGGGGAAAGGAAAGAAGGGAATGCAACATGAAGAAATGAAAAAATGCAGAGTCTTTGTAAATAGAGAGGTTGAAGGGAGGGCAGGGGGGTAGGATAAAAATCAGAATCAAGATATATTATGTAAAGATATAAATCTCCAATGATGAATGTCATTATGTTGTATACCTAAAATGTACCAATAAAATTAATTTTTAAAAAATAAATAGGGCTGGGGATTTAGCTCAGTGGCACCACACCTGCCTCGCAAGCACAAGGTCCCGAGTTCGATCCCCAGTAATAAAAAGTAAATAAATAAATAAATAAATCCAAAGATGCAGGGATTTTCAGACAGGAAGCTAAGTGGAACTCTTTTCTGTATCTTCCTAGAGGCCAGAGGAGGTGGTTACTGATCTGCCAAAATAGAACCATCTCCCTCCTCTGAACTTTACCTGAAGACCTTCTTTCCTCTTATTCTTTACTTGTCTTTGCTTGTTGGAATAGAGGGAGGGAAAATGTAATCTTCCTATCAGCTGCTTCGACATCTGTCAAGTTTGGCAGGAACTAACATAATGACAAGAGACTGACTCCGATTCTTTCTGGGAAGAGGCATTTGGGGACAAAAAAGAGCAAGAGAGGATATGTGTGAGCAAAGTCCAAAAAGCGGGCAGCAGGCAGGCTTCCAAGACAGCCACCTCTGGCAGTCGCTAAGCACTGCCAGGTGCCCAGGCTGCAGGGAGGCAACAGCCCCTATAGCACGTCAAAATAGCAGGTGTTCCTCCAGTCAGCACCACAGTAACTGTCTGGGTTGCCTTCCTAGCCATCAGTTGCTGGGGCAACGCGGCACTTTGATAATACCTCTCCTGGATGCAGCTGCTAAAAGGAAGGGCAAGATGAGAGGAAGGAGCAGAGAGATACCTGGCAGACTACCCACCTCACACACTTAAAATGCAAACCAAAAGTTCTTGGTGATGCTGCCCTCCATAGGCAAAGTAGATCATGAAGCTCACTCTCTACACCCTGAAATGCCCTGGAGATAAACTGACTCACTTTCCTACCAGGTAGCCTGGGAATAAGAGAACAGAAGCAGGAAAGAAGAAAAAAGAGAGAACAGAAGCAGGGACAGGGAGACCAAGGGCCCAGGTGCACCCATAGGATCCTTAGAAATCAAGGGCAGAAATCAAGCTGTTTTCAATGAAGCCTGGTTGCCCAGGGGTTCTCTAGTGTTCCCACCGAAAAACGAGCAGAACTGCCCTCACAGAGGGATTTGAAAATGTATGCAAATATTTGGGGTTATCATGTGATTCTGGAGCATCATCTGTCATGTAATTGGCAAGAGCAACAATACTAAATGTCCTGCCAGGAAAAGAATCATTCCACTCAGAATGCTATCAGCTCCCTGTGAAATGCGCTTGATAAGCCCTTGGGTGAGCCTGGGGTTGCTCCCAGCTGAGCTGCTCTGCAGGGGCCCAGGTATAATATGCTGGCCTTCACTGACCACAAGGCTACTTTCTCTTAAATATGAGAACTTTTGGACTTTGAGATATGTCCAATGACCTCCACAGAACCCAGTTTTAGAAAGGCTACATCACAAGTTAAATGTTGCCAGCTCTGGAAATCATGGTAATCATGGTAATAATAAGATGTCAATACAAATGCAAACACAGGTGTTAAAATTACATGCTGCAGTTGCTTTTGAGATGATTACCTATGATCTATAAATGGCTCATACTAATCTTTTATTTTGAAAATTAAATCACACTTGTTACAATGTTATAAAGAACTCTCATACCCCCAAGACTATGCCTGTAAACCTTCCTAGTGTAACCCAGGAATGTAGACAACTTAATCATTGCCAATACAGGTGTTCCAGCTTCCATCATTCGAGAACAGATGCAGAGCACTTGGAAGTTCAAAAGCAAATACAGGTTTCACACAAATATAACTCTCTGGGTGGAGCCCAGAGAGTTTTAACAAACCCCCCAGGTGATTCTGATGCCCATTAGAGTCTGAGAGCCACTGACGGGTATAACATAACTATCCACCTGAGACATAAGTGTCCTATGTTCGTGATAAGTGACGCTGACTGTGGCATGCCCACTGGTGTCAGGCAATGACTGTGGCCATAGAGAAGCAACATACAAGGTAGTGTGTGCAGAAGAAAGAAAGCCTGCCCCTTCCCTCCCTGGGCAGGCATTACAGTCTCAGCATTTCAGGGCATCCCAAGTCCCCTACTCTAGCACTGAGAGAAAGGTGACTCTGTCTACTCCTGGCCAAGCCTTGAAGCTCAGACTGAGCTCCCAGTAATGCAGGTGACACTGGGTTAGTAAATAAGTGGTTTGGTAGGAAGAGCAGGAGAAAGGTTAACAATAACTGAGCACTTGTGCCGGCCACTCAGGAGCACCATCTCATTTCATCTGCATAGCTCCCCTGTCCTGCATGTAGGGTTACTCAGTGGACAGATGCAGGAACTGAGCCTTCAGGGAAGTCAGATGACTGGTGTAGTCATTTAGCCACTTAAGGAGGGGAATGAGATTTGGACCCAGACCCATAAAACTCAGAAAACTGTGATCTTTTAAATCCTACAAAGCCATCATCAGTACTCTCTAAAGGAACCTTCTGCAGTGATGGAAATGTCCCTTACCCAGTGTCACTAGCCATGTAGGCCATTGTGCATTTGAAATGTTGCAGATGGAACTCAGCTTTTTATTTATCATTCATTAA
Organism: Heterocephalus glaber; assembly: GCF_053883595.1. Taxonomy (NCBI): domain Eukaryota; kingdom Metazoa; phylum Chordata; class Mammalia; order Rodentia; family Bathyergidae; genus Heterocephalus; species Heterocephalus glaber. The sequence goes on from NW_028258317.1 coordinate 32,901,685, forward strand.
TTTAAACTTAAGTAGCCACATGAGGTTACTGGATATCCATCCTATTATACAGTGGGCCATACAGTTTTGTGCTAGAATGCCATGGGAGTAGAAATCCTTACCAAAATAATGCTCAAGAGAAAACACACACACACACACACACACACACACACACATATTTTGGTACAATTAGTAATTTATCATTTGTCATGTTATTCATTATTCTTTTCTTTCTTTTTTTTTTTTTTTTTTTGGTACCAGGGATCAAACTCAGGTCCTTGTGCTTGCACAGCAGGCAGCGAAACCACTGAGCTAAATCCCCAGCCCCATTATTCTTTTCTTAACAGAATTTTTATCAACAGTGCCTAAGTAAAGCAAGTACAATTAATCCACAGACTTGATCACTTGGATTTAAAGAAGCTGCCCTCCTGGGTGCTGGCAGCAGTAGCAGCTAGCAATGGGCTTTGAGGTGCCCCAGGCCACAGCTAACAGAATGAGTGAGGGCAGTGAGACAAATGGAACCACTTCAACAGATCACCTTTTATTCACCTGACAGACTTTGGAGACACTCTGTTTTTTCTTCTAATCATTGCTTTTCTATATGTTAAAAGGTGTAATCAAATGGAAACACCATTGAGCTTGACCACAGCAATGAACTTAGCAGGGATAATAGTGACCCAGAACTACTCAGCCTTCTGCAAATGGAGGAGAAAAATAATAAGGTGCATCATCTAGTTAGTGTGACTGGCATCTGTCACCTGGCCAGTCGGTGCCCACTAAGTTGGGAAGCTTGGCCCACAGAAGTACTTAACAGACTCCAGAACAGGTGAAGGACCCCCCAAGCAAAGCTCCAATTAAGACTTTGTCTCTTTTTATGAGCAAACAGGAACCACCATACAATTCTATCCTGAGCTTTATTATCTGCCTTTTGAAATGCCTAAAATTCTGTCCCCTTTTTCAACAAAATAAACAAAGCAATCCTAGCTGAGGCAGAAAATAGCCATTTCATTGTGTTCTGCAAAACCAAGGCCTCCATTAAAACCCTGAGCAAGCATGAAGTTGGTGGAGAAACAGATAAGAAAAATGAGGAGTGAGGAACTGAGACAACCCCAAAGCCACCAGAGAGTCAGGAGAAATTGTGAAAGTTAGGTATTGGAGCCATGCCACTCAGAGCAACACCAAAGAGTGAAAGAACAGTAGGGGGAGGAAGAAAAATTAGAGGCACAAAATAAGAATAAGGGTTTCTGTCAACAACAACCTGAGTCACAAGTCCACTCTGTGCCCTGAGTGATGCCATCATGCACACTGAGATAAAGACAGAGGCTTCATCTGCTTGGCAGGTGTCTGGCAAGTGTCCAGTATCCTCTGGCCACACAGTAGACCCTCAGAATATTAATCAGTTTGAATTCATTATGCTACGTGGTCACTTTTCTCAGTCAGTGTTTCCCAAACTTTCCTATGTGTATGAATCACCCATGTGACTGGCTAAAATGTGATGAATTATGAACTGTAACTCAGTAGGTCTGGAGGGAGGCCTGGGAGCCTATATTCTCAAAGGTTTCCAGGGGCAGCTACAGAGCTGGCCCCTGGAATGCACTCTGACCAATGGAGGCTCTGTCTCTCTGCTGCTCACACACTGGCTCAGGTGGCTGAGAACAACACTGGGACAAGTCAAGGACACCAGCTCGGCCTCTGGATCATTCTGCACCTAACCACAGCTCCAGCCGGTTGTCTCGGGCCTTTCACACACACACACACACACACACACACACACACACACACAGTAAAGAGAAATACAAGGGAAAAGGAAAAGGTCACTATGGCCCTCTGAAGGCCAGCAGGCTGAACCCAGCCTGACACACAGCAGCCCAGGCCTGAGCCAGGTCATGGGCACCACCTCTGCACTCTCTGCCCAGCACATGGGAGCCCTGTTCTCTGTGCATGGGATTAGGATTGCATTAGAAAAAGTCACTCAGAAGCAGACCACAAAACTATCTCCTCCACACTGCCCATGTGGCCCAAAGTGAGTGCCCACAGAGCTGTCTGGAGAAGGACTCAGAAGCCAGGTCTTGGCTCTGCTGAAGTAACAACCTCAAGGGCTAGTTGGTCTGTGTGGGACTGTGTGATTCAAAAGTTAATTACTCCCCTAGGTTCTGTTGTAAATTTGATGGTTGGAGTGTGTTTGCCTAGAGACAATGGACAATCAGTAATAGGGCGAGATTACTCAGCCATCTGTTTGCCCTAAATCCAAATGTCCCGGGGCCCAGTATCTATAGGACAATCTGTAAACAGGGTGGTCGTAACTATTAGTCAGGATGTCTGCTGACCATCAGCATGTGACAGTGAGCCACTAACCTTTGTTCTTTTTTTCTGTGAATCCACATGTTAAACCTCCCCCTTAACCCCCTATAAAACAACCTCGGACTCTGAGCCAGTTGCCTCTCTGAGCTATTTTGCTTCGGGAGTGCCATCTGGCCAGACTAATAAAGGTCTGTTTTCCCAACATGGCCGGTGTGTTCCTTCCCGGGTGGTCCTCGCTGTAGTCAGCTCCTTGGAGCATTTGGTAAGGCCTTGGTCTTACATTCTGGAGGCACTGCTGGGATCCCCGGGTATGCTCCACTTCAGCTCCTTGGAGCATTTGGTAAGGCCCTTGGCCTTACATTCTGGAGGCACCGCTGGGATCCCTGGGTGTGCTTCACTATAGTCAGCTCCTCGGAGCGTTTGGTAAGGCCCTCGGTCTTACAGTCTGCAGAGAGGGAAAGCTGGGGAAGAGGCAGGAGAGTAGCCGGCTGGGTCCAGACTCTCAGTGGGTGTGAAGGCCTGGCCAGAGGCTGCCTCACCTCCTCTCATACTCTGACAGGGGCAGGCAGGTGACAGTGCCAGTCACTCCCACCAGGCATGGTCAGAGCACAGCCTACAGGAAGCCCCTCTGTCTGGGGAGGCACCACCACGCTGCTTCATCCTGCCCACTGGCCCTGGCAAAAAGAATCAGACCCCATTCTCCTGACCCAGTCCAGCACACTATCAGAAAGGGCCACTGAGAGGATTCTCAGCAACAGGCTTCCTTCCCCCATCAGGCTGCTGCCTCACAAGAGAATGTATCCACAGAGTACCCTGGCCAGGCTGAGCAAAGCACAATCTCCACGTCTTCAGAAAACTAACAATTCAAAAGAACCCAAAGGATTTTAGTCATGTCTGCCAATTTAAAGGAGACACTTCCCTTCTGTTTCTTTATCCATAAACAAAGAGTTCCATTAGGTGGCCTCATTTTCTCTTTGTGCTCATGCACTGCATAAGTCTGCAATCTGAGAGAAAATTCAAACATAGCTCTGTGCCAGTCCACAAATCACAGTGGCAACTGCTCCCCTTAGTGACAAACTGGATGCTTTCAAAGGTACTTTCTTCCTTGGTTAGTGAGTTACTGCTGTTGTGTCCCAAGTTCTCAGCTAAGTTTAGTCCATATAAGAAAATTATTGGCTCCTTCTGCCTGATAAGATGAAGTGACAAGGTCCTAATTTTTTTTAAAGCTTTGTTTCTGAAACTAAAGCTTCCTTCTCTGTTGATTTTTATTTTTAATAAAGGTCTCTCTTGAGGGAGACCTGGAACCCTGGAAAGCACTGACTTTTAAAGAAAGAAAAGGAGACATTTAAAGAAAGAAAAGGAGACTTTTAAAGAAAGAAAAGGAGACAGCCTGGGGGATGAACAGCAGTTTAATTCCTCTGGCACTATTCGACAATCACAAAGGAAAGAAGCAAGGCTTTTATACATGTAGGAAAGCAGCTTAGTTATTCTGGCTATTGTCTTTCTGATTTTCACCTCCAATGATAACCAGTGACTTTAAGTGACTCATAAAAGCTACAGAAGAATTCACAAGTCCCCTGTTTCCATTCACCAATCCTGTACATCAAAGAGCACACCACAGCCCCCTCTTATCAGATAGTATCAAGAGAGCAGGACAACTTTAGCCAAAAGTCAAGCCCACCAGCCCACCACAAACATCACAGATGTGCAAAGTGAGTCATATCTCTCTTACCACCGGTAGAGTCATTGGGTCGCAGTCCTCTGATCCTGGAAAATGGTAAATAAGAAAACTAGGAAAACCTGTTTTTCTCCTGTGAGACTTTTACAAGGTCTCAAAGTTTTCTGGCATTCTTTTAACAAACAGACTTGTGGAATTTCCCAGAAATGACTTAATTCTCTTAGTTAACAAACTTCTTGTGATCTATTCTTACAACTAGACAGCTGAATTCTACCATTTCCCACACTTCTCCAAGATTAAGGCAGAGGTTATTTTTTTTTCTTTTGGTATTGAAAAATTGAACCAAGGTCCACATATTTTTCAGCTTCTACTTTGAGACAAGGCCTCACTAAGTCACTAAGTTGATCCAGGCTGTCAGGCTGGGCTTAAATTTGAGATCTGTCTGCCTCAGCCTCCCAAATATAGGGATGACAGGGAAGCACCACCACACCTGGTTTATGTTTAGTCTTTATAGCTCCAATAGCTACAATAAGAAACTCAATAAATTTTTAATAAGTAAATTAAGAAATGAACATAAAACTGGTCAATGATTAGCTTTTTGTTTTTGATAGGTCTCCCACTACCTCAGCAGCTATTATGTATAGTAGCTGCCCTCTTCCTATCGTGCCTTGCCCCCTCCCCTGTGTGGTATCATGCCAAGATGGTTGCTCCTACCAAAGAACAAACCCTTCTTCCCAGCATCCCCCTGTTCCCACCTAGAGAGTAACCTAATACTCGCTCACCTCCTACCACTTAGTGATGTCACTGGCTCCTCCATTCCCTAGTCACTACCTCACTCAACCCCACCTCAGCCCCTACAGACCCCACCCCAGTCTCTATAAGAGACATTCCCTGCCCCAGCCATATTGCCTTTGTCTCTTCTTTGTTCAGAGACAACCCGGAAGATCTGTTCTCCTAATAAAGGGTTGTTGTGGCCTGGTCTGGTCTTGGTTTTCTGCCCTCTTACCTGGCAGGTTTTGTTTTTGGTTTTTGGTACCAGGGATCGAACTCCAGACCTTGTGTTTGTGAGGCAGGAGGAGGCACCACTGACCTAAATCCCCAGCAATGATTAGCTTTTAAGTTCATCACTGTTCACTGTATCATAGACTATATACTACATCATTTTTTCTAGAGCTATAAAAATGACATTTCTGGGGCAACCCACTTTCCAGACCTCCTTCTGCCTCTCTTAGGCAGAAACTTTCTTTCTCCCAATAAATTTTCCCTACTCTTAACCTCTGTTGTTCCTAGAATTCATTCTTCAATTTTAGAGAACACGAACTTGCATTTTGGATATCTAGGAGGTTTGGGAGTTACATCTCTTCCCCCTATATCATTTTGGAGGTCTTCCACCAAGATTACTGGTCAGAGGTAAGAGTTTCCTTTTGTTCCATAGGTTCTCACTTTGGTCTTTTTGCTTCATAGATTGTAACTTTTGTTTCATAGGCTCTGGCTATTTGTTTCATAGATTCTGCTTTCTGTTTCATAAATTCTGGCCTTTGTTTTGGCTTTTGTTTCAAAAGTGTCTTAATTTTAAGCTGTGTGTTTTAAATGTTTGCAAATTTCTTGTTTTTCTTATGTATTGTCTTTTGTTAAAATTACATTTTATTCTTGTTTTGTATGTGTTGCATTTGGACTTAGTTACTTTAAAATGTTGTAAAATGGGTCTTTTATAAAATCAGCTCAGATAAAGACAGTTCAGGCTTTTATCTGTCCCTTATAGAATGCCAAACAGTGGTTACTCTGCCAGCTAGTAATTGCCTTTAGGGCAGCTGCCACTCTCAAAGCAGAGGACAGGTTTCTCCAGTTGCCTTCTGGTGAATCCCCACTCCCATTGACACCAATGGTGGGTGGAATGTTGACCAGATAAGCAATTGGGTTCCTTTCAAAGACAGATCTCTGATTGTGTGGAACTAGCAGAAACTAAGGTGACAACTGAAGGGTCATGGCCAGGGCCACCTTCTGGCAGATACCCAAAGGTCCCTCAGAAGAAACTAGCTCCTGACAGCCTGTCCAGGTAATCAGCAGAAAATCTCCACATCTTGTCCCTATCTGGGCTCTTCAGTCAGGTAAAAGGGGGACTCTGTCAGTGATCATCAAATATCCTCTGCCTCAGAGTGATCTGAAACCATGCCATTAGAGCCCTTTCTTAAGCCTCCCTTAAGAGCTGAGCTACAGGTTTGGACTGCTTTCTCTACTACTAATAAGACCTCTAGACAAATGTACAAAACAAATCTTTCATAGAGTAAAAATACTTGAACTTTTTCTCCCACCTAGGCATGGTCTTCATCATTTATGTGTGTAGGAGAGAAAAATGCCTTTTCTGATAGGTTATGGACTTTGGAACATTGACTGTGGACTTATAAAATGCTGTATGATAATTTTTTGGAGTGTTTAACCAGCTTGAGCTTTATTTGGGCTTTTTCTCTCTGCTAGTGAGATAAAAACTCCACTTAAACTTTTCTCCAACTTGTTGGGAGTTCATTTAAAAATCTCCCTTGTAGTCAGACCACTCCTCCTTCCAGAAAGTCAGGCGAAGGCAACTCACAACAACTGTTTTGTCTTACACTAGGGAAAATAAAATCAGTAACTTGCATTTGTGTTTTTACTCATTAACTAGAATATGGGACTATCCTAGCCAGACTTTCTCTTCATTCCTGCATGCATAGGAAGTTGATAAGAGTGCCTTTACTATGTAGATTGTGGCTGCTAGGAGGACCTATGAGTTTCAAATACTTAGTGAATTTAAAATGGACATTAAAGGAGTAGCCTTGTATTGCTGCTAATAAAAGTTGCCTAAATGACTGGATAGACAACAGAAGTTTCTCAGAGCTTTCTTTGCCCTAGGGGCCAGGGCAGAATCTCTGACTTACCATCTCTGGAGATGATCTCTTTTGCAAGAAAAGTGCCCTAATTTGACTGTTGAATTATTTTTCTCTCTCTCTTTGAAGGAATTAGATAGCAGTGGTTTAAATCTCTTGGTTTGCTAGCAATACTTCCTTCTCTAAACATGATGGTTGTGGCTGAAGTCAATTGTAACTTGTGCTTTAAGTGTACCTACTGAAGTAAGGATATGAGTTACCCGAGGAAGATAAGATTGTGTGCTAGTAAAGTGTAGGTAGATAGTGTGAGACCAAAGCGACTCCATTTTGCTAAAATACACCACTCCCCTAGTCTCTCACAAATTAATGGTTAAAATGTGCATGCTCTGGGACAAAAGACACAATCTGTACCGAAGCAAAGTTCCTAAGTTAATTACTCAACCATCTGTTTGCCTAGGAAAAGAACGCTCCAGGCCCCCTATCCATAGAACAATCTGTAGATGTGCTGTCAGTACGTAATGGTCGTGACTAATAGTGTGTCTGCTGACCATCAGTACGTGACAGTCGACCACTAACCTTTGTCCCTCATTTCCCTCGTAACACCTACATGTAACCACCCCTCAACCCCTCCCCCCATGAACCTAGCCAATCAGAAATGTACACTTCATGCTTGCTAAATGTTAACCAATCATGTAACTGCTAAGTGAAAAAAATCTCCAAACCTTGCTGTAACCTCTGTAAAAACCCCGCTAGTTTGAAATTCGGAGCTCTCAATCCTGACCCACTGCGTCAGCGATGGTTGAGAGTCCCTGCTTGAGCTTGAATAAACAACCCTCGTGTGCTTGCATCGGAATCAGCTCCTTGGTGGTCTTTGGGGACTTCGCCATCTGGGCACAACAATAGTCCAGTCCAGTTTTATTTTCTGGTTCTCTCTTCAGACAGTAGCTACCTACCCTGGAGTGGTATAAACCTTGGCGGATGCCCTGGGGACACCCTAGGGGGCACAGGAATCAAGCAGAGACTTATGGGATACCATATTTGTTTCTCTTGTTTCAGATTAGAAACTCCGTATCGGAACCTCTTACTCCTTTGGAATATATTAAGGAGCAATTTAGTATTGCTCTACACCCACACATGGTGTGCCTACCTCCTAAAGCCAAATACAAAGAGAAAAGTACTATGATGCTATCTCACAATTAGAATTATACTGCAAAAGAGAAAAAATGAGATTTTCTTTACATTAAGAAGTAATTCTTGGGCCAGGTATTTAGCTCAGTGGTTCTACCACCTGTCCCGCAAGCACAAGGACCTGAGTTCCATCCCGGGTACCAAAAAAAAAAAAAAAAAAAAAAAAAAAAGAAGTAATTCTTTCTTGTGTTCAAATGTAAATGTGGGATATTAAAAAAAAGGGAGACATCTCACCCTTAAGGCATTCAGTACCTCTAAGCCTAAGGCTACTCCTTGCCCTTTAGAACCTGAGAACAAAGTTTCCACAAAAACTTTGAGCCTTGACCACCAGGTGCTGTGGGTGGAGTTTCTAGGCCAGCCATAATTAAAATAGCCTCCATAAGGCTATATCCATCCTTAGCTAAATTCAGGTTCCTCAAAGACAACATCCCTTGCTGGAAGGAAATGACAAATATGGGACTACCTGTGTTCATGTGTCTTTTTCTCTCAGTGATAAGACAAATTAAATGAGACCTATAAAAGTTTTTGGATGACCCAGATAAGTACACTGAGGTCTTTAAAGGACTTATTCAGACCTATGGACTAGATTAAAAAAATGTAATGTTGCTCTTACATCAAATACTGATTTTTAATGAGAGACAAGTAGTATTACAAGCTGCTACTACATATAGAGACAAATATTATTTTAATTTTGGAAGCTCAAAAGACAGGCAGCCAGGGAAACAACTGGTTTCTACTAGAACACAAGCAGTTCCTATACAAGACCCCCACTGGCCTGCCAATCAGATAGGAGATTAAATAGAAGACATTTTCAGGCATGTATTCTTGAAGGTCTAAAAAATATGAGAACTAAGTTGTTCAATTATTTTAAATTGTCAACTATTTATCAGAAAAAATAGGATATCCCTGTAAGACCGAGGGCCTTACCACATGCTCCGAGGAGCTGACTGCAGCGAAGAACACCTGGGGATCCCAGCGGGGCCTCCAAAATGTAAGACCGAGGGCCTTACCAAACACTCTGAGGAGCTGACTGCAGCGAAGAACACCTGGGAAGGAACACACCGGACAAGTTGGAAAGTAAAACAGACCTTAGTCTGGCCAGATGGCACTCCCAAAGCAAAGTAGCTTAGAGAGGTGACTAGCCCAGAGTCCAAGGCTCTTTTTATAGGGGATTGCCAGGGAAGTTAACAGGTGAAATTTACAGAAGAGGAACAAAGGTTAGTGGTCAGCTGACACGTACTGATGGTCAGCAGATGTTTGTAGATTTTTCTATAGATAGCGGTGTCCGGAACATCCCTTTCAAACAAAGAGTTGAGTAATTTACTTTGGGACCTTATGGCTGATACAGATCTTATCTAGTGTCCGGGAACTAACAAGCATCTTTATCTATTTACTCACATTCACAGTTGGGGCTAGGGGAGTTTTATGATTACAGAGTTATGCAGTCCCACATTCCTACATCCTGATTTGACAAAAGGAAATACTATAGTTTTTCCCAAGTCACAGTCTTGCAGTATGTAGATGATATGCTGTTATGTGCCCCCTCAGAAGAGCTTTCTAGCCAAGACATCTGCTCTGCTATAAATATAACAGGGTTTATAATGTTTCTAGATCTAAGGCACAACTTTGCAGCCTTGAGGTAAAATATTTAGGCCTTATTATGTCTAAGGGAACCCAAAGACTGGGGGAAGAAAGAATTAAACCAATCTTTCCTATCCACAGCCCAAGACTCTAAAACAGCTAAGGAGACTCCTGGAAATTACAGGCTTTTGTGGCCTTCAGATAGCAGGATATAGTGAGATTGCATGACCCCTCTATCAGCTTATAGAAAAACCCAAGATATAGACACCTGGGAACCTCATTCCCAGACTGCATTCTAGAAGATCAAACAAGCACTTCTAAGTGACTAACTACAGGACACTGTTTCAGTTTGTATGTTAATAAAAGGTGAGACATGGCTTTGGGAGTGTTTCTACAACATCAGCTCAACAGCCTGTAGGGTATTTCAATCATAAATTAGATATTATAGATTCAGAGTAATTCATTAAAAGGGTAAGCCCTAAACAATATAGTTAGAACACTTTCATTCTTTTTCAAGAGGCAAAAAGCAGCCATTTGGGTTCTTTGCTTACTGGTTTGATTTTTCTGCTTGGCAATGCAGTGGGAGTCAATCATAGCTTTTGTCTCTGGAGACATATTTTGCTAAGGATCACAGATCCACTCTGAAAAGGTTCCTGATCTTAATTGTCCTTCTACACCTGAGATGGTTAAGATTTTGTTCTTGTGCCATACTTAAAGACACTCTTCTGTCCCTTCTCCACTGCCCTGCCCCTGAGAAATAACACATTTTGATTCAAGGCATTTTCCTCTTCTGTGGCTGCTGGATTTCAAGACAAAGCTTCCAGAATGGTGACTTTCCTCTCCCTGGAATCCTTCCAGAGTAAAGCTGACCTTCATTTTTCTCTAGGCTATATAAAAAATTATAGATTTAATCCGAAAACTCTCAAAAAATAAATGTAAAAATTTTAGTTCAGATTTATCTGTCTTTCAGCTCTCAGGCAAAATTAGAAAATGGTAAAAATAGCTAACCTGGCTCTGGCCACTTCCTTGCACCCCTAGTCTACAGCCACTGACACTGGATGAGATAAAGTCTAAGGGACACCTTAGATTGAGCACAGAACAAGAGAGATAGATGGGGATGTATTCTTTTCCTTTTTTTTTTTTTAAATGGGAAAAACTGTCATAGGAAGACATCTGCAGCACAGCAGGTTAGAGCCTTGGCAGACCTTCTTCCCTCACTGCTTGGAATTCATACTTAGCTCCAAAGAGTGTCATCTAGTCTCTTCTACATACAAACCTGGCCTGAGCAGACCCCCACTGGAGATAGTTAAAACTACCTTTAACTGTCTGTCCCTTTAGAGGGAACAATTACATGTGGCTATCAAAAAAACTACGGTTATCAAAGCAACAATGAGAAGCCTGTATAGCTGGGTATTCCAGTCAGATAAACTGTCAGCTTAGGGCTCATTTTAAAATGGTCTTTGCTTTCACAGGTGTAGAAGATTTTTATTCCTTTTGATTCTTATTACAAGATATCTTTGTTAATTGAGCTACAAAGTTCTGACTAGTTTTTTTATAATAATAAACCTAAAAATTATAAAAGTTATTATAATTCAACTTGGCCAAATACATCTGAGTGCACTCTGGTTTATAAACAAGTTGTTTTATGTGTCTGTCTGTCTGTTCAATTTGTTACAACACATACAGCTGTTATGTTTGAGCTTTTTTGTTTTGGTATTTTGGATCTTTTAAGATGTTTGCCTGTAACTCAAGTTGGCTTATAGGTAAATATAATTAAAAACATGCTTCCCCCAGGTTGCCAGATTACCCAAATAATGTCAACTGGTTTTACAAATACAGTACATATTGTTGTCTATAAATAATATCAGTAATCTTTCATTGGTCAAAAATAATGTGTTAAGGGCTGGGGATTTAGCTCAGTGGTTTCTCTGCCTGCTTCACAAGCACAAGGACCCGCATTCAATCCCTGGTACCTAAAATGTAAATAAATAAATAATGTGTTAATTGTTATGATCTGGCTCTCATAAGTCATCTAAAAATTTGTTAAGATAATTAAATAAAGATTCTTGGGCTTAGGAAGACTATTTGTTAGGACTCCCCTTGGTAAATAAAGGAGCAGCTGCCTGGAAAAAATTTATTCCACCCTTTGTTCACAAAGGGGGCCCCAATAATTTCCATAGCCTTGTGGGAAATACATTGCTAAACATATCATTGTGATATGTATACATTGGTCATGGTCTAAGTTTTCTGTGGAAAAACAAGGTTTTATTTAAAATCCTCTTGTACAAAACAAAATTAAGGGACAAAGGGTTTCATGTAACTGATACTCATTGTTATTTCATGGTATATATATTCATGCCTTCTGGGTGTACAAGTCTTCTAGGATACTGTTTATGGTAAAGATCTTTTTTGACTCAGGAATCTGCCTCTCTCTTGTACTCCAGCTACTTGTGATAAGAGGTACATGTCAATCCAGCATGAGAAAACCAGTCAAATAATAGATTTCTTAAAAACTTATGTATGTTATATGCCCCCACACTTAGGGATGTTCAGTCACCAAACAGTTGAAACAATGTCACACTAAAATTAGAGGCTAGACATTAGAAACTCCTAAGGTACATTTACAGTCCAATATGTATGTTCTCTTTAGATGGCATCCTACTAAAGGATGACAAATAAGCATTTTCTGTACATCATTTAATGTCTTGTAATCAGACAGAGGTGTTTGACTAAAAGAGTATTCCATACTAAGATGAACATGTAAATGTTACAAAGAAAATGTCATCATGATTGTCAAGCTAAAATACTATGTGTGGCTCTTGATCTTAAGTTTCTCTATAATATGTAACTGTTGTCTGTTAACATTCTACAGGGATTCAACTACTAAAACAACCATGGTTGGTAAAAAATAACAGCCCTCTAACTGTGCTTTATACTTCAAAAGTGCTTGATGTCTTAATTATTATAATAGTTAAGGTCACTGCTTCAACTAAAATATTTATGTCACTGATCTTCTCTTCTGCATGTTCAACAACTAAAGTTTAGAGACCAAAACTAGAAAGGTAACTGGGCTAAAAGGGCAGCCAGTATTTTGGCCCTGGGCCCTCAAGGTCAACAAAATCCAGGACACAAAGGAACCTTTCCTACAGGATCATACATCTTTGGTTAGTCACTCAACCTCCTGACCAGGGAGATTGCTGGGGACCAGAGGACAAATGTACCATGTGCCAAAGGAGGGTCACCAAGAGGGAAAAATCTCCCACATTTTCACTGAAAGTAACATGGTCAAGCAAGGCTGTGACCCACCCTGATGGCTGACACTGACAGGAGCTGAGAAGCTCTATGCATGGTTCCAAAGTAATGCCTGAGGAGACTTAACTGACCTTGATAGATAGCAAGAGGTTCATACTGATTGACAGGTCTCACTTTAACTTAGTCTTAAACACCCAGCAGAAAAGAATAACTAAAAGAGGTTTAAATAATGCCATAGTAATAAAGCTAGATGTAAAAAGGGGCTCTAGTCACTGACCCCTTCTGGTAGTTTCCAGCTCTACCAGTAGCTGACCATGATTATGGATCATTAGAAAAAGAACTGGTAAAATCTATAAGAACTCAGCTAGAGTTTTATATTTCTTAGTGAAATTTGTTCTTCAAATTGTCTCTTATCTTCTTACAGCTGAAACTAGAGAGACTTATGACAAATATCAGACTTACAGATAACCTCATTAATAAAAGAATATAAGAGTCAGCAGGTTACAATCACTATTTCAATTTCCTTTTTTTTTTTTTTTTTTTTTTGTACCAGGGATCAAACTCAGGTCCTTGTGTTTGCAAGACAGGCAGCTGAACCACTGAGCTAAATCCCTGGCCCAACACTATTTCAATTTCTAAGTGTGACTCTCTCCCCAACCTGCCCTTCCATTCTAGTGTGCTCATGCTTTGATTTTTCATGCTCTAACTCCTTAAAAGTTTTGTTTATTCTTGTCTAAAGGGTGCCAAACTCCAAGCAGTCATACAAATGGAACCAATGACAAATGTGTTGGACTTATTCTACTGGGATGCACCAGATTGACCTTATAAACAGGTCATAACTACTAAACTATATAATATGACTTCTATGTTGGATTCTGAAGTCCCCTGGACCTTTTTATCCTCCTTGTGGAAAGCTATTACTACTTCCTCCCAATAGAAACACTTGTTGGCTATATTCATAGCAATCCTACTGACCTTATAATTTGTTTCATGTATTAACTATTTCTTTGGCTTTGTCTCCTCCAGACTCAAAGCTATATGGCTACCAAGATGACAATGCCTGGTACCTATCAAGGGTCTTTAGATAGACTCTCTGTAGAGTAACTCCAACTGCTGATCACAACAACGACCCTCTTTAGCTGGAAGTACCCAGAATGGCCTTCGCCCTTTGCCCCCTCATAGCAGTTAGGAGTACTTCTTCAGAGGGGGGAATATTGCAGAGAGTTAAGTTAATTAGATATCTTCTGTGCAGTTAGACAGGACCAGCCCTCCAGGAGACAAAACAGCAAGGAACCAACATGGAAAACAATTGAGGCACATTCCCTGGTTAGCATTATAAAAAGAAGAGGCACTACTTCCCCTAGAGAAAAATAGCAGTGATTGATATTCTAAATAGGAAATTCCTTGTGTATAACTTGTTTTCCCATTTGATCGCCATTTAATCAATATTACCTCAGTGACTGTATTTGTAATCTTATTGGTTGGCCATGGTTTTGCCCCACCTCATGCCCACCTTATAAATTTCCATTGGGTCTTACAGTTTTGTCCCACTTGGTATCTGCCTCACCACATGGCTTTGCTGTATAAAACATCTTTAAAAAGTGGAGTGACTGGGTAACCCACTTTCTGGACCCCCTTCTGTCTCTCTTAGGTGTCAGGTAAAAGGGCCAAAGACCAAGACCAGACCAGGCCACAACAAGCCTTTATTAGGGGAATAGATCTGCCGGGCTGTCTCTGAACAAAGGAGAGACAAAAGCAATATGGCCGGGGCAGGGAGAGTCTTCTATAGAGACTGGGGTGGGGTTTGTAGGGTCTGAGGCAGGGTTGAGTGAGGTAGTGACTAGGGAATGGAGGAGCCGGGGATGTCACTAGGTGGTAGGAGGTGAGCGAGTATTAGGTTACTCTCTAGGTGGGAACAGGGGCATGCTGGGAAGAAGGGTTTGTTCTTTGGTGGGAGCAACCATCTTGGCATGATGTCACACAGGGAAGGGGCCAAGGCACCACAGGAAGAGGGCAGCTACTATACATAATAGCTGCTGAGGTGGTGGGAGACCTATCATTAGGCAGAAGCTTTCTTTCTCTCAATAAATTTTTCCTACTCTTAAAAAAAAATTATATTTCTGAACTCTGCCTTTTGACAATGTTTATGTTATTCAGTGAGACATAAGAGGGTGGGTACTTCCTGCTCTGAAGTCTGAAACACATGCCTATAATTCTCCAAAGAATTGAAACTATCAAGAAATTACTTTGCTGAAACCACATTCTCTGGAAATGTGATTCTCTAACCTATCTGCCAAACAGTCCTGAAATGCAGGCTCTCCACATCACAGAAATGAACCCCCTGTTGTCCATTCACATCTGCAAAATTATCAGCTATATCTACTCAGGGATGTAGCTGGGGGCAGTGAGAAACAGACCAAAGCATCTGAGCATGCTTGCAAGCACTCCAGATGCTGATGGTCATAACACGGCCACATCCATACTTACTGGTAAAAATGCAGGGTTCCAGCCAGCACTCCAGCAGGTGGACATGGGCATCAGATCCATGAGGAAATCCCAAAACCAATTTCAATAAGAGAAAAAATAAATGGTCTTAAGAAACTGCCTCACTGCATCATGAACTATTAAAGTTGCTGTGCACAGAATGGAATTCATTTAATAAAACTTCCCAATGTGACAGCAGGCTGATGCTATAGTTTGCTGTGTGATGTTTCACTTGATTCTTCTACCATTTCTCTCCATCTGTATGACTTAGGGAATCTTTATTCTCTTACATGTTGGGCCTTCATTTGTACAGAACACATTAGCTGCATGTTAGCATTTGTTGCTGGGATTCATTTATCATGACCTGTAACAAAGTAGTACACACCTGCAAACAATAACATGAAGGAAGACACAGAAAAGATAACCAATCTGGATCTTCTTGGAAGGGCTTCATAACACACAGCCCAGGACTCTCGAGCCCACCCAGGGACTGAGGGTTTGGAGGCCACAGCATGTGTCACACATGTGCCCTGGTCTGTTCTGGTGGTGGGAAATCCTGGAGGAATGCTTGGTAACCAGAAGCCCATCCTGGAAAGAGCCTGTGCTTTGGGAATAGATCAAGGCTCAAGTATGACACTGGACCTAGAAGTTTTACTCTAGGAATCCAATCTACAAGTAAAAAAAATGTTCAAGGATGTTCCTTACAGTACTCTTTTGTGACAGCAGGAACTAGAAACAGCCTAAGTGTCTAGTGGTACATTTATTCAGTTGACTACTACAGCAGATACTAAAAGGAATGGAGTGTTTCTGACCATGCGGCAATAAAAATAGCCCTGATCTGTATTGTAAGTTGAAAGATCAAAGTGTACATTTGTGTATACACACCAAAAAATTAGATCATTTGTGTATGTATCAGTCAGTGATTACCAGAGAAACAGATTGAATGCAAGACATACAAATATATAAGAATTTACAAGACTGGCTTGCAATGGCTGCCCGCAGAGTCAAGTGCAGGAGAGGGCAAAGGGCTGTCTGCATCCTGGAGACCCGAAGGGTCCAGTCAAAAGGCTGGAGCTCAGTGCAGTGTTCCAAGCAAATCCTATCAGGAGGTGAAGGGTCTGTGCTGGAGCCCAGGAGCCAACACCCAAGGTGAAGGAAAGACTGGATCTCCTCTGAAGGAACAGAAGCGCCTTCCTTCTTTGTTCCACTTTTATGCCACTCTGGCAGCAAACCCATTGGCTGCCATCACTCTGCACCCAGTAAATCCCAGCAAATCTTCTGTAAGTCCCCTAAGCCACACCCAGAACTGTGCCAGTGCAATTCAGTTGACCCTTTCTTACTCAAGGTGACACGATCAGTTGACTGTCATGGTGTACAAGTTTCTTGTGCACAGGAACATTTTGAGACAAGGTCTTGCTTTTTTGCCCAGGCTGGCCTCAAATCTCCAGGCTAAGGAGATCCTCCTTCCTCAGCCTCCCAAATAGCTGAGACAACAGGCATGCGCCATCACACTGGCCACAAGAAATTCTCAACAGTGTTGATAGTAGAAAGTAGGACTAAATTAGAATGACCCTCTCTTCTTCGTTCTCCTTTTTGTACACCATTTGAATTTTCTCAGGTACATATGCTGTTTTTGTAGTTTAAAAAGAAAATTATAATTTTACAACTCAACACTTGAGTAAGTTGCAAAAGTGGATCCAATCCTGCAAATGTAGATCTCCATCTGCACTACACCCCTCTGTGATAGGACTCTGAAGTTCTTTTCATCAAGCATTTTCATCAAGGATTCTGTTTTATCATCCTTGCACCTGGTCAAGCCCTGTGACGCTATTTGGCCAGCAGACTGTGGCAGAAGTGATGCAGTTTCAGTCCCAATCTTGGTGTCAAGGGACCTCATCTCACCCACCCTCCCCCCTGGAACCCTACCAGCTGGCCTGCAGAGGGAGAGAGGTGATGCAGCCATTCTATCCCATCTCAGACCTGCCCGACAGCGAGTCCTCAACAGCATGAGCCAAATAAATTATGGCTTTTTTTTTTTTTTTTTTTGGTACAAGGGATCGAACTCAGGTCCTTGCGCTTGCCAGCAGGTGGCAAAACCACTGAACTAAATCCCCGGCCATTTATGGCATTTTAAGCCACTAATTTTGAGGTTGTTTTTACCACAAAAAAGTCTGATGGGTATTCCAACCATGTTTCCTTGGGAAGAATTTATTTCCACTTTTGAAAGATTGAGATAACTACCCAATTACATAGTTTTTGCAAAAGTTTAAGTTAGATAACACATGTAAAACACACTCAAATAGCAACTCTTTTCCCCTTTCTCATGACCAATGACAATATAAATCTTGAAGGATGGACATCCTCCCCAAAGCTAAAGGGAGGAATCACCTGGCCTGTCTGATGCTTTACCCAGGGCACAGGCCTGGGCCTGGAAGAACCAGGATGTAGGTGTGCACTGCAGGAGTAAGGCCTTCCTGGCCAGGCCCTTCAGGAGCCCTGTGACCTGGACTTGCACAGCTGTGCCCTGGGGCCACCTCCTGGCAGAGGTGGAAAGAAAGCCCTGGGCTCCTTCTGAGTAGTGCCAGCCTCCAAGTCAGCTCTTGGCCAGGAAGGGGCAGAAGGTCCCTAGCACAATCTTTGCTTCAGCAGAATTTCCTGCCATAGCAGCTCCAGGAGCTCCTTCACTGTCTGATGGTGTCTACTCTGGAGGTAGCAGCACAGGGATTCCCTGTGATCCGAAAATCATGCTACTTCACCAGGGTTGCCAGCCTCAGGAGAGTTCACGTAGGCGCACAGGAGACCCAGCCTCCAGCTCCTGGTGTTTCTATGTAATGGCTATAAGCCGTCCTACTCCCATGGGTAGTTCCAGAAGAGCTCTCTCCTTCTGAGGGGCTCTGGGGCACCCCACCATGGGTCCTGGAATAACAGAAGCAGAGAAGGGAAAGAACTGAAGGGAAGTCTGCTGGGCCTGATCAGTCTCACACCAGAGCGAGGCCTGTGAGA
This sequence comes from Heterocephalus glaber, assembly GCF_053883595.1. Classification (NCBI taxonomy): domain Eukaryota; kingdom Metazoa; phylum Chordata; class Mammalia; order Rodentia; family Bathyergidae; genus Heterocephalus; species Heterocephalus glaber. Next base: position 32,920,012 of record NW_028258317.1, read on the forward strand.
GGGAACACACAGCTCTGCTGCAGAAGAGACCTTGAGAGCTAGTCACCCACTGCAGGGCACCTACAGGACACTGAGACTGAGGCACCAGCTGGCTCACTCATTTCAGAGGGGTAGGGCTGCCAGCTTGCGCTGGGCACCCATCTGTCCTGCAGCCTGTCCTGGAGTTCCATTCTATGAGGTGGGCCAGGCAGAAAAGCGCAAGTGTGAGAAGGAGCTGCTAGGCACAGGGAAGGGCACTGAGATACAGGCAGGCCAGGAATGACTCCACGTAGTGTGCAGTGGCTGGAGCTCACCGGTGGGTGGACAATGGCACTGGCTTACAGCACCCTGGCTTGTAGAGGCTGAGGCAGCCAGATGGGCCTGAAGAGCTGGAATTTCATCTTGAGGGCAATACGATATTTTTATTTTCAGTTGGAGTAGGGGACTTTGACATCAAGCTCAGAACATAGTAAATTCTCAGTCACTGTTGGATGGATAAATTCAAGAAAAATAAATTTGAGTCCTGGTAAGTTTTCAATTTCAGCAAGCTGTTAAATTTGGGGAGTCCCAGTCTATCTTTATATTAATAGAAGCAGCTTTTATTTGCTGACTGCCTGCTGTAAGTACTGTCTCAGTATCTCACTTTTGGCTGGATATGGGAACTGCCTCGGGAGTTAATACTGATGCCCGGCTGTCACACCTGGGTGCTTGCTGGCACTGTGAGTTGTGAGAGCCCCAGCTACCCTAGTGGGTAGCCACTGCGACTACAGCCTGGTCTCACTGAATCTTCACAAGCTCCCCGTGAATATCTTAGAACATGGAGCGATTTGTGGGCCCATGAAAGGGGAAGATTGAGGAAATGTTTAGGGTTTAAGGGAGAGCTTCCTACTTTCAAGCTTGCTCAGTGCATGAGCACTAGGCACACTTAACACAGGAAAGAGGGGCCGGGCTGTTCTCTCTTCTCAGAGTTAGAAGCACAAAATCCCTTTATTCCTAGACCAGGAAATTTGAGCACAAAATAAAGACAAGGGGAGATGGTGATGCTTCAGATGAGGAAGGGTAGAAGAGGGAATGCTGAAGAGCTAGCCTCATTCTCCTGCCAATTCAAGCAGCTGGCTGCTTTTTTAATAATTCTTTGTCTTTTGCAAAAGGACAAAGCACATGCTACATACAGACACGTCTCTTAGCAGCTGTGGTGGTGGTTTCAAAGGCAGGGCAGGCAGGGGGTAGGAAAGACAAATTTTCATGACTTCTTTTTCAAATTTGTTGAGCAAATGTGGTAAGGAAAGGAAATGGATTCCTAATGGCCTCAAACTGTGAGCCCGATCACGACCAAGCACGCCCTCCGGGGCAGCAGGCTGAGATGGGAAGCTCCCTTTTCAGCTCATTACTGCCATGGACTCAACTCTATGGTAATTCTTCCTGTAAATTAACCCAGTATTCAGCAAGCCTCTTGTAACAGCATCTAACTGGATCTAGAAAAAAATCTACTAAAGTGGTGTAGGAATATCTACCTCATAAGACCCAAAAGACGATTATAGAAACAGGCTTCAGGAAAGAACTGAAAGTGGTTGAGATGCTCCTCCATGCCTGCCCCCGCTTCTGTTTCTCCCCACTCCCCAGACCCCACACTGCCCTCCCTCCCAGGGTGCAGGTCTGGGCTGGGGGACATGGCCGCCTCACAGCAGGCCGCCCGAAGACACCCACCACTTCCCTCAGTCCTAGCATCCCAGGTGCCGAGTCAGGGTAGCTCCCTAATCCAAGGCTGGGGTCTCAGGCAGATCCAGGGTGAAATGGCTGCTGTGAGTGAGAGAACAGGTAAAAGACAAGGCTCCAAAAAGCACTCATCACTACTGTCAGGATGCATCTCCACCTGTGCCGACCCACCGAGCTCAGATGAGAAGCCGCCCACCATCACACTGGAAGTCACTTTCCTTCATGTCCAGGGTGTGCGGCAAGGGCCTCCCATCTTGGCAGCCAGAGCATGCTCATGTGGCCGTTTTGGAGCTGCTGCTACCTGGATGAAGTGGAGACTCTTTACAGCAATGTAACTCACTCTACACCACAGTGAGCCTGGGAATTGGCTGAGATGCTAGCGCAGCCTCCCCAGGAGACTGCAATGAGAAGGAACCCAGGGAAGGGGAACTGAGGCAGGAATGGAGCCAGTCCCGGAGAAGATGGCGAATCTGGTTATTGCTCATTCCTGGCACTGGCTTGATGGCACTGGTCGGGAAAAACTACAGACAGCACTTTCTCCAGCCCTGCCAGAGAGGAAGACTGGGGTTCCTCTCCTTGACCAAAGGCAGAACTGTCCTGCACACCTCAAGGAAACAATGTGGACACCACCCCTGAGCGAATCTTTTCTCTTTTTCCCTTGTTCTTTTTAATACCTCATCCAGGCAGAGAATATTCTGGTTAGGTCCAAGGTTTGAAGCTAGAATGTGAGGACTCCTGGATCCTCCCAGAGTACTCTATAATCCAAAATGTCCAGGAGGCCACACTGCATCAGCAAATACCCCAATTCTAGGGACCTAAATATCTACCTTTCTCTCTTTCTTTTTTTTTAGACAGGGTCTAGCTATGTAGTTCAGGCTGGCCTTGAACTTACTATGTAGCCCACGCTGGCCTTGAACTCACAGCGATCATCCTGCCTCAGCCTTCTGAGTGCTGGGATTACAGGTGCACACCACCACTCTGGCTTACCCTTTTCTTAAAACAACTGCTGCAGTACATTTCTATGGAAAAAGACTGATTACTTGTAGAATGAAAGGTTAATCTATTTATGGTTAATTCTTCTCCTATCTAGGAGGAACAATGACAGAATAGAGCAGTGGTTCTCAAACTTGACATACATCAGAATCTGCTGCAGGGTTGTTAAATTGTTAGATTGCTGGGTCTTATCTCTAGGGTTTCTATTCAGTAGGCCATTGGTGGACCTGATGATTTACATTTTCATGAGTTTTCAGGTGATATTGATGCTGCTAGTTCAGGGACCACACTTTGGGAACCACTAAAGTAGAAGATGATGTGGTTGGTTCCTTTTTTAAAGAATGAAATACTAGCAGTTTGCAGGCAAGTAAGGCTAAAGAGACAGTGTAACAACACTTCCCAAGTTCTGATAAATCCATCCCCTCAGCCATATCCTACCTGCACCCTTCAAGTTTGTTGTATTATTTCATTTTAGAATAAAATTGTTTTAAAAGGAAGTTTTGTTAACTATAGAGTGTATTTTATATGTGGCCCATGACAATTCTTCATGCAGTGCAGCCCAGGCAAGCCAAAAGGGTGACACCCATGAATTGTAGTCTTTTGGATTTTTCAACCCTTTAACTCTGAAGACCAATTTAACCTGATTTTACCTTGATAAAGCCAAAAATAATAGCCCTATTAGTTCATAGGGAAAAGACAAATGGACCAATAGAAAAATGTACAAAAATATGGGCAAGCCTTTCATGGAAGAGGAAGTAGAAATAACCAATCACCTCTGAATAGAGGTACAACTCACAGGTAATCAGGAAGATGTAAATTAAACCCAGAGCGAACCAAATGGCTAAAATTACAGTCAGACACTCTTCATAAAGGTATAGAAAGCAAGTATTTTCATGCATTGCTGATGGATGAAATTGGCACAGCCTCCCTAGAAAACAATTTGCTGCTCCCAGATGAGGTGAAAGAGATGCATATCTTCTCCTCTAGCAGTTTGTCTCCTTGGTAAAAAACCTAAAGAAAGCCTCGCCCGCAGTGTCAGGAGACAGAAGACCTTGAAGTGCAGCACTACTCACAGTAACAAAGGCTGTGAGGCCACTGATGGAGGAACGCAGAAACCAGACTGTTCATCAGAGGGAAGACCGATCAGCAGGAAGCTGGATGAACTGTGGCTTGTGCATCATGACAAATCCCAGGAACAGTGGGGAAAGCAAGGCAGAAAAGGAACACATTGTGCGACTCCATGTATACAAGCTGAAAAGCAGCGACAACTAGGGATCCATACACAGAGGGCACCACTTGGAGGAGGGAGGAGGTGGATTTGGAGCAGAGACGACCAGGTTGCTTCAAGCTAAAGGGTTTCTGAGGACTCAGGACTTTCCGCGCTAAAACTAGGGTGGCTCTGGATGAACTGGGTGGAGCAGTCATAGCACGTACAGGTTCAAAGATGCTGGTGATGTGCTCATTCTTCACAACTGGGATGAGAAGCAGATCTGTTTGCTTGTTTTAGGCTTTTTTAATGTACATATATCTCTCACAGAAACTTCTGGGTGTATGATATGTTTTACAATTCTTGAAAATGCTCAAAATGTTAAATATATATTAAATTAAATATATATATTAAATTTACACACAGTACTGAGAAAGGCACACTATGACAGGTGATAAAACTAAATTAGTATGACTTTTCTGGGGGGCAATTTGGTGATCTATTCCAAAAGCCTTAAAAAATGTGTATACTCCAAAAAGTTAACTTATATGAACCAACACTTGGGACAAAATCAAAGATGTGAACATAGGGGCCAGGGATTTAGCTCAGTGGTTTCGCTGCCTGTTGCGCAAGCACAAGGATCTGAGTTTGATCCCCGGTACCAAAAAAAAAAAAAGATGTGAACATGAATATATAGATAAAGAATGTTCATTATTACAATATCTATCAAACATTAAAAAACAAACATTTGGGCCGGGAATTTAGCTCAGTGGTGCCGCTGCCTGCCTCAAAAGCGCAAAGGTCCTGAGTTCAATCCTCAGTACCAAAAAAAACCAAAAAAAAAACAGATATTCAATAATAGGAAATTTTTTACCTAAGTCATATGGTTTATACTTCTGTGGCTATTTAAATCGTGTTTTAGAAGAACGCTTAAATGAGTTGAGAAATGTTCAACATGTCATGTTCTTTTACAAACAAACAGAAAAGGACTGTGACTCTGGGTACAGTGGCATGCACTTGTAGTCCCAGCTCTTCAGGAGACTGAGGCAACAGGATTGTTTGACCCAAGGAGTTTGAAGCCAGACTGGACAACATAGATCTTTGTCTCCAGCAAACAAACAAATAAACAAGACTGAGTTTGATAAAACACATTTCCAAAATTAATCCAAAAAGGATCATGTTTGCCATTATACTACACTCTTCAGAGACAAGAAGGCTTCTTTTCTGTTTTGGAAAAAACTTCAATGGGCTGTTTTCATTTTGAAAAGGAAGTTCCTGGAGATGGTGTGGAAGAAAAGCACTGCAGGCAAGAAAAATGTCCCTCTGTGAGAAAGTGGCAAGAATATGTCTGCTACCCTGAGGTGACTAATAGACCTTTGAACAGGGACACTGGCAACTGGGACAAGGGTCTCACCTAAGGACAGCCAGTGAGGAATTCCCATAGTGATGAAAACAGAAGTCTAATATTCCATGATAAAAGTTTTCCTGTTATGGGGTGAACTCTACCTTCTAGTCCCCCCAAACCGTGAGGAGAGGATCACGCCTACTGTGGCCTTGCATTATTGTCACTCCAGGGGACAAAGGGGTGCTCTGTCCCCAAGGAGGTGAGGGTGCTGTGTGCAGAGATAGGGCAGGAGAGGAAAAAGCCAGATGGTAGGCGGGGTGGGCGGCAGAGACAGCCTTTCAGGCAAAAAGAAGACTCTGCCTCCCAGGTCATCCATAACATAACCCACTTATCCTGACATCTCAACACATTTGGAATTTAATCATGATGCTACTTTCCCCCTACTATGCTACTATCCTCTGTTTATCCCCTCATAGGTGCTTCATGAAGTCATGTTGGCCCTATTCTATGATTTTTCAGTCACGTGAACCATTACAATGATGTTGATTTAATGACCCAATCCTTCTCTCTTTAAACTGCAGTCTCTTTCCCTGAACTCCCTGCTCTGCATCCTATGAAGACTACACCCATCAGCTGTTCTCCAGACCAGAAGCCATTCCTGACCTTAAAAAGTTGGAGAGCTTGGGATGGAGGAGGGAGAAGTGAACAAGCAGAGCACAGGAGTTTTAGGGCAGTGACACTTTGCATGATGTCATAGTAGCAGATGCACATCAGACATTTGTCAAAATCCATAGTGTGTTCAATACGGAGAGTGAACCCTAATGTAAACAACTGACTTTGAATGATTACCATGTATGTGTCAGTGTTGGTTCATCTGTTAGAACAAATGTGCCAATGTGGTAAGGGAAGTGAATGGTAGAGGTGGGGGACTTCTGGGAAGATGGAGTAATGGTGAGCAGCAGAGAAATAGCCTCTCCGATAATTGGGATCCAGACACTGGAAGATAGCAGCGTGAGGAAGAGAAGGAGGAGGGAAGTGGATTCCCGGGACCCAGCAAGGATCTGAAGCAAGAATCAAAGCCCACGAGGAGACTGAAGAGAAGGGCTACAATGTGGAGAGGGAGGTGGTGCTTTCTCCCTGAGTTCTGGCTCACAGTGTGGGAGGGGCAGTTCCAACCTGCAGACTACTGGCAACCTCAGAGACCTCCATGGAGAAACACATGTGGAACAGAGCAGTGGATGCAGCAGACTGCAGTGGTGAGTTATTCAGGTTCAGACACCCCCCAAGAGAGGGCAACTGGTCGGTAGCCGCCTTAGAATGGGGCCAACTGAGCTCAGAACTCAGAGCAGCTGCCAGTTGGCTCCATCTAGTGGCTCCAAATGTCAGAGTGAGGTGTAGCAGAGTTCAATAGGCACTTGGAGAGTTGTGAGCTGAAAAACTTGGGTCCCAGCCTCACAGCCAGAAACCAGAAGCAGCCTGACTTCAGTGGAACAAAAGGCTCTGGTTTGCTGGGGTTATCCACCACTGCCATAATTCTGCTGCTAGCTTGCTGAGGTCAATCAACACAGATCTGGGCTTTGTCTGCCCCCTCTGTCAACTAGTGACAGCAGACACACCTTTAAGTGGACATTTTTTTTTCTGCTTTTCTTCCTTTCCTTGCTTTTTAATTTTTCTATTTTTTTCTTTTTCCAGATTGTTCTTGTTTTTATATGAGTGAGAACATTGTTTCTAGGGTTTTTTGTTGTTGTTCTGTTTTGTTCTTGTTTTTATTTCTTCCTTCTCTCTTTCCCACCTGTCTTTTTCACTAGCTTCCTAAAGTTTGCATAATCTTCCTTTGTCCTCCAGCCTTGCTGCTGAGGCCCACCGAGGCAGGGGAGCCACTGTGATCACAGGAGGCAGCAGAAACATTACCACAGGATGCACACTGGCACGTGCAAAGGGCACACACTGGCGTCCCGGAGCCACGTGCTGCTCTCCTGCAAACTCCAAACCCCACGCATGACCCAGGTCCACCCTCTCGGGAGCCACTCTCCCTCCCCAGCCCTCGGTAGGCCCAGCCATTCCAGCCTGGCCTTTCCCCGCCTGCAGGAGTTGGGGCGGCACCCCGGTTCTCTGTGGAGGGAAGTGGACTCCACCCGGCACTGGGGCATCCATGGGGGTCCCCAGGACAGAGACAGAGCAGGAGGGCTCCCGGTGCCCTTACCCTGAGTGGCGTGGTTCTCAATTACAGGGCCGTGCCCTCCTCTTGCGGCCGAGCTGCCCCCGGGCGCCTGTGATAAAAAGCACAGAGAGGCTTCCTGTGGGATTTCCCTTCCAGAAGTGCCGAGTGAGGACTTCCGGCTCAGGCCTGCCTGGGCCCTGACCTCTGCCTCCCGTGACTGCAGGCCACCATCCCCTCCCAATCTGCTGCCACCAGGCGTGACGGTTTGCTTAAAGTGACACTTAGCACTCAGATCTTCAATTGCACCCCACGTTTCAGGTGCTCAGTGGCCGCTGCGAGAGCATCGATGTGGGTTACAGAGCCTCACCCGTCTCAGTGCACCGTGCTGCTCTCTGGATGAGGAAGGTTTTGCCTGGGTGTCATTTTCTTTTTCATCAAAGTGCTCTTTGGATAGAAGAAAGGGCAAAAAATTGCCCTGCTCCACCCTCCGGAAGCACAGGTGACAGAAAAGGGTGTCACAGTGCTGGCCGGAGTGGCCTCTCTGGGGGCACAGGCTGTGTGGGGCATCACAGCTAACAGGCGTTCCTTCCCTTCTTCCTCCTCTTCAGGAGAAATCATTCTTTCCTCAAGCTTATGACAAAGAAGAGATGCCTAATGAAAATGTCTGGGACTCTGATGGTTAAGGGAGCCTCCTCTGGGACACAGAGTAACCCAACTTTAAGGCAAAAAAGGAGGTCCTGAGCCGGCTGTTGGGCTGGCCACCAAGTCTAATTAGCCCTGGCATCTCCAAGCGCCTATTTTGTGCCAGGTGTTATTCTAACCTCTGGGAATACAGCTGTAACCCCCACAAAGACTTTTGGTCACAGCACTTGCAGGGAAGGGTGCACTGAGGCTCTGTAATCCACATCGATTCACCCACATGTGAATAACGGAGGCACAGTCAGTGTCTTGGGTCCAGGATGGCTGTGTGACAATTGCATCATCTTCTCACTTGGGACTCCATTATCCCACCCTCTTCCATCCAGAGCACTGTGCTCTTTGCTCTTGGTAGGTTCCCCACGATCTCGAAGTAGCCACTGGAGGTCTCAGATATCATTATTTTCATCTGCCATATGTGTAGACAATGGCAAGAAGTACAGCAGGGGGCTCAGAATCATCCCACTGCAATGGGAATGAGCCAGTGACCCAACCCTGGTGTCCAGTGTTATAAACAGTAGGACAAAGCACCTGTTGTCAAAGGCCCAGTGACCAGAATCTGAGGAAGGACCTATAACTCTGCAGGTAGAAAAATGACTCCTTCAGGAGGGTAAGGACAGATACAATGTAACATGTTCCATGATAGGGAAATAGAATTTGCCAGGCACATGAAGGACACTTGGGGGATGCCACAGTGAGTTATTAGGGAAGCCTCCTGAAGACAGGGAGTGTGAGTGAGGTCCTAAAGAGGAGCAGAAGTGGGGCGCTGAAACGTGCGTGGGGAGGCGGTAGGTGTGCTACTGGCAACAGAAGTGCCTGGACCCAGAGGACAGGGTCTGCAGTGTGGGTGGCACAGTTTGGAAGGATAAATGAGAGCTTAGATAGGGCCAAGTGCAGCATTCACAAACCTCAAAGCACAGGTGCGGACACATCCAGAAATGCTTCTCAGTATCTCCATCAGCAAAGTCACTTGTCACCAGCTTGAGGTGCTGGCCCCTGAAGAGTGCCACAAATATTCACCCTCAGTTTTTCCACATGGAGCAGCCCCACGGGTGTAAGGGCTCACAAGCTCAGATCAGGACTCCAGCCTCTGTCCCACAGCCAGTTGGCCAAGCCCAGTGGGCAGCTGGCTGACAATCCTGTGGAAGACTAAAAGCAAGACTGTTTCTACTGGAAATGTCCTGGAAGGAATTGGGGTTCCATCTGGACTCCAGGCTGAAGCAGGGGACATCTGGGGTCAACCCGAAGTGCTCAGGTAGCATTTCACCCCAGTTTCAGAACCTGTCTGTGGCTCTCAGAATGGGGGCCCCATGGCTGGGCCTACCAGGCTTCCTGCGAGGCTTTTCCAAGCCCTCCCCAGAGGTCCCTGACATCTAGGCCTTTGCCTCACCCAGGCCTTTCCCCTCCCAGGCCTGACATGGGTCTCCCTGGCCAAGGCTCAATGGGCCTGAGACTGCAGGACAGAGCAGCACCTGGCTCAGGATGCAGTGAGGACTCCAAAAACCAAGGCACAAAAAAGACCAGATGATGCAGATATTTGCTGTTTTAAGGGAAAAAATATCAACAAATAAAAATGATAATAGCCAGATTTATTTTCAGTACTGGGAATTGAGCCCCGGGCCTTCCTGAGGGCCTGCATCCCCAACCCTCTTTATTTTTCCAAGACAGAGTCTCTCCTCCAAGCCACTCAGTGGCCCCAGCTGGGCTCAGCCTTGCAATCCTCCTATCTCAGCCTCTCAGGCTCCTGGGATTACAGGTGTGTGCCACTATGCCCAGCAATAACCATAATTTAAGAACAAGACAATGGGGGTAAGTTTGCAGTAAACTCTGTATTCAAAGGACTAACTTCTTTACCAAAAGTTCTCACTACTCAATAAGAAAAACACAAGGGCTGGGAGTGTAGCTCAGCGATAAAGCACTCGCCTAGCATGTATCAGGTCCTGGGTTCCATCCCGAGCACTGAAAGAAGAAAGCAGAGAAGAAGGGGGCATAGGAAGATAGATGGGGAAAAGGAGAAGAATCAGCAACCTATTCCCCATCCCCGGAACACTTCTGTACACCTCATCTGTCCTCACATGACCCCATGAGTTACACTGTCATTGACTCCAGTGACCTGCAGTGGCCATGACATTATTTGTATTTTATAGAAAAGTCTGTAATGCACAGTTTTCAGAAAATGGGTTAATGTTTGGGTACCCATTTCCTGAACCATAGCACAGTTCCTGCACCAGTGCCTTGGTTGGCTGGAGGAAGCTGACATTTTCTTTTCTTTTTTTTTTTTTTTCCCCATTAAGTTTATTGGTACATTTTCAGTATAAAATACAGTTACATTCATCATTGGGATCTTGTACCATTACATGAGTCTCTTGGTTCTTATTTTTTTCCCCTTCTCTTGCCCTCCCTTCACCCCCTCCACCCTTCCCTATTTGAAAAGACCTTGTTTCCATTTTTTTTCCTCTTCTCATACTTTTTCCTTTCCCTTCTTTCCCTTCCCCTACCCTTCCCAATTCCCCTGCTCTTTTAGACCTATTCTTCCTGTTACACAATATCAGTTATACATTTTTAAAATTACAATATCAAGATCTAGAAGACATTACCACAGATTTTACAGAATTTAAAAGGATATAGAAAGCATATTACAAAAATCTTTTTTGAAATAAATTTGACAACTTCTAAGAAGTACCTTGGAAGACAAATTAATGAAACTAACTCTGGAGGAAATATAAAATTTGAATAGCACCTATTAAAGAAAGTATATTCCTAGCTTGAAAACCTACCTATATGACAACAGCAGGCTCATAAACATTTTAACTGATAAATTATATCAAACAATTAAAGCAGAAAAAAGAAGGAACACTTCTCCCCTCATTTTAGGAACTCAACATTGTGCTAATCCTAAAACTGAATAAAAATAATAGAAGAAAAAAGTATGAACATAGATAGAAATTTGTTTAACAAAACAAACTATTAGAAGTCAGATCTGGCAGGATGTAGAAAGTGGTTTTGTTATAGGGATGGCAGTGTTGGTTCAGCATTGGAAGATCCACCCCCAGAAGTCATCATTTTAACAGAGGAAAGGAAAAAGCCATATGATCCTGTCACTAGTTGGAGAAAAAGTATTGGACTAAATTCCACAGCTGTTCATGGTAAACGCTATCAGGAGACTAGAAGTAGAACAGAACCTTCTCAACAGATTAAAGACATGTACTCCATACTTCCAGCAAGAACCCCTTATATGAATGGAGAAGATACAATGCTTTCTCCTTAAGGTGGGGAACAAGGGCAGATATGCTTACTCTTTATCTGTCCATTAAACTTTGAAACCTAGTCCTCACCAAAATAGTCTGCCAATAAAATGACACAACTAGGATAGGATTGGCACAGCAAGAGCAAAATCTTTATATGTAGATGAAATGATCATCTACAGAGAAAATACTAAGAAATCTCTAGGAGCCCCTAGAACTTGTACTTGAATTTAGCAGGATTAGAAAACACAAGGTATATATAAAAATTCAGGTCTGTGTATACTTGCTATAAATGAAGAATTGGATATTGAAATTTAAAAGTTATATAGGAGTACAAAGGACCTAGAAAAGTTAAAAACAAAAACAGTGCTGGAAGACGTTTAGTACCTAATTTTAAGACTTCTTCTAAAGCGACAGTAATCAAGGCAGTGTTGGTGTAAGGAAAGACATATAGATCACTGGAATAAAACAGAGAATCTAGAAATAGAACCACACATATATGGTCCACTGAGTTTTGAAAGATTATTTAACATTAGCATTTTATAGAATATAAACGCAATTCAAGAGCTGAGGAAGAGATAGTGTTTTCAGCAAACGGCACTACAACACCTGGTAACCATATATAAAAATTAACCTCAACCCTTTTTTTCCATACATGAAAATAACTTGAAGGGATCTATGAACCTAAATAAGAAAGCCTAAAAGTATAAAACTTTAAGAAGAAATTATAAGGGAAAATATTTATGAATTCAGGGTAGGCAAGAACTACCTAGGATACAAAAAACATGATGTATAAAAGAAAGAAATTGATAAATGGGATTCCATCAAAATTTAGAACTTTAAATGACATCATTAAAATGAAAAGTAGTCCTTAAACAGACCATATTTACAATGCATATAACCTCTGACCAGAATATATAAAGAATTCTTAGAGCTCATTAATAGACAACCGAATTAAAATGTAGACATAAGAAGATGATAAATAGCCAGTATAGCACAAGGAATGGTGTGCAACTCTAGAATCAGAAAAATACTAATCAGTACAATAATAAGATTGAATTATACACTCATTAGGGAGATGAAGTTAAAAGTTTTAAAAGCCTTGTCATGACTTTTTCTTTTTGTTGGATTCTCCACCTTTGCGTTTAATTTGTCACGCCCAATGGATTCATTCTGCTGGGTTTCCTGGGGTTGTGATCCTCATCGTCTTTTCCTGGGGTATTGTCTAAAATTTTTTGGAGTGCCGGTTTGGTAGTCATGAAGTTCCTGAGGTGCTCTTTGTCATGAAAGTATCTTATTTCTCCATCCATTTTGAAAGATAGTTTTGCAGGGTACATCAATCTGGGTTGGAGGCTGTTTTCCTTTAGGGCTTGAAATCCATCACTCCAAGCTCTTCTTGCCTTGAGGGTTTGCATTGAGAAGTCTGCTGTGATTTTGATGGGCTTTCCTTTGTATGTGATTTGTTTCTTTTCTCTCACTGCTTGTAGAATTTTGTTCTTCTGTTGGATTTCTGGAATCCTAACTATTATATGCCTATGTGTAGATTTTTTTTGATTAAGGCTAGCTGGAGTCCTATATGCCTCACTTACCTGTATGTCAAGTTCTTTTCCCCTCCTTGGGAAGTTTTCTGCCATCACTTCTGTGAACAGTTTTTTTATGTCATCTGCACTCTCTCCTCTTTCTTCATTGACTCCAATCAGTCTTATGTTATTCTTCTTTGCATCATCTACCAGCTGCTGGATTGATTTCTCATGTTCCCTTACAATTTTAAAGCAATTTTTCTTTTCCTCTTCACTAATTGCAATCTTATCTTCTATATGTGAAATTCTATCCTCACATTGGTTCATTCTGCTGCGCAGACTTTCGATGGAGTTTTTAATCTCTTGGAAATCTGTTTGTATCTGTTTTATGGATTCCATTTATTTCCTATGTTGGGATTCCATCATGTTCCTCAGATCCTCTATTTTTTTATCTGTGTACTCTCTAGATTTTTAATCATGTCTTGCACCATGAGCAAAATCCTTGCTGTTATCTGAGTAATTATTTCTGATTTCATTTTTCCCAGATCCTCTTTTGTTGCCAGTTCAGAGAGTCCAGGTGGTTGAGTATCAGAGTGTTCCATCTCATTTCCCTTTGGGGTTGCTGTAGGTGATCCAGAAGTCTGTTTTTGAGACTTGTTTACATGTCTTCTCATCTCCATGGGAGGGGGTGCTTCTGGCACCCACGTGGCTCACCTTCTCTGCCCTAGGAGCTTGGGATGGCAGCAGCTCAGCTTCTCTGCCTTAGGAGCTTGGGATGGCGGGGGGGGAGCTTCCTGAAACTGACATTTTCAATCCTGCAGTGCCAGTGAAATGAAATTTTACACATTCCTGTTGTTTTTGATGATATCCACTGACTTCTGTCTGATGCAATGTCATAGATAGCAAACACTGCAGAAGCGGCAACTCTGAGGTCACGCGTCTGTCACTACTGGGCTTCCCTTCACTGTGGGCTGAAGCACAGGGTGTTCTGCGATCAGCTAGAGGGCTTAGGAACCCGGATACAAAGGCCTGGCTTCTCCCCAACCCAGAATACAGCTCCTTCTAGAGAACCTGAACACATGTCCTGGCTCAACCTCAAGTGCTATAATCTGTTGCCATAGATTCTGGGGAATCAGTCAGTTTGTTTTTTCAAATTATGCTCCTTAAAAAGTTTAGGTGCCTGCCTCAGTTCAATCCCTCATTCCGCAAAAAAAAAGAAAGAAAGTTTGGGAGTCATTCCCAGGCAATTTGGAGGTGAAACTAAAAGGACAGGATGGATCTGAAGTTCCACTGAGATCTGATTATATACTTACTCACTTCCATCCAGCTTCCGTACAAAGCTTGAAGACCCCTGAGCTCATCTGGCCCCTCTCCATTGCAGAAAGTAAAATGGAAGCTGAGAGAGGAGAGTGGAAGCTGTGACCCAGGTCTCCCAATCCCAGGGCTCTCTCTCCACTGTCCCTACCATCCCCACCATCCCTGTGCTCTCCCCACAGCCAGGTCTTTGTAAGAGGCAGGTTAGCTAGCTAGAGAGGGACAGGGCCTACCCGGGAGTCAGGGTGGCCAGCCTTACAAAGACAACACCTCCCCAGGTAAAGGGTTACCTTAAGCTGTGTCCATCACTGAGTTTGCTTGGGAAGGTGAAAGCAAACATAGGGAAGTCCCCATATAACTGGCCCCCAGCTCCCTTTTGCTTTGTTCTCTCTAATTACACAAGATTCTTGACAAGCCAGAGTGTTGCCATCAGTCTGGGGTTCTTCTACTTGATTCAGATGGAAATCATGCATTAGTCAGATGCAGCTTTGTGGCAGTCCTGGAGTCCTGCTAGATGTCAGCAGCTGACATGACAGCTGCTGGGCGCTCCTGTCAGCTGCCACCTTGTGCTGGTCACCTCAGGTCAACTCTACCAGGCACTAATTTTTGCTGCTGGTCTTGGCTACTGGTCCCTGTAACTCTTTGGTGTTAACAGCTCTGAGTGTTTGGCTTTCTTTGCAAACCAACCTCTCAGTCCACACTACCCAAGAAGTGAGTTAGAAACAGGTTTACAGAAACACAGTGAGTCTCTATTGTAACAGGACCTGTGCTGCAGCACCGAGGGAAGGCACCTGGGCAGTGCCCATCAGCCACCCTCCCAGACTGCAAGGAGCCCCTGGGAAGTGTGTCAGTGAAGGTGGGTGAAATCAGGGACTTTTCCAGAAGACCTGCTGTGAATGTTGGATATGCACATAAGGGCTCAGATCCCTCCCTTCTGGATCTTGGCCACTCCAGGATGCCCTCTCCATTCTCAAAAATGCAACAGGACCATTTAAAGCGGCAGGAGTGGAGAGAGCACCATGCTGCATGGCTGCACTCATGTTGGAAAGAAAATGGCGGTTTGGTAGCCAAGGAGGACACTAAAGCAGACTGTGTGGGTCCCTGGGGGTGCAAGGGGGAACAAAGGAAGCAAGAGGAGGGGCAGGCAGCCACTGGCTAATCCACACCCCCTCCAGCAGGCAGGGAAAATGAGAGCGCCAGGCAGTTCTCCAAATCAAGAGTGTTTAATCAATGCATGGCTACTGCATGCTCGGTTTTGCTATAGGTTATATTGGAGAATGACAGTCATAACGAAAATTCTACAGGCTAAGCCCACCTCTCCAGAGGGGTCAAGATTACAGGAAGCAGGATGGGCAGCTGGGACTCTAAACCCAGGAAGGAATTCCTTAAGTAGAATGAAATGTACCAAGTAAACAACCCCTCCCTACATCCAGGCTAAGGTTCCTGGAATTTAAAAATACTGAGTAACTGGTTTTTCTTTAAACTCTACATTAGAAAGACTGAGTCGTAATTGGGTATTTTAAACCCACAGGGCTACCTGTGATAAGTGACCACTGAATACTGAACAGACTACCACACTCTGTTTATCCATAAGAGATCCCAGTCAGAACCTGCTCTGGTGCCCACTCTGGTGCCTGTTTCAGGGCCCCTCCTTACTCTCAGGAGCCTTCTTTCTCCTTAACTGTCACCTTTGTCCATAATTTTATTCTGTGACCTGTGAAACACCAGCCTGATTTGGGTGGAAACACCATGAAGTTGGTTGGCCAGTCTGGCTTCATCTTTGAATAATCAAAATTCTTCCCAGCATCCTGGGCACCTCCTGATTACTGGGTCTCTGCTAATGGGCTAAGCAGGCAAGATGTTCAGATCAGCTGCATGGGTCAGAAAACCCAAAATAACAGTTGCTTAGAAAAGATACAAGTTACAAAAAAAAAGATACAAGTGTGTTTCTTTATCTTATATGAACACAGAGCTGTGTGGCAGTTCCATGCAGTATTGAGGATGCCAGGCTCTTTCCAATCCATCAGCCATCCCAAAGATGCAGTGCTTGTCCTTGGGGTACAATATGACAACCAGAGGGCTGGGGATTTAGCTCAGTGGTTCCACCACCTGCCTCAAAAGTGCAAGGTCAAGAGAAGCTCAGCCAGTCCCAGCACCTGGAAGGAAGCTCCCCGTCTCCATCCCAGGATCCTAGGGCAGAGAAGCTCAGCTGGTCCCAGAACCCGGAAGGAAGCTCCCTGACTCCATCCCAGGCTCCTAGGGCAGAGAAGCTCAGCCAGTCCCAGCACCCGGAAGGAAGCTCCCCTGCTGCCATCCCAGGCTCCTAGGGCAGAGAAGCTGAGCTGGCCCCAGAACCCAGAAGGAAGCTCCCCTGCTGCCATCCCAAGCTCCTAGGGCAGAGAAGGTGAGCCACGTAGGTGCCAGAAGCACCCCCTCCCATGGAGATGAGAAGACGTGTAAACAAGTCTCAAAAACAGACTTCTGGATCACCTACAGCAACCCCAAAGGGAAATGAGATGGAACACTCTGATACTCAACCACCTGGACTCTCTGAACTGGCAACAAAAGAGGATCTGGGAAAAATGAAATCAGAAATAATTACTCAGATAACAGCAAGGATTTTGCTCATGGTGCAAGACATGATTAAAAATCTAGAGAGTACACAGATAAAAAAATAGAGGATCTGAGGAACATGATGGAATCCCAACATAGGAAATAAATGGAATCCATAAAACAGATACAAACAGATTTCCAAGAGATTAAAAACTCCATCGAAAGTCTGCGCAGCAGAATGAACCAATGTGAGGATAGAATTTCACATATAGAAGATAAGATTGCAATTAGTGAAGAGGAAAAGAAAAATTGCTTTAAAATTGTAAGGGAACATGAGAAATCAATCCAGCAGCTGGTAGATGATGCAAAGAAGAATAACGTAAGACTGATTGGAGTCAATGAAGAAAGAGGAGAGAGTGCAGATGACATAAAAAAACTGTTCACAGAAGTGATGGCAGAAAACTTCCCAAGGAGGGGAAAAGAACTTGACATACAGGTAAGTGAGGCATATAGGACTCCAGCTAGCCTTAATCAAAAAAAATCTACACATAGGCATATAATAGTTAGGATTCCAGAAATCCAACAGAAGAACAAAATTCTACAAGCAGTGAGAGAAAAGAAACAAATCACATACAAAGGAAAGCCCATCAAAATCACAGCAGACTTCTCAATGCAAACCCTCAAGGCAAGAAGAGCTTGGAGTGATGGATTTCAAGCCCTAAAGGAAAACAGCCTCCAACCCAGATTGATGTACCCTGCAAAACTATCTTTCAAAATGGATGGAGAAATAAGATACTTTCATGACAAAGAGCACCTCAGGAACTTCATGACTACCAAACCGGCACTCCAAAAAATTTTAGACAATACCCCAGGAAAAGACGATGAGGATCACAACCCCAGGAAACCCAGCAGAATGAATCCATTGGGCGTGACAAATTAAACGCAAAGGTGGAGAATCCAACAAAAAGAAAAAGTCATGACAAGGCTTTTAAAACTTTTAACTTCATCTCCCTAATGAGTGTATAATTCAATCTTATTATTGTACTGATTAGTATTTTTCTGATTCTAGAGTTGCACACCATTCCTTGTGCTATACTGGCTATTTATCATCTTCTTATGTCTACATTTTAATTCGGTTGTCTATTAATGAGCTCTAAGAATTCTTTATATATTCTGGTCAGAGGTTATATGCATTGTAAATATGGTCTGTTTAAGGACTACTTTTCATTTTAATGATGTCATTTAAAGTTCTAAATTTTGATGGAATCCCATTTATCAATTTCTTTCTTTTATACATCATGTTTTTTGTATCCTAGGTAGTTCTTGCCTACCCTGAATTCATAAATATTTTCCCTTATAATTTCTTCTTAAAGTTTTATACTTTTAGGCTTTCTTATTTAGGTTCATAGATCCCTTCAAGTTATTTTCATGTATGGAAAAAAAGGGTTGAGGTTAATTTTTATATATGGTTACCAGGTGTTGTAGTGCCGTTTGCTGAAAACACTATCTCTTCCTCAGCTCTTGAATTGCGTTTATATTCTATAAAATGCTAATGTTAAATAATCTTTCAAAACTCAGTGGACCATATATGTGTGGTTCTATTTCTAGATTCTCTGTTTTATTCCAGTGATCTATATGTCTTTCCTTACACCAACACTGCCTTGATTACTGTCGCTTTAGAAGAAGTCTTAAAATTAGGTACTAAACGTCTTCCAGCACTGTTTTTGTTTTTAACTTTTCTAGGTCCTTTGTACTCCTATATAACTTTTAAATTTCAATATCCAATTCTTCATTTATAGCAAGTATACACAGACCTGAATTTTTATATATACCTTGTGTTTTCTAATCCTGCTAAATTCAAGTACAAGTTCTAGGGGCTCCTAGAGATTTCTTAGTATTTTCTCTGTAGATGATCATTTCATCTACATATAAAGATTTTGCTCTTGCTGTGCCAATCCTATCCTAGTTGTGTCATTTTATTGGCAGACTATTTTGGTGAGGACTAGGTTTCAAAGTTTAATGGACAGATAAAGAGTAAGCATATCTGCCCTTGTTCCCCACCTTAAGGAGAAAGCATTGTATCTTCTCCATTCATATAAGGGGTTCTTGCTGGAAGTATGGAGTACATGTCTTTAATCTGTTGAGAAGGTTCTGTTCTACTTCTAGTCTCCTGATAGCGTTTACCATGAACAGCTGTGGAATTTAGTCCAATACTTTTTCTCCAACTAGTGACAGGATCATATGGCTTTTTCCTTTCCTCTGTTAAAATGATGACTTCTGGGGGTGGATCTTCCAATGCTGAACCAACACTGCCATCCCTATAACAAAACCACTTTCTACATCCTGCCAGATCTGACTTCTAATAGTTTGTTTTGTTAAACAAATTTCTATCTATGTTCATACTTTTTTCTTCTATTATTTTTATTCAGTTTTAGGATTAGCACAATGTTGAGTTCCTAAAATGAGGGGAGAAGTGTTCCTTCTTTTTTCTGCTTTAATTGTTTGATATAATTTATCAGTTAAAATGTTTATGAGCCTGCTGTTGTCATATAGGTAGGTTTTCAAGCTAGGAATATACTTTCTTTAATAGGTGCTATTCAAATTTTATATTTCCTCCAGAGTTAGTTTCATTAATTTGTCTTCCAAGGTACTTCTTAGAAGTTGTCAAATTTATTTCAAAAAAGATTTTTGTAATATGCTTTCTATATCCTTTTAAATTCTGTAAAATCTGTGGTAATGTCTTCTAGATCTTGATATTGTAATTTTAAAAATGTATAACTGATATTGTGTAACAGGAAGAATAGGTCTAAAAGAGCAGGGGAATTGGGAAGGGTAGGGGAAGGGAAAGAAGGGAAAGGAAAAAGTATGAGAAGAGGAAAAAAAATGGAAACAAGGTCTTTTCAAATAGGGAAGGGTGGAGGGGGTGAAGGGAGGGCAAGAGAAGGGGAAAAAAATAAGAACCAAGAGACTCATGTAATGGTACAAGATCCCAATGATGAATGTAACTGTATTTTATACTGAAAATGTACCAATAAACTTAATGGGGAAAAAAAAAATGCAAGGTCCCAAGTTTGATTCCTGGTACCAAAAATAAATAAATAAAATATGACAACCAGAGCCCACAAACCACATCCAAATTGCAGGAAGCAAATGGGAAGGCAACCAATAATATGACCACATGGAGATGTTGTTTGCAAGTTTCCTGAAAAGCTACTACATACCACCTCTACTATTAGTCTTCAAATAGAACTAGCTGGTTTCATCGCTTCTCAGCCTTTTGGCTAAAATCAAGTGTAGAACTAGCTGCTTTAAAAATATATGGAAAACATAGGATTTTCTTCTAGGCCTCTGTCTTCACAACAAAATATTGGAGCTTCTATCTCGAAGGAAGGAAAACTGACACTGGACAGGCAACTAGCAGTCTCTGCCACAGAAGAATTTGTTCATTGATCCTCATAACAACCTTGGGAAGCAATTTCTATTATTATCTCTACAGATGAGGAAACTGAGCCCTAGAGAAGATTCTTGACCAAAAGCTCATACTCAAAAGCCCTGGCCTACACCTGGCTGTTTATCATGAGGCCCTGAGCCAGATCTGCCCCACTGAGCGGCTCCCAAATTCCCAACCACAAAAATGACCTACAGTTGCCATGTGTTCTTGTTTTGAGCTGCTTCATTTTGGGACAGTGTGTTATGCCACCACTCATGTGTCTGGGTGCATTCTCCAGGGACATGCATTTTTAACTGGGGCTCACAGAGGCTGCCCGTGGCACAGAAGAGGCCCTGCTCAGACAGGAGCCAGGTCTGCTCTGGGCCTGCACGCTCAGTCACCAGAAGACCTCAGAGTTCCTGTCTTACACACTTTGCAAAGCCAAGGGGACAGATGTGGGGCTGGAGGTCCTCTCAAATCCCTTCCAGCTCCACAGCTTCAGCTGCAGAGAGAGGCTGTGGGAGCCAGGCCAGCTGGGACTTTCTCCACAGCTCACAGGTTGCAACCTGAGGCCACTGGAAGACAGGAAGGCCCGGGCCCCTCCAGCATCTGACAGGGCCCTACTTTACTGTACTAAGGAGGACACAGAATCTCCAGCCCCAGTGGGGGTCTCGGGGAAGAGGATTTATACAAGACACAGTTCAACCCCTGGGAAAGACCTGAGGCTTAAGTCGGAAACCACAACGGAGAAGGAAAGGTTTGACTGCCCCAGGCCTGGCCTCAGAGAGATTTCAAAACCAGTGGTTCTCAACCAGTGTGGCCTTGACCTCCCCCGGGGACATGTGCAATGTGGACACTGTCACATCGGAGACATTTGGAGCTGGCACAACAAGGGGCAGGGGCGTGACTGGGACCTAGATGGGTGCAGGACGGGGGGGGGGGGGGTGGCAGGAGGCACCCTACGGTGCACAGAACGACCCATCCACGAGGGATTATCCTGCCCAGAACAGCACCAGCCCCAGCCCAGAACGGGGGCTAAAGGAAGCCACCAAAGAGCAGGGAACACAGGCTGGTAAATAGTGATTTTCCCCAATCGTCACGGGAGTTGGGGAACTACTCCCTGAAGGCAAGATCTAGAAATACCTCAGGGTTAGACTGAAGGGCTGAGATAGCCCTCCTCTCTCTCTCCCTCACATGCACACACGCACACACGCACAGGATTCATCTCTGCACGGTGGAACTTGGCGACCAGGGACTGAAAGACTCTCAAGGCTACAGGCGACCAAGTTGAAACTTGGAGCGGAACCACTCAGGAACAAGCCTGGATTCGCCGGGGCTGAAGTGCCCACACTCAGGGTGGCTCTTCAAGAATTAAAATAGGACCGAGTCTTCAGGCCCCAGAGGAGGGCTCCTGCAGCGCCACATTGCCTCTTCGGGGGCCTCCACTCCGGGCGGCTTCTCGGCGTGGTCGTGGCCTTGGCAGTGGCGGTGACCGCATCCGCCCCAGGCCCCAGCCCGCCGGAGGCGTGCACCGGCCCAGGTGTCCGGCCCTCCTGGCTCCCGGCCGGCAGAGTGCGCCGCTCGGTGCTGTCCCGCCGGTCTTCACAGCCTCGGTCCTGATGTTTTGGACTCCGGGCCAGGTTCCTGCCTACGCGCCTCGCGATGTCCCCGCACAGCAGCCCCACGCGGCACCCAGCTTCGGGCGAGCCGCCTCCCCGCACCCCGCGAGGCCGCCCGCCAGCCCGGAAAGCAAGCGTCTGGGACTCTGGGGGTTCGCGTCCCGATTCGCAATCCCGGGCACCGGTCCAAGGGCGCAGGACGAGGACGCGCGGGAGGCCGGGACCACTGGAAAGACTCCCGGTCCTGGGGCAGAAGGGGTTAGCGCCACATGACCGCCCACCGCGCGTCCCAAACGCTGCCACCCCTGCCTGCACACCTCGCCTCACCAGCGCAGCACGCCGCGGGCACATCAAGGGCACGCCGAGGGCACGCGCCTTCGCACTGCCCAGCTCCCCCGGGGAGCCTGGTGGGAAGGTGTCACAGACCACTTCAGCGAGGGCCAAGGGAGAGAACGGGACGCCCTGGGTGTGCCTGCGCGCGCGCGCGCGCGCGCGTGTGTGTGTGTGTGTGTGCGTGTGTGCGTGCACGTGCGTGGACAGGAGGACCCGACCGTCCCAAGACACTAGATCCATTCTGGTGCCGCTTTAGCAACCGAGGGGAGCAGATCCCACCCTCGGCAGACGAAGGAAGCGACTCGCAGACAGCCGGTGGGTCCAGTGTCCCAAATCCGCCTCCACTGAGCCTCAGAATGCGACTTCCCTTGGACATAAGTCCTGTAGGAGTAACCAGTTTAAATGAGGTTGCAGTGATTTCCAATGACAAAGGGAAGGAGCTCTGGGGAGGCCCGGAGGTGGCGCGGGCGGGGCCCTCGGAGCTCGGTCAGCTTCTTCCGGGCCGTCTAGGGCTCCTGAGCAGCGGCGCGAGTGGGGGAGGAACCACTCCTGTCATTTTAGCTGCTGAGCAGTGGGCAATAGTTCCCGCGCGATGAACATCCGCATCAGGCCCGGGGCACAGGAAGGACCCAGTGTGAGGGACAAGGCTGAGGGAAGGCACCCGGCCCAGGAGGGGCCCACGGCACAGGCTGAGCCCAGCAGGCGGCACTGGGGAGGCGCGGATCCTTTGCCAGATCAGAAAGGGGCTGGGAGCCCAGGGGGCTGGGCGGGTGAGAGGGCGAGCTGTCCACAGCCACCGACAGCGGGTCAGGAGGGATCCGTGGTGTCCCTGCGGGAGAGACCACTCGGACGACGGGACGAAGGAGCATGGTCGGGTGCGCTCAGCAACGCGCGCGGCAGCACCGCCCGCGGCAGCACCGCCCAGAATGAGGTGCGGCTCCTCCTGATGACCACGGACCCCGCTGCCACCCGGAGTTCACCAGGGGCCACACGGCTGCTCCTCTACACTTTCACTAACTATATGTAGGCCAGTTTTGAATCTGATAGCCCCAATTTGTGCCCGCTTATATAAAAACCTTTATTTCCTTTGCCATTTTGAAAATTAAATCCTTTTGTGGAAAGAGAACTGAACCTCAGAGTCAAAAGCCTTGGGTTCTGATCCTGGCTCTGTCACTTAATGGCAGTAGTCAAAATGTATTTCTGAGTTGGGCATGGTGGTACACACCCATAATTACTCTGGGAGGCTAAAGCAGGAGGGTCACAAGTTCAAGCCCAGCCTGGGCTATTTAGCAGGTTAGTTAGACCTTGTCTCAAAATTTTTAAAAATAGTAAATTTTAAAATATTTTTAAATAGTAATATGTAAATAATGAGTAGGGATGTAGCTCAGTGCAAAGGCCCTGGGTTCAATTTCCAGTACGGCAAAAAATAATAATAATAAAAGTCTGAGCTTCTGTTGTCCCATATCCAAAGCAGGAACAAGAACAATGCTGTCTTCACAAAGCAACAGCCAGGAGTAAATAATACAATGTGTGTGAAAGGTAATTTATGGGCCCTCAAATAAGGTTTGCTTGTATGAAAACAACACTGCTAGTCCACGGATTCTCTACTTAGGCTGCAGTTGTGTATTATTAATGTGGCTCCAGCTATCAGTGAAAGGTTCGAATTCTCAAATTCAGCTCCTGGCCGCACTCCACCACTGTTCTGCCCCCTCTGCAGCGTGGCAGCTCCTCTCTGGCACCAGGACTTTAGCAGGTTAGCCATGGCCTTCTCCCTTCCACATGCCTGACTCCTACCAGGCACTTGCTGATTGTTGATTCAAACAGAGCTTGGCAGGGGCTGGGGTGTAGCTCAGCAGCAAAGTCAGAGTGCTTGCCTAGCATTAAACAATAAACTGGGCATGGTGGTGCACACCTGTAATACCAGCACTCTGGGAGGCTGAGGCAGGAGGATCACAAGTTCAGGCCCATCCTGGGAAACTTAGTGTCTCAAAATAAAAAGTAAAAAGGGCTGAGGATGCAGCTCAGTAGGAAGGCCCTGAATTCAATTCCCAATGCTGCAAAATAAATAATAGGCTGGATTTCATCTTAATAAGATGTGGACTGTAACAGCACTTGACTTGTATAAATGGAGATGTCAGTACCCTCCACGTATGTGAGAACATGTACTATTTTTCTGTGCCCACATATTTTACTTAACATAATGTCCTCCAGTTCCATCAGTGTTGCCTCAAATGACAAGATGACATACTCTGTGGCTGGCAATATGTCTTTACCATTCAGCTGCCAGCACACACCTTGGTCTATTCCAGCTCTTGGCTGTTGCTCATGGTGCTGTGGTGAGCATGCAGCAGGGCATCTCCTTTCCTTGGGGTATGCACGGAGTCCTCCAGTGGGAAGTCCTCACTGAGGAGTTGGGGAGGCCAGAGCCCAGCTGGCCCTCCAGGCAGGGGGAACCAGAGCCATAGATGTGGCATCCTTGGGCCAGACTGAGGACGAGTGGAGCCTACAGGAGGGGCGGTGTCACCATGGGGGGCTCCATGGTGCCCGGGATGGCATCAGTCCCCCAAATGCAGAGCCCTCACTTTCCTCGGCTCCATCCCTGACCATAGCCTACAAAGACAGGCTTGACCCCAAAGACAGAGGAATCTCTTCAGCACCAGGCAGGATTCAGTTTCTCCTCTCCTCTGGTAGCACAGGGGTTCTCTGTCAGGGGCTGCAAGGACTGTACACCCACCAGGAAATCACTTTCTGTCACCAGATGTCAGAGGCTCAGCTGCACCCTGTCCCTTCACTTCAGCCAGAAAAGATGATACTGTGATGCTTATCTTGTTCTTCTCTGATGGCAATGAATTTTTAATTGAAAGAACTGTCGCAGAAAATTAAGAAAAAAATAACAGGCATATGCAGATTCTCTTGCTAAAGTCACTTATGGTTCTGAGATGTCACAAGACCATTTTCCCTGTGAGTGATGAAACTAGCACAGGTGCACTATTATCTATGCCTGGGCTTCTCTGTCCATGTGACATAGTTACACACATAACTGCACTAATAAACAAACTCAACTACACTTATTTTAAGCACATTAGCAACAATGACTCCCAAATTCATTAACAAATGAACTTAGGCAAATGTGCTTTCTTTTGTTCTACAATCCATTAAATGAATTTGTATGCAGAAGCCCTGGAAATCATTCTGGAAACACACACACACAAAATACGCTTATTTATTCATAGGAAATGCCACTTATGACTTTAATATTAAACATAGTTATGACAGTCAGCTCACAGAATGCATCAGGTGCAAAGCTCCTTTCAAAGGCCTTAAATCACTCCCACAGACATGGAGATGAATGCCGCCTCACCGGTATGCACAGAGCAGCTCACAAGACGTAGAAAACAAAGTCTGCATCTCAAAGTGCGGTGTGTGCTCTGGTTACACACCATCCTTACAAAAGTCTCTAATACGACATGATGTGCAGGGAAGGACACAGCAGTGAGTCCTTTAGAGCCGGGCCACGGTGTTCGGGTCTGAGGGAGAATGGTGTGTGACCCATCATGAATCCCAAGCCAGCCCCAACATCTCTGAGCAGCTAGAAGGCAACACCCATATCAGCCTTGGCTAGAAGAGGCTTCAAGGTCAGCCAGGGAGAGGGAGCCAGGCAAGGGCACCAGCTGCCCCAAGTTCTGATACCCATGAAGACTGATGGGCAAACGGTAGTCACATTATTGTAAAATTCAAATGTCATTTGTACCACATTATTTTATATATAATTTGTATCAAAAACCAATGACTTTTCCTGAAGTCAGGCCTGGTAACATCTGAAGTTTATATGATACCTCAGTAAGGGCTTTTACCTTCATGATTTTATGAAGCTTTTGGGGTTTGTTTTATAACTATATAAATTAGTTATAATGTACAAAAATATTTTATATTAAAGTTTAATAATAATGAAAATAATGATGATGCCCCAAGGGGAAGGTGCAAATCCCAGTCCCGGAGTTTCCAACATGGCCCAGGCTCAGGGAAGCATGAGGACCTGGTGAGAAATCTGTACACACCTGAGAAATCCAATGAACAGAGTAGGAGGGTATTTTCACTACACCTGCACTTGATAACCAGCAAGCCCCCGGCATAGCACACGGCATAGCACACTGGTGTATAATCAGTGTTTTAGGCACTCTCTGTTGGACAGCAGAGTTCCCTCAAAAGGTAGCCATTCTCCTAAGGTGCAGATGTCTCATCCCCACACTTAAATATGTTCCCTGAAGCACTCACTGTGTGGTAATACCACCGTGAAGGGGGGAAGTAATCAATCAGACAGTGTGAAACAAGAGTCACTGACATAAGAGATCCCTTACTAACACCATAAAGATGTAAAAGATCCCTTTTACATCATAAACCCAGTTCTCTCTGGATAAGGAGCCAGGTAAATTCTAACCAGAACAAAACTCAGCAGCCTCGCTGAGTAACCATGACCGTAACCTCACTCCTAAACTTCTTCCTACTGGGCAGAAAGGATGGAGATTCTTGATTACATATCAATTAATGAAATAAGCTATTCATTTTAAAAAATCTGAGCACATCAAAATCTGAGCTCCTCAATCCAAGGGCAGAAGTATAACAAAATGGAGATTTCAGTTTGTCACTTCTTGAGGCCCAGCCACTTGGGCTGATTAAGAAGGAAGATCCAGTGGTTGTCTCAGAATGCAGTGATCAGCACTCACATGTGCAACTAACCCTGGTGTATGGTACACCTCCTCTGAAAAACACACAACTGGCATTCACATTTCAAAGACAGAGAATAGGGCTGCGGATTTAGCTCAGTGGTTCTGCCACCTGCCTTGTGAGTGCAAGGCCCCGAGTTCAATCCCCGGTACCAAAAAAAAAAAAATACAGAATAAACTGTCAAAGCTCAAAGACATTTATGTACAACTATATTAGTGGGAAAAAAGATGAAAATAAGGAAACACATCCAATATCAAAATTCTAACAATGGCTGTATTTAGGTGATAGAAATAGGTTTTTTCTTCTTTTTATCATTTCCCAAATTTCTTTAAAGACCATGTAGTTCATTGATATAAATATGAATGTCCCCTAATCCAACTTAAAGTAAGATTAGTATACTTCTATTCTCTTGATTTACTGTCCCCTGCTGGCAAGCTACAGTGATTTCTGTGCAAGAGTAATGTTCTGTCCTCCTCAGACATACTCCATTCCATTTTTTTTTCAGCTCTCATCTCTTTGGACTGAATCTCTAGAAAGGCACAATGCTTTTCACATAAAAACCATTTGTCTGATATCTTAACTTTGGCATTTTTTCTGTAGAAGAGGGATAAAAATGGCCCAGTGAATCAGGGATTTATTTCCTTCCTTTCAGGTCCACTCAGATCTGCCCATTGGTAACATTTCATCCCTATTGCTAAAGGCTGGAGGCAGAGGTATCAGTAGAGCCTCAAGGAGTAAGTCCTTTCCTGATAAGGAGAAGCGGCTCCTCCATGACTGTAAGGACAGTACTGTCACTCAGAGCCCCAGATGAATTAAATGGTGCACTTCCTGCCTTCTGCTTTCACTTACCCCTGCTTCCATTCTAAGTCAGCTGGGCTGAAAATACACCAAACCCACTACCTTAGCGCATTTTTATACTGCGGAATAGATAAGACTAGAATTCATGCCTGGTAAAGCCAACTGAAATGAACATGATCTGGTATTTCCCTTTTTAAAATTCTAGACTTGAAACCCAAAGGACTTAATAGCAGTTCTATTCCATGAATCACTAGGTCTCAGCAAGGTACATTAGAAGTTCCACATATATTCTATCCAAAATCATTTTAAAGTATATATTTTAAGCTATAATAAAGCAACATGTGCATGCATTTAATATCATATTTTTCTATCTGGGAGATCACCAATTTGTTAATTTCCATTTTTACTGCCTTATGTATGAAATAGATGCTATAAATTTAAGTTGATAAAATTAATTTATTTCACACATTGGCATTCCATAAACATTTCTTGCTACAAGAAAAAAAAGGAAATAGCCTAGTGAGTTATTTAGGAAATCTGAAAATCACCAAAGTTGAATAAAGTCCTTCATTTTTAAACTAAATTCAGCTGCTGATTGGCCTTTTCACTTCGGATCCTGTGTAATCTCTAAAGAGACTGAGTCCTGGGCACGAGAATGCTACTTCCCAACTCTAGACACTTAGGACAGGGTCAGAACCCCAGCCCCTCAGGAAGGGCAGGAGGGCAGTGGGTCCGCTTTACTGTAACAGTGGAATGTGGAGAAGCAGGAGATGCCGGCATTAAAAGCAGTATCCCTGAGGTCGGTATTCCCTCCTCACACCCTGAAGACAGCCTTGGGGCCTCCCGTTACAGTCCAGGCAAGACACTGCAGCCAACGTCAGGCGAGGTGAGAAAAACTCAGAAGGCAAGAACTGCCCCACTGCACCAGTGCCTGGGCCGGCTGATCAGTGCGTGCTTTGCTGCATCTGAGCAGCAGCGCTGAGGAAACGGAAGCGCCGCACTGTGAGAGCGCGAAGCCACTGGGCAGGAAATTGCACTAAAAGTGAGACCTTTTCCTTTTTCTCTTTGGTTTTTTTTTTTCCAGTATCAGGAATGGAAACCAGGTACCCCTTACCACTGAGCCACACCTCCAGCCCTTTTTTTTTGAGCTGGGGCCTTGCTGAAGCAGCCCAGGTTGGCTACTAACTCGGCCTCCCGAACAGCAGGGGTCACACCCATAAACCGCTGTGCCCAGCGAGTTGAGTTCTTGAGGGTAATTTCCAGAACAGTACAGTATTCTGGAGGTGTCAAATATGAAAAAAATTAAAAAAACAAACTTCTATGTTTGCTCCAAAGTTCAGGCCAGAGCCCCCAACCAAACTGCAGGGATTCGGGGTTGTGGGGCCCAGCATAAGGGCAGGCTATGGAAGGAAGCTCATACCACAGCTGTTCTCTGTGTATCTGAGGCTGTGAACGGGGCCAGGGTTTCGTGGGGAAACAATGTCAACCTTAAAAGTTGTGCTCATCTTCAAGAATGGGCTGAAGTGGAGTAGTGTCTGGCAGAGGGCTTTCCTCATCGGCCCACCTCTCGGAAGTTAATCTCCATCTCTCAGCAGAGGTAGAGGTCAAAAGATGCACAAATCATGCAATGCCTGGGTGGGCTGAGGGGTGCACATAAAAACTAGCCTCCTTATCTCGCCCTGCATGTGCTTCAGGTGCCAGCTTTGGCAGGACAGTTTCCCCAGTGAAAATCTCCCACCACTACTGCCAGTGGGCAGAGGGGTTCGCGGAGCAGACGCCAGCAAGCCCAGGACGGGGGTCTGAGCAGCCGGCTCTCCAAGAAGAGGTGCTGGCAGCCCTGGGTCCCCAAGACTGCTCTGCTGGGCCACACAGATGAAGCCCAGTAAGCGAGACATGTGGAAGCGACAGTGAGAGACACAGCGAGTCCCTAAGTCCTCTGTCTTGCAGTAGTGGGGAGAGACACCCCTTTGTCCCCAGCATGGCGAGGCGAGGTGACGCACTACTTAGAGCCCAAAGGAACAGAGATGTAAAAGGACACCCACAGCAATCCGCAGAACCCCTGGCTGCCTCTGCTAGTGAAAGAAGCTCAGGGCATGAGGGAAACACTCGGGAGCTGAGCCACCCACGTCATGTGATCTTGACTGGCGACTTCTTGTTGGCACACAGGAGGGACACATAGGGGATGCCGATGAAGGCCCACTTCTCACTGGGCCAGAACTTGATGACAGGGCCTTGCTCGGGGATCTCGGAGGCAGCATCGAAGTAGGCAAAGCACACGCAGCCCAGGTAGGCAGCCAGGCAGATGAGGATGTGCCTGCAAAGAGCAGAGTGAAAAGGGCAGGGAAGAGCAAGACCCCTGGCCCATGGTCCGCTCCTGCCTGGCTACCACCCAGAAGGATGAAGATGGTACAACCCCCTGAAAAGCAAGGCAGTACACCCTGAGCAATCCAAGCATTTTGGAATGTTCTAAAATATTCCCACTTAATGCCTGGAACAAACAAGCTAAGGCCTTGGCCTCTACCAGAAGAGCGGTCCAAGGACTTAAAACAGAAGTGGCAAAATGGAAATAGCAGGACATATCAGATTAGATTCTCACTTTAACAAAAAGCTGCTTACCAATAGCTTCTTCCCTTCATCAAGAATAAGTTTAATAGTGACTATGAAGGAAGATTGTAAGTTTGAGCCCAGCCTGCACAACTTACCAAGACCCTGTCTCAAAAATTAAAAAACCAAGGTTGGTGGGAGGGGGAATTGGTAGGGACTGTGGATGTCGCTTCATAGTAAGCACCCCTGGGTTCAATCCTCCGTACTACACAAAAATATAAAAGTAGTTAAAAATCCTTGCATTACACAGAACAATAAAAAACCCTGGGCATTTCCACTGTGTTTGGAAAGGGCGGGGTGGAGAGGATGGGACGCAGCCGGTAACTACAAACCCACTGCATCCATACAGACGCCGAGGGCTGCGAGGAGCACCAAGTGAAAGGAAGTAGCTCCCTGGGTATAAACTGTTAAAAATGGAAATACTCAATAGAAAAGATAAAAAAAGTAAAGGACACACTGCAAAAGAGGAAATACAGCAAATTTACTTTTGAAAAAATGATCAACAATACTAATTTTTTAAAGACTGACATTAAAAACAAAATATATTTTTTCCAATAAACTGAGATTTAAAAGAGTTAACATCCTATATATGTAAACATATGGGTAAAAGGCATTCGATTAACAGACTTTAGTAAAAAAGTGTTAATTGGTACCATCTCTTCAGATTTTGCAATTTAGATTACAATTTAATCTATGGGAATATTCAGGAATTAGAATCAATACAGATATTTATTATAAGTTGTTTATAAAAGTGAAAAATTAGAGATAACCTAAACATCCACTAACAGATTGGTTAAATGAATTAAAAAGCATTCATATCATGAAGTATCAAATATAAAAAATAAATAAATATGTATGCAATGGTATAGAATGGTGCCTCTGAGCCAGTATTTGGTTAAACAAAACTAGGGTCGGTTTGCATCATATATAGAATAATGCTATTTTTGTTTTTAAAAAGCAGAAAGGTTCAAGAGTATAAGGGTGCAATTGGATGGAAGAAAAAACTTTTAAAGTTCTATGTCACAGAAAGATAAATATGGTTAAATATGAACTGAATATCTCAAAATAGCTTCTATAGAAGATTTTGAATGTTCCCAACAAAAGAAATAATATCTAAGGTAATGGATATGCCAATGATCCAGATCTGATCATTAAAAATTGTGTATATATATCACAATATCACACTATACCACATAAAGTGTATAATTATGTGTCAAAAATAAAAATATTTTTAAAAGTAGGAGAAAAATACATATATATATATATACAGTATAAAATCTGAAAAGATAGACTTTATATGTTCTTGCTTTAGCAGCACATATACTAAAAGACAGACTTTATCTTTGGGGGAAATTATGAAATATGAAATTATGAGAGATACCTTCTATAGTTCTGTTATTTAAATTTGCTATTAAAAATACAGATTACTTATATGTGTACCCATGTTTATAGTATGACAGGGGAAAAATAACTCCCAACCGGCTAGATATCAGAGGTACCAAGTTTGTGTCCCCTAAACTCATCGAAAGATGAATTCCAAGGGACAATGGAGGTTTAAAGTAGGAAAGGTTTATTAGGAGAGAGCTCCTGAGAGAGACAAGAGGGAACCCAAAAGGGTTAGCACTGAGGCTATTTCTCCAAGAATGTTTTAGAGAGCAAAAGCATGAGGTGGGCACAATGTGAGTCTAACTACAATCAACCAATAAGATTATAAACACAGTCGCTTAGCTAATATTGATCCACTCAGGAAGCAAGGCATGTGGTAAGGGTTTATGGTGAGCGGCATGAACTTCAGCTTATCTACAACTTCAAACAAAAACATTGATGTCACCCATGAGGGGCATCTGATGCCCATGTGGACTTCCTGGACCAGGAGGTGCTGATTACAGTATAATCTCAAGTTGCTGTTTATCCCTTAGGGAGGCCTACAGGCCTGGTCACCTTGACACCTGACCTTCAAACCTGCCTCGGCCTTGGTACTGACTCCCTTGAGGGCCCATCCTCGTCTGACTGCCCGTTAATGTCTATCTGAC